>NC_081369.1:55621976-55994476 GCF_030684315.1 Stegostoma tigrinum | reverse complement strand
AAACCAGTCCAACCTGTCTCTGCCTCCCTAACCTGTTCTTCCTCTCACCCATCCCTTCCTCCCACACCAAGCCGCACCCCCATCTACCTACTAACCTCATTCCACCTCCTTGACCTGTCCGTCTTCCCTGGACTGACCTATCCCCTCCCTACCTCCCCACCTACACTCTCTCCACCTATCTTCTTTACTCTCCATCTTCGGTCCGCGTCCCCCTCTCTCCCTATTTATTCCAGTTCCCTCTCCCCATCCCCCTCTCTGATGAAGGGTCTAGGCCCGAAACGTCAGCTTTTGTGCTCCTAAGATGCTGCTGGGCCTGTTGTGTTCATCCAGCCCCACACTTTGTTATCTTGGAATTCTCCAGCATCTGCAGTTCCCATTATCACTCCAACAAATGGTGGCTGCTTTGAGGACTGTTTTCATGTACAATTACAGAGAGGGTTTCTTTATGCCAAGTTCAGAGTTTAACCATGAAAAATGGTCCCATTTTAATGGCAGGTATTAAATGAAGTGAAAACCCTGATGTTATTTTCCACATTTCACTTGGGCTGAAAATTGACACCAGTTCGGGGAAAGCATAAACACTGATTTTTACTTTTGCATCAATAAATCAAATATTTTAACTAAGTAAAACTGTGTTATCCCAACTTATCCAGAGGATAATTGGATAACCAACAAAAAGTCAAAGGATTGGGATGAGTGACCTGTGATTATTGCTTCTCATACATAGTGTAAAAACTCTGTCTGTCTGTTCATTTGAGTAACTGTTAGAATTTTGTATTATTCCTTGAAATCTTTTCCTGTTCTTCTAAATTTGAGGAAATGTAGATCGTGCCTACTTAGGCTTCTCTTGTAGGACAATTCACTCAACATAGGAGCCGGTCCAGTGAACCTTCATTGTAATCCATCCAGGGTAAGTATGTCCTGCTTTAGGAACACAAAGGCTGCTTGCATCTCAATGTTCTACATGGACTCAGAGATCTTCCCAGAGTGGTGAAAGTTCCCTCAATATTTTTCCTGACCATGGTGCTCTACACAAGCCAATGTCACTGCTTAGAACGCCTGATCATCAGATGTTTCTATCTAACTATTAGACGATTGATGATCTAATAGTCCAATAAGGTTTTTAAAACTATTCGGACGTCTGCATAAATGGAATGACTGTACTAATCGCTTCCCAGTATGAACGCACCTTGGAAATTTAGTGATGCTATGGATTAAATTTGTTATTGATCAAGTAGTTTAAATTATTGATTATTGTAAATTTGTAAATACTTAGCTTTGCCACCTCCTACTTACTCTAACTCAATGATTACTCAACCACTGCTCACTGTTGATGTACCACAGCAATATTTTACTGCATGGCTCCATTCATATTAATGATTGGTCTTGGTGCTGTATCGCTCCTGTCCGTAAGGTACGAGATGCTCATGACTAATCTATGAACCCTGATGGACCCTATGAAATACTTAGCGGCAATACTTAGAGGAAATGATACAAATTGGCCTCCAAAGTGGCTGGCACTTAAATCTATATTATGCAGAATTCACTGAACTAGAGAGTAATTTGTGCACTGGTATATATTAAAATGAGGGGCTTAGAAGTCAGAAAAGGGGTCAGGTGAAACTTTTTTTGGCCAAAATTGTGAGGGGACTGTTGTCCAAGTTATGTGGGATGCCACTAAGGTCCTTTCAAGAGAACAGGAGGCATTTCAGAGAAAGAATATTGAGAAATAAAGGAGGCGGGGGGTGAAATAGGAAGTGGTGTTGATTTGTGAAACAGAAGTTGCCTGTGCGGTCGAGTGATGATGTCCCGTTCTTAAAAATATCACTTACATGTGACTTCTGTACAAGTACTTTGAAGTAATTAATGCTCAGAGAATTTGACAGGTTGAATATAATTGAAGACAGGCAAAAGGTAAAATCACCAGTGGTGAGTTTAATCCAAGTGTCACCACACACTAGGCAAGCTTGAGAAGGCAGGATCATCATCATGACCTCAGCTGGTATAGGAATTGAACTCATGCTTTTGACACCACTTGCTATTACAAGCCAGTTACCCAGCCAACTGAGATAACCAGTTACCAAACTGTGGATGACCAATTAATGTTGTCAGATTATTTATCCAGACAAAAGGATCAATGTAAAATTGTTATGACGGTCATGACTAGTGATGGAAAATCATTCCATTTTAGACACCAATATAGTCAGTTATACATTTTACCTATATTAGGTTAAAAATAAAGTCATTCATCAGCCAAGTTTCTTAATGTTGCTTGAAAATGCTTAGCCATGCCACCTCCCACTTACTCCAACTCAATGATCGCCCACTCACTGCTCACTGTTGAAGTACCACAGCAATACTGTACTGCATAGCTCCATTCATATTAATGATTGGTCTTGGTGCTACATCTCTCCTATGCATAAGATATGAGATGCTCATGAATAATCCATGAGCCCTGTGTGCACGTATGAAACACTTAACAGTGATACTTGTGGGAAATGATACAACTTGGTCTCCAATGCAGCTGGAAATTTTGCTGCAAAGATGTAAGGCTGATGAACACACAGCTAGGAGTATTAAAGTGTAAATATTTGCCCTTGTCAACAACCACAACACACACATCAAACACTTTGAAACATGCATCTTTTGCAGTGATTAACTTCAGGAAAAACAAACTTTGACCAATCATAAAACAATAAGGGAATGGAGGGTAAGTTATGAATTGTTGAAGATGGTTTTCATTTAGTGCCCTGGCGCACATTGCTGGGTATCACTAAACACAGATGGGCATCGCTGGAATCTTCAAACAGTTCATTTGAGAATCATCAGGAATTCAAAGACTTTTCGAGGACCATCTGTATCAGGGCTTTGTTATTGTACTAGGCTCTCTGAACTAGGCTTTCTCAGAAAAGTGGAAGATAAACTGAGGAGACACTGTCTTTCAGCAGACTGCACTTGAACTGAACTAAACTAGTTTTATAGATTTAAATGAGCACAGTGAAAAGTTTACAATTTGTCACTTACGATGCCATTTTAAGCATAAGAGTACCTAGAATCCTGAGTTATAGAATAGAGAAATGAAGAAAAAGTGACTTTATCTTTATACACAGTATAATGATAAGTCAGAAAAATAAGAATTAAGAAGACAAACATTACAGTCTATCTCAAAGAGCTGTCCATAGGAAACCATGGGGGCACTCCACATGGTCTGACCGCTGCTGCTGCCAAGCTGTCTACTGGGTCACTGTGGCTGCTAGTCGCTGGCATCTCTGCTTTGGGCCACTGAATGCCAACCCAACTCCGGAGGCCAGGAGTTGGAGTCTGGAGCTGGGTTTCTGAGGCCAAGAGAGGGAGAGAAGAAAAAGAAAAAGAAGACAAAGAGCAGGTGGAGCGGAGGACCTCCGGCTGGAACATCTTACTCCGCCGCCATCTTACCAGGAAACTTCAAGTGAACTCCACATAAAAGGTAAAGTCACCACAGTCCACCCAGGCCAGAGACCTGCTCTATGATGTACAAAACAAAGCCCAGCCAGATGACTTCCAGGAAATGCAGGAACTGTAAAGACCTGGCTGTTTAGTTAACTCAAACCATATGCTGTGTTGTTGGATCAGAACTGAAAAGTCATTCATGCGTGCGTTTTTTCATTCATTTGTTCTTTCACTCATTCATGGACATTGGGCATTGGGCATTGGGCATTAGGCATTGGGCATTGGGCATTGCTGGCGAGGCCAGCCGTTATTACCCATCCCGAGCTGCCCTTGAGTAGGTGGGGGCGGTGAGCTGCCTTCTTGAATCACTGCAGTCCACCTCTATGCTGTTTTGATTGCCGTGAGAAGTGATTCTGAAACAGTTGCTATACATTGTCCAAGATCCACCGATACAATATAAAATATGTACCCACACAATCACCTGTACAATTTACTTTGTTCACTTTTAATTCCAAATTATGTTGTTTTTAACAATGCAAATTTAAATTCAGTGACTGCCTGGCAGCGTTCTGTGTGAAGAAAATGCAATGTCAATGTATAAATTGTCAGGGAAATTTTAAACAGGGAGAGGCTTAATGAGAAGAGATAAAACAGGGACACCTACCTCTCACCTCTCAACTGAAAGTCATCTCTTACTGTTTTTACCTTCCAGGAATATACAAAGTCAGTGATTGAAAAAGCAGTTTCGACTCCATTGGACAAAAACAGAAGTTGCTGGAAAACCTCAGCAGGCCTGGCAGCATCTGTGAAGAAAAATCAGAGTTAATGTTACAGCTCCAGTGACCCTTCCTCAGAACTTCCTCCAGTTAAAAAGGGAACAGAGTTGTTCCAGGGCACAAGGAGGTCACCTGGCCCATCATAGCTACACTGACTCTCAGGACGCCAAAGGACGCTGTCTAATCTGGAATGCTAGAATTCAATCATGGTGCTAAGGCATCAGAACTACAGAATCTCGATCAAACTGTAAAACTAAGGATGTTGAAGCCGATCAATGTGAACGCTACAAGGAACCGCATCAATGACAGTGTTCAATTATGTGCTCTTCACAAACAATTTGAAGACTGATTCTTTTTACCTTCTTCTACCTTTTTTTTTACTTTTTTTCATAAGCATGCAAGCGTGTTGTGTTCCTGATTTTCCTGCATTTAGTCATTAATAAACTCACTCCTTGTGAATCTAACAAAGTCTCATCAAAATTGACACCTTTTAAAAAGTAAGCTCATTTTGGTTAAGGACAAAAGTATCCACAAGGGAAAGGATCCTTTTTTAAGAAACTAATCTAGTTGTTACCAACCGAGGTGGTAAGTGAAGAAAGAAGGGAATCCATTTAAGTATCCCTCACCTGGGTGCTTAACAGTTCAGGACATCCTATCCCATCTGGAGCCAAAACAAATCTGTAATTCTCGCCAGGGGTCTAGTCATTAAGGCTGTGATTTCTATTACGTGGTTTTGTAAAAACGTAAAGAGTGTCACACTGCCATTTCTACAATCTGTTAAAAAAAAGGTTCAAATGTCCAAATACCATCACTGTCCACAATTCTTTAATATGAAGTCTCCAAAAGAAGAGTCTTCATAATTATGTTGTTTCAAATATTGCCACTCTTCACCAATTCCTACTGTCCTTGTCTGTATATAGGAGCAAATCTGAGAAAAGATGAAAGACAGAATGGCTGAGTGTCAGCCTTTCCTGAGATTTGAGCTCAGAACCTTCTGGCTGAACACATAACTCTAGGACGCAAGTATTAAATTATATGAATGCTGGAAGTTTGAAATGAAAACAGAATATGTTGGAAATACTTTGCAGGTTTGACAACAGCTGCAGAGAAAATGTAGAAGATAAAACTGTACAACACAGGAACAAGCCCTTCAGCCCACCATGTCGGTCTGGTTGTTACGCCATTCTAATAAATCCCATCGTTCTGCACATAGTCCATATCCCTTTACTCCCTGCTTGTTCATGTCTCAGCCTAAATGCCTCATCAATGTTGCCTTCATATCTGCTTCGATAACCTCTCCAGGCAGCGCGTTCGAGGCACCTATCATCGTTTGTGTATAAATCTTGCCTCGCACATCTGCTTTAAACTTTCAATCTCTCACTTTAAACCAAGCCTCTCAGTATTTGATATTTCCACTCTGGGAAAAAGACTCTGACTATCCACTCTAACCATGCCTTTCATCATTTTATATACTTCTCTCAGATCAACTGGTCGGCTTCCAATGCTCAAGTGAAAACAATTCAAGTTTGTCCAACCTCTCCTTACAGCCAGTACACTCCAATCTGGGCCACTTGCTGGTAAATCTGCTTTGAACCTGCTCCAAAGCCTCTGCATCCTTCCCGTAGTGTGTGACCATCACCGCACACAATACTCCAAATATGACTTTACTAAACTCTGGTACGATTGCAACACGAATGCCAACTTTTATGTACATTCTGCACACCTTCTTAACCACTTTATCGACATGAGTTGCCACATTTAAGGAGCTATAGACTTGTTCCCCAAACTTCCTCTGTATGTTAATGCTCCTGAGGGTCCAGCCATTCACTTTATACTTCCTTCTTGCATTTGGCCTCCCAAAATGCATCACCTCACATTTATCTGGATTAAACTCCATCTACCATTTCACTGTTCAACTTTCCAACTGATATATATTCTGCTGTCAACTTTGATAACTATCCTCAATGTTCACAACTTCACCAATATTGTATTGTGTGCAAACTTACTAATCAGACCTCCTACATTTTCATCCAAATCATTTATGTATATTACAAACAAAAGTTATCCCAGCTCTGAACCTTGTGAAACACCACTGGACACAGGCAAACAGCAAGAAGAAAACACCCCTCCACAACTAACCTCTCGAATGAACGATCACATTTCTCACAAGGCTGTTGTGCGAACTACATTGTATATCCTATGTTCAACATGGAACTGACTTTTTGATATGAATGATGGCATTAAGACATAAATATCATAAATTAATGTTACCATACATTGACAGATCAGCATGTTGTAGCTTCAAGCTACAATCCAAGACATGAGCAAATAATTTGAGCAATCAGCCGAAAGCAGTTCTTTCAGATTTGCAGTGGCATTATTGGACTTAAACAGATGGCTTGAGATCAAGGTCTGAGTTTCTACTCTCATATTGTATAGAGTTATAGCTGATCAACTTCAAAAAATGTAGATTATTCAGTCCATCTGTTAATGCTGGCATCTTTTTAAAAATTGCTCTTAAGATGTGGTCATCACAACTAGTCTAGTCAGTATTTATCGATCATCCCTAAGTGGCCTTGAGAGAGTAGTGTCAAGGCCTTTTCTTTGAACTTCTGCTGTCCATGTGAGATAGTGATGAGCATAGAGCTTTTAGAAAAGGTATCAGCATTTTGATCCAGTAGCAATGATGGGATGTTGGTATAGTTCCCCATCTGGATGGTGCGTGGCTTGGAGAGAAACTTGTCGGTAATGATGTTCCCATGCACCTGCTGGTCTTGTCCTTCCAGCTAGTAGAAGTTGTTGGTTTGAAAGATCTGCACCAGTATTCCCCCCTACCTCTGAAGCGCTTTCCCGATATTCTTGAAATGTCCCTGCCCACTCAACAAACAACAACAAAAGCAGATGTACTGGACACTGCAGTTGCTTTCTTGCTTTTTTTCAAAATAGCTGCCTGATTTACATTCATGCGAGTGGTAATTACAATTTGAAGGCACACCTTCTTCCTGCCCTCTGAAATTTTCTGACAGAAGTATAATGGAAGATATCCAGGAGTTATGATCAGTGAAAAACATTTACATCTATGAAGCAACTTATACATCATTGAACCATCCCAATGCACTTCACACAATTAATTATTTTTGGAGTGCAGTGACTTTATGTCAGTTATATGAAAGTCTTATAGTAAGAATTAAATCAATTTAGCTCTTCCATTTCTAAGTAGTGGTTGAATTAAATACATATACTTTCTTCTGACAACCCAATTAAAGAATTAGTTAATTTGAAGAACTTAGTTATGGAATTTCCTCTAGTGGCACTGATGCAGTGCAAATGAGTCAGGGAACCTTAGAAATTGCCTTCATTTCTGCTTCCTATGGCCAAAGTACTACTGGTAACAAATGTACATTATCATTGGCTTTTTGCACTGAACAGAAGAAAACTAAAGCCTCAAACTAACATTGCAGGTCTCCAGCACACATTCTAATCTTTATGTTAGGATATTCACCCAGCATTAAGGGAGTTTGGGAGCTAGAATTGGAAGGTCATAACATTGGCACAGGAGAGCATTCTAGGGTGGCAACTGAAGTTTATCCTTCAGTGTTAATGAGGCTTTTTTAAAAATGGGCTTACATAGTTCAAATACTGCCATTAGCGATTTCCTTGCAATTTGTAGAGTATCATATTCAATGTCTAACACTGGCTGTTTATCATGAAATGCATTTGAATAGTCTGCCTTAAATTTCAAACTACACTTCCATTAGTCCCAGTAAGCCTATACACCATGTGTAAATCTTACTGTTAGTCAAGATTCAGTTTATTGGCCATACACATCTTTTTGTTTGTTTCACATAATGTTTTGTTCCTCATGTTTGTAGGTATGATTTGTCTGGCCCAGTTTGGATGGTCATCTACAAGATGCTGGATCTGGTATTTTAGTCCTTAATGAGTGGGAGCTATGATCCCTGATGATCATTACTTTACAGATGTCTTCAGGTTAATTCAGCTAAATGTTAGATGCACATTTTATAGCATCACTGTTGTTAAGTACCACACTGTCATTTAATCCATTTTTTTTTCCTCGGGCCATAAACCTGGTTATCTCCTTTAACTAACTGTGTTTTCCTCACTGCACTGAAGTTTAGCATGAAAACTGTGTTTTTCTCTTGTGCACTGAGGGTCAGCGATAGCATGGCAGTGGATACCTGGCATTAATGATTATTGTGGATTATTTCACTATTGTAAAAGCATTAAAAGTCCTCATCACATGATTACACCAAAATCACCGCCAATATTTGGAATGAATCTGCTTATCAAACAATCTCACTCAAATTTCCATTCAGCCATGAGGTCTATATTTCAGCCCATCTGTGTATCCCTGCTCACCTCTACCTCTGTATGTCTTTCTATCTCTGTCCCTGTCTCTCTCTCTCTCCCCCCTTTAATACATTTATACCTGTCCAGCCCAGATGCCAAGCTTCTTTCAAAGGTCCCATGCAGATATATGGCCATTTACATGTGGTCAATAGACCGGGCTAGTAGATAAATGAGGACACTATTTCCCACATTTTCTTTCAACTCATTTTCAATCCCAATTTGGACCCATGGCACTTCTACTTCACTGCTGCTGGTTCAAAAATCAGTAAGCCCCTGCCTAAGTGTGCCATAGGGGTTATTTATACTAGTTGGACTACAGACTTTTAAGAAGGTGAATTATCACCATCTTTTCAAAGGCAATTAGGAATGGACAATAAGTTTTCATATTGTCAACCGCATGCTGCAGTTGGGGAGTAGCTTTAGTGGATTGGGAAGGATTCATTTGCATCAAAATTTGATTATGCCACATTTCTATACTATTGCAAATAAGTAGATTCCAGCAACAGGTAAATTATTATGAACTGTTGACATACAGCCCTACTGGTTAAAATTCTAACTTCTTCTCAAACAACTCCATCAAATATATCCTGGCAGACATAGAAATACACAATAAACGGATGTTATGTGTTGTAGAGGGGAAGACTGGGAAGGTTGTTCAATGCTTATATGCAATGGCTATCAGGTTATCATAGCTATTTGTATCCATTTTTATAATAAATTCATCCACTATGCTTCAAATGCGACATGCATTCAGATCTGGAAATTTTAGTTTTGAACTTGTATTGTTTGTCTTATGTTCAGCCTTAGCTCTTGAATTACTGTTAGATTTGTACCCTCCATCCTTCCTTGTCATCACAGTTTGTTTCTATTTTCCAATATTAGCATCTTTGTCTTTTGTTTTGTCTTAGCTCTTTGTTTTTAACCTTTGCACCTTTAACCAACACATTCAAGGATGATGTGCCACTTGCGAAGATCTTTGCATCCTTGCTCTCCACTGGAGTCGTACCTGAGGACTGGAGAGAGGCAAATGTAATTCCTCTCTTCAAGAAAGGAAATAGGGAAATCCCTGGCAATTATAGACCGGTAAGTCTCACGTCTGTCGTCTGCAAGGTGTTAGAAAGGATTCTGAGGGATAAGATTTATGTCCATCTGGAAGAGCATGGCTTGATCAAATACAGTCAACGCGGCTTTGTGAGGGGTAGGTCATGCCTTACAAACCTTATCGAGTTTTTTGAGGATGTGACTAGAAAGGTTGATGAGGGTCGAGCTGTGGATGTGGTGTATATGGACTTCAGTAAGGCATTTGATAAGGTTCCCCATGGTAGGCTCATTCAGAAGGTCAGGAGGAATGGGATACAGAGAACTTAGCTGCTTGGATACAGAATTGGCTGGCCAACAGAAGACAGCGAGTGGTAGTAGAAGGAAAATATTCTGTCTGGAAGTCAGTGGTGAGTGGGGTTCCACAGGGCTCTGTCCTTGGGCCTCTACTGTTTGTAATTTTTATTAATGACTTGGACGAGGGAATTGAAGGATGGGTCAGCAAGTTTGCAGATGACACAAAGGTCGGAGGTGTCGTTGACAGTGTAGAGGGCTGTTGTAGGCTGCAGCGGGACATTGACAGGATGCAGAGATGGGCTGAGAGGTGGCAGATGGAGTTCAACCTGGATAAATGCGAGGTGATGCATTTTGGAAGGTCGAATTTGAAAGCTGAGTACAGGATTAAGGATAGGATTCTTGGCAGCGTGGAGGAACAGAGGGATCTTGGTGTGCAGATACATAGATCCCTTAAAATGGCCACCCAAGTGGACAGGGTTGTTAAGAAAGCATATGGTGTTTTGGCTTTCATTAACAGGGGGATTGAGTTTAAGAGTCGTGAGATCTTGTTGCAGCTCTATAAAACTTTGGTTAGACCGCACTTGGAATACTGCGTCCAGTTCTGGGCGCCCTATTATAGGAAAGATGTGGATGCTTTGGAGAGGGTTCAGAGGAGGTTTACCAGGATGCTGCCTGGACTGGAGGGCTTATCTTATGAAGAGAGGTTGACTGAGTTTGGTCTGTTTTCATTGGAGAAAAGGAGGAGGAGAGGGGACCTAATTGAGGTATACAAGATAATGAGAGGCATAGATAGAGTTGATAGCCAGAGACTATTTCCCAGGGCAGAAATGGCTAGCACGAGGGGTCATAGTTTTAAGCTGGTTGGTGGAAAGTATAGAGGGGATGTCAGAGGCAGGTTCTTTACGCAGAGAGTAGTGAGAGCATGGAATGCGTTGCCAGCAGCAGTTGTGGAAGCAAGGTCATTGGGGTCATTTAAGAGACTGCTGGACATGTATATGGTCACAGAAATTTGAGGGTGCATACATGAGGATCAATGGTCGGCACAACATTGTGGGCTGAAGGGCCTGTTCTGTGCTGTACTGTTCTATGTTCTATGTTCTAACTCTGGAGCAGGTGAGACTTAAATCTTGATCTCCTGGCCCTTGCAGCCTTAACATATTGATTTACCACTCTTCCCAAATTTGACCCCTTGTCTCACTTAAGTAGATAGTTCAGTCCAAGGTACTGACAAAAGTTTAAACTAGTTTCTTTAATTAGTGGAGGACTCGTATGCCCCTCTTTAAGCCTGGATAAAACATTGACCTTAGCAGTAAATTTCCATTGGGCTAGTTTTGATATGTTTGCATGCAAGTATTTAGAGACAATGGATACCCAAACAGCTGGGTGTGACAATGCCTGTCAGACAAACAACACCAGGAAGATACAGTACACTCCAACACATTTGTCACATTACTGTACATCAAGAATGCATCTGAACTGACCACAAGACCCCTACATCCTCTGGGCATCAGAGTAGCACACAAACTTACATGAACCCTACTCCAACTGCTAACAAGAACCAAAAACCCCTTACCCACAATGGACAGAACCAACGTAATATACAAGATTCAATGCAAGGACTATGACAAACCTTACATTGCACAGACAGGAAGGAAACTGGCTAAGAGAATGCATGAACACCAAGTGGCAACAAAAAGACACAACTAATATTCTCTCGTCTCCATGCACATGGACAAGGAGAACCATCAGTTTTATTGTGACAGCGTCAGGATCCGAGGACAAGTCAAACAGAGATAATCAAGGGAATTTCTAGAGGCATGGTTCTCCACCAAGAAGACTATCAGTAAACACATAGAATTAGATCCTATAAACACACCACTACGAAGACAAATCAGAAATGAGGTAATCAACTCGAACAGATGCCAGAGTTTAAGTACCAGGTGGTTAAACACAACAGTGCTTCATCGGAGGCAGGATTGATGATGTTACCCTGCAGGGTAATGAAATGTCTGTGAACCAACAAACTAGCTCGGCGAGCCAACCAGCCACAGGATCCACAATCCGAGTTACAAATCTACTCAAGAACTTTAGGTATGCATACAAGGGCAAGTTTCTTTTTATAATGTTGTAAGAGAGAACTTTATTATGCTCTTGGATTTTCCACAAATGCAAATCAGCAGTTTGTAGGTATTTCCTAATCAATGTGGTGAGAGAAATTATTACACATCTCTACAGCCAGCGGGCATGGAGGCTGGTGTCCTATCACCAAGTCACCTTTTCTTTACATGGGCACAGTACATGGACTCTGGCCATCCAGCTCAAAGCCTGTCCCTAGACTGAGGAGACTTTCTGAATCCTGTCAACCAAGACTCCCTAATCAGCCCAGGTTAACAATCCTAATCAAAGCTCTCATAGTCAATGAGATCCACCTGGCCCTGGCTATAATCACCACTCCTAGTCTCCTGTCTCTGAGGTAGGGACATAACCACTTGCAGCACAAGGCCCTAAGTGGGGACTTGCAAACTGAATGTGCCCAGATTCACAGTATGCACTGCCAATGGGTTGTAGTTCCAAGCATAAATACAAGTTTAGAAGATTGTCATTGCCAGAATGTAATGGTTTCCTTTTCCCTATACAGGAATTTCCCTCTCCTCTACTTTCCAATTACCTTGTCTGGGGATTAAATATTAAGGTTGAGCACACTATTAAATTAATTAAGGCACTGAGCTGGGCAAAGTTCAGGGCATGTAAGTGTGTTTTTTTCCACTTCAGTTGACACAAATATCAGCAGATCTAAGTATCACTGCTTGCTATGTTACTTAATTAAGCAGCAGGAATTGTAAATGAATACGAACATTAACTTTAGACTCCGAGCCAAGCACTACAAATTACATTGGGCCAAACAATTTGTACGATTCACTGATTAGAAATATGTCCCTGATGGACTCATGATAACTCTCTATAACTCCAAAGCAAAGACCTTTAAACCTTGATTAAGCATGATGCTCTATTATAAGGGCTCCAAGCTAGTTCTAGCACTATGATGCACTATAATTTTTTAACACATTGTGATTTCATTTAGGATCTCAATTTTAGCAATAAAGGAAAACCAAATGAATGATATGAAAGGAAAGGACTTGTTTTTTCTACCAGAGGTTGGTTCTCTTTTAAAGAAAATATTCTTGGTACGCAGACAACATCATCAAGGTAGTTGAAAATTTAGAGTGAAACCCAATATGTGAGAGGATTGCCATGGGAAGGCAGGTTGATTCCATATTAACAAATTGCCTTTCCTGAAGGACATTCATGAATTAGTTGAGACTTTGTAATGAGCCAACAAGTTGTTTTTCAGCGCCAACCTACAAATGAATGGATATGCTGCACTTACTTGAGAAGCAGAGCAGGAGGACATGGATCTTGGTGGGAGGTGGGTGCAGTAACAGAGATAAAATGAATATAAAGTAGCAAAGAGAAGAGGGTGACACTTATCTTGGCAAGGCAGAGGAGGTTTCATTGCACTACTGGCCATTCCTCTGCATATTTGAGATGGTACTGATCTGCATGGTGATCTTAGATGAGACTTCACGGGTCCTGGGGTGTGGTCTCCCCTGCGAGCTCAGCAGGAGGAGATGTCCTTATTAGCACCAACACATCACTCTTGGTCCCTGCTGGAAAATGAAGCCACTGTACAGACATGGAGATATAAAGCACAGAAACAGACCCTTCTGGCCAACTCATCCATGCTGACCAGATATCCTAAAGTAATCTAGACCCTTTTGCGAACATTTGGCCCATTCCCTCAACACCCTTCGTCCCCATATACCCATCCAGATGTTTTTTTAAATGTTGTTATTGCACCAGTCTTTACCACTCCCTCTGGTAGCTCATTCCACACATGCACCACTGTCTGAATGAGAAAGTTGCCCCTTTGGTCCCTTTTAAATCTTTCCCTTCTCACCTTAAACCTATGCCTTCTAGTTTTTGACTCCCCTACCCCCTGGGAAAAAGGCCTTGACTATTTGCTCTATCCACAGCCTTCTTGATTTTATAAACCTCTACAAGTTCACCCCTCAGCCTTCGACTCTCCCTAGCCTATTCAACTTCTCCCCATAGTTCAAATCCTCCTACCCTGGCAACATTCTCAGAAATATTGTTTGCACGCTTCCAAGTTTAACAACATCATTCTTATAGCAGGGAGACTAGGACTGATAGGTATGTTCCAAAAGTAACGTAACCAATATTCTGGACAGCTGCAAAATAACCTCCCAACTCCTACACTCAATGCACTGACCAATGAAGGTAAGCGTGCCAAAAGCCTTTTTCACCCTGTCAACCTGTAACTCTATCTTCAAGGAAGTATGATCCTGCACCTCAAGGTCTCTTTGCTTGGCAACACTCCCCAGGACCTTATCATTAAGAATATAACTCCTGCCTTGATTTGCCTTACTAAAATGTAACACCTCACATTTATCTAAATTAAACTCTATCTTCCAGTTCTTGGCCCATCGGCCCATCTGATCAAGGCCCTGTTGTACTCTGAGATAACTTTCTTCATTGTCCACTATACCATTAATTTTGGTATCATCTGCAAACATACGAACCATTCTTCCTACATTCATTTATATCAATGACAAAATGACTGTCTTCCCCTTTCTCAGGCATGTGTTCAGATATCATCCTCAACTGAGCTTCAGACTGCTAGTGTTCATTCAGTAACCATTTTAATCGAGTTCAGGGTCAAGGGAGGCTGGTCTTTCAGCAGATATCCATTGAGTTGTGGGAATGGTGCAAGCTCAGATATGGATAGAATCAGACCTGAAGGTCATCATAACGGTCGGGCAGGCAGATAATAAGGTACATTTTATAAAAAATGGAAAGGCTTCACATGAGAATCCCTCCCAGAACTCTTCTCATACTTAAGCCAAAAAAAAAATCAGATTCTGTTGAATTGGTGATGATATTTGATAAGTTGATTTGTCTGCAACAGCTTTCCTCATTTGCTTTCAGCACCCCATACCATTCTCACAACTTCGTTTCATGCCTTCTGCTCTATCTACTTACTCTCTTGAAACCTCTCACTATCTTTCACCCATGTGCGCCAGCACTAAGGGCTTTGATGTTATCTTTCAACTCACTCAGCTCCTCCCTTTGTTATATTCCAATGCAAGACAGCCCACAATAGGGCAGAAAGGATTCAGGTGGGATTCCCAACATTCAAATTCTGAACTCAAGTAAGGAAAAAAAAACCCATCCCCTGCAGGAAAAGACAGGGGTCACTCCTACAGAGATGCCATGACTTCCATGTCCCACTGGCTGAATAGATAGCTCTTCATTCTAGCTCTCACAGGAACCCCTGCTGTCAAATGAAAGACCCTTCCCACCCCGGTTACATTCATCTCCACCTCTTCCTTTGAGCAGAAGATATAAATGTTACTATACATGTATGAACAGATTCAAGAGCAGCTTCATCCCTGCTGTTATCAGACATTTGAATGGATTTCTTTAATATTAATGTTGATCTCTTTCTGCACCTTCTCAGCAGCTGTAACACTGTGTCCTGCACTCTGTTCTATTAGCCTGATGCTATTGTATAGCATGACCAGCCTATAAAGCACGAAGGACAATGTTTTTCACTCTACCTCAGAACTCATGTCAGTAATAAATCAAATCAAATCAATGTCATTTACTGCACACCACTTCTAACTAATGGCCATGACCCTTTGCCTGCAGGTAGTACTAGGGTGTCCAACACTTCTTCAGTGAAACAGCGGCTCCCCAGAAACCACCTCCTCAACTTCTAAGGGCTGAAGTATAGAGTTCTCAGGGCAATCGTCAGCAGTCTGCCTCCTGCTGGCTGAGAACATTACTGTTAGATATCACTGGAGTACAATCCAGTAAGTACCTCACTGCCACAGTTTGGTGATTGGCTAAGACAGAAATGATTCCAGCCACTGGCACTCAGTGGGCTGCAGGACAGCAGACACCTGCTCAGCTCTGTGTAGGAGAAGACCCTATTGTGTCAGCAGTCAAAGACTTTTTCCACAGGTAGAGGGAGGAACAGGAGCAGCAGACGGGCCCCAATTACCACAGGCTACAGCAGTGCAGCGAGTCAGGCCAGTGACTGGCTGGCACTATGGACAAGTTGGCAGCTGTCTTGGAGAGCCAGGGCTGGCACCGTCAGAGTCTGATGGAGAGGCATACACACCAACACTCGATCAACTCAATCATTGATTGTTAGGACGGGTGAGTATCAAGAACCTGGGGAGTACTGAATCTGTCTCTTCATTACAAGGGGACAGGGTGGTTTTCACTGCTTCTCCTCTACATCTATTTGCTTGACTCTCTCTGTAATTCAGAATGCAACTGTGGTATCACTTTCAATGTTTACTCTCTCCATCATTGATGCACGGGAGCAGTGTACCATTTACAAGATGTACCGGAGCAGCTCACCGAGGGTCCTTCAACAGTACCTTCCAAACCCACGACCTCAACAATCGAGAAGGAAAAGGGCAGTGGATATATGAAAGGGCAATCAGCCTCAAGCTCTCCCCCAAGCTACACACAATCCTGACATGAAAGTAAATTGTCATTCTTTCAGTGTCTCTGGGTGTTATATCCTGCAATATCCCGATCTTTAACAGCACTATGTGTATAGCTACTCAACCCCAAAATCACCCCATCCCAGGGACTACAGAAGTTCAAGAAAGCAGTTTGACACCATTCCCACCAGGATAATTAAGGAGAGGTAATACATGCTGTTATAACCAGTGACTCACTCAGCATGTTCATGAACAGAAAAAAGGCTTAAAAATTGGAAAGTTGTCTTGCCTTTGTCCCTTCCACTTCTCCAATTTATTTCCCTCTTCTTCAGCACAGGTAACCTTACTGAGGTAAAACATAAGGACTACGGATGCTGTGAATCAGGAACAAAAGCAGAAATTTCTGGAAAAGCTCAGCAGATCTGGCAGCATCTGTGATGAAAAAAATTAGCATTAATGTTTCAGGTCCAGTGACCCTTCCGGGCACATGGGACAGATTTCCAGGTGTATAAAGAATGACGAATTAGAATCTGGTCAGACCACAGCTTGAACATTGTGTTCACTTCTGCTTGTTGAGATATGGCATCCAAACCCTGGTGCAAATCGCAGAGGAAAAATTAAATGTGTTGATACCTGGCATTTAAAGACTTACGTGGACTTTCAGTCATGATAAAAGTCACCTGGGAGATTAATTTTTCAAGTTATGTAACATCCTTGAAAGTTGCCACCCAGGTTGACAATCCTTGAAAGTTGCCACCAAAGTTGCCGCCCAGGTTGACAGGGTTGTTAAGAAGGCATACAGTGTTTTAGCTTTTATTAATAGAGGGATCAAGTTCCGGAACCAAGAGGTTGTGGTGAAGCTGTACAAAACTCTGGTGCGGCCACACTTGGAGTATTGCGTACAGTTCTGGTCACTGCATTATAAGAAGGAGGTGGAAGCTTTGGAAAGGGTGCAGAGGAGATTTACTAGGATGTTGCCTGGTATGGAGGGAAGGTCTTACGAGGAAAGGCTGAGGGACTTGCGGCTGTTTTCATTAGAGGGAAGAAGGTTGAGAGGTGACTTAATTGAAACATATAAAATAATCAGAGGGTTAGATAGGGTGGGTAGGGAAAGCCTTTTTCCTAGGATGGTGACGGTGAGCACGAGGGGGCATAGCTTTAAATTGAGGGGTGAAAGATATAGGACAGATGTCAGAGGTAGCTTCTTTACTCAGAGTGTAGTAAGGGAATGGAACGCTATGCCTGCAATGGTAGTAGATTCGCCAACTTTAGGTACATTTAAGTCGTCATTGGACAAGCATATGGACGTACATGGAATAGTGTAGGTTAGATGGGCTTGAGATCGGTATAACAGGTCAGCACAACATCGAGGGCCGAAGGGCCTGTACTGTGCTGTAATGTTCCATGTTCTATGTTCTATGACTTATAGTTAATAGGCCTGAAAGAGTACATCTCAATGACTGGGGACAGTAAAGTTACAGAGTGAAACAATTGAGACTTCGCACATTATTAATTTTAACATCAGGCATGGGGCAAGAAAAATTATTTTTAAAAGTTCTGCATTTAAACAGTATTTTGTTTTATTTACCAGTGCTCACCGGATGTCTCAAAGTGATTACCAGTCGCAGGGGTACTTTTTGAGAGGTAGTCGCTGCCATCTCGGTGTCACAGCGGTCAATTTGTAAATCTCACAAACATCAGGAGCATGCAAATCATTTGTTTTCTTTTTAGCGTACTGTTGATAACAACATAACATATATTGACAAAGGTACCAGGAATAACGTCCAACCTTTAGATTCTAGATTCTCTGACAGTGTGGAAACAGGACATTCAGCCCATCAAGTCCACACCATCCCTCTGAAGAACATCCCACACCATCCCTGTAGCCCCACATTTTCCCCATGGCTAATCCATGTGGCCTGTACATCCCCAGACATTATGGGCTATTTAGCATGGTCAATCCACCTGGCCTGCACACCTTCAGACTATGGAAGAAAACCCTCACAGATACTGGGGGAATGTGTAAATTCCACCCGGACAGCCACCCGAGGCCGAATCATACCCGGCTCCCTGTCTATGTAAGGCAGCAGCGCTAATCACTGAGCCACCACGCTGCCCTTGTCATCAAACTACTTGGGAATCTTTTATATCTACATGAGAATGCCATTGGAGACTCTGTTTATTGTCTCAACCACAGGCCAACACATTCAACAGTGTACAATACTGCTGATGATGGAGTCTGAGATAAAACAGTGCGGAGCTGGAGGAACACAGCAAGCCAGGCAGCATCAGTGGAGCTGGAAAGCTGATGTTTCAGGTCAGGACACTTCTTCAGTAATGTGGTTTGTTCTTACTGGCCCTCTATGCTGTTAATGCTGGCCTTGCCTGTGATGCTTCACCTGGCAAATTAATCAAAAAGATGTCTGGTCTTGAAGGTAAGGCTGTAGATCAGTACTAGAAATATCACCAGTTATGATACAATAGCCATTTGGCCCATCAGATCCACAGTGGCCCTTTGAAGAGTATCCCAACCCAAATCCACCCCTCGATTCCTATCTCCATAACCCTGCATTTTCCCGTAACTAATCCTTCTAGCCTCCACATCCCTGGACACTGTGGGCAATTTAGCACAGCCAATCCACAAAACCTGCAGGCCTCTAGACTGTAGGAGGAAAGCAGAGTAACTGGAGGAAACCCACGCAGACATGGGGAGATAGGGCAAACTCCACATAGACGGTCGCCAGAAGCTGGAATCGAACCTGGGTCCCTGGCGCTGTGAGGCAGCAGTGCTAACCACCGGACCACCATGCTGCTCCCCAACTAACTGCCTTTCAGGTCTGGAATCGATGCATTAGTACAGTATCCTACCTTCTCCTTTGAAAAATAAGAAGATTTTTCTCATAAAGTATCAGGAGCATATTGATATATTATCCCTATGCATATTGATAATCCTTGGCAGACATAAAACATGTCCAGGTGTAGCCCTTATACAGTTATCCTGACTCAAATGTGTGGCTTCACGCTGTAATGTGCTGTCTGTCAGCCTGATGGATGTGCATCATTTGTCATAGATGTGTAGTTGCCACACAGCTAACATAAGACTTTCAGTGTCCAATTTGTTATCCTATGTGCTGGGTGATTGATTGTATGCAGTTTTGTGTAGTTATTGTAAAGGAACCTGCAGCAAGAGGTGGTGATGGTGAGGGGGAGGGAGTGAGGGTGGTACCTAGCTGTGCCAGGGCCTACAGCAGCAAGTGGTGATGTAAAGTAAAACAAAGAAATGTGATACTAGAGGTGTGAAACAAAGTAAAACAAAAAATGCTGGAGAAATTCAGCAGGTCTGTTAACATCTGTGCAGAGAAAACAAAATTAATGCCTTGAGCCGAGTGGCCCCTTTCATCAATGGCTTACACACATCATTTCCAATGTTTGTGGCTGATATGAGCAATGAAACGTTTGCCAAGTAGGCACCTGTATAGCCATTCCAAAAAGTAGAGCAAGGGTTTCTCTCACAATGTAGGATGACCTTAGAGGCATATACAAAAGGTTTGTAAGAGACATGCTCTGATGCCTTTCAGAATAAATTTATTTTCAATGTTCATTGGAGTAATCATAATGTCAAAGTACACACTTTCTGGATAACTGGTCAACAATAAGCCGTGTACTCTTGTTTTTCACTTTGGAGTCAGTCAAATGATTTCTCCCACTTCTGGATATCCTAATAAACCTATGTATTACTTAGATATTGACAAAGTGCTTTCTCATATCTAGTACTTCTGAGACTGACAAGATATGCACTAATGGAAGTTTCCATGGCTATTTTTGATTGGAAGTGTTCTCTGTCTCTCTGCCGCAACTATGGCTGACCAGGAGACTCTGAATTAATTGCTAGGAGACAGTTTCAAATGAACAAGAGGGAAATCTGTGAAAAATATTCCATTAAACCTTGCTGGGATGGTACACCAGAAATCAAGGCGTGTTAATCCTGATGCATCATGAAAGTTACAGATTTTATCATCTCTATGCTATGCAAATTTATGACTCTATGACCCCAGATTCCACTTTTAACTGTCTCTTAGACCCAGGCCGATATGGGCCGGGTTTCTCTACTGAACAACAATTACCAATTATTTAAAATACATAGATTCTAACTCAGATATACAATCATGAACCATCAATGCATACTTTACTAGTTATAACTCCCTTATAAAACCCTACAGACACACAGACAAACATGAACATGAAAAAAATGGGTTAAGGGCAGAGGGAAATGCTGATAAGGTCCTTATCGTCAGGGTTCACTGAGGTAATCTTTTCAGCTTATTAGGTTGTGCTGTTCCAGGATCTTCCTTCCCCAGGTATTTTCACTTGGTTGTATCTGACAAAGCAACGTTACTTCATACTTAAACCGTCCCTGACATATTTGGTTAAAAAGTCACAGCTTAGAGAAACTGCTGAGAGAAAGCTTTCTTAAGGCTCAAGGAGCTTTTTACTGCAGAGGAAAGGTACACTTGCCCTTCCCTTTCAGAAATTTAATCACTTCTCTCCAAACATGCACCCCCTTCTCAAGTTGTTCAGCTGCCCGTGAGCCAAGCATATGGTTGTTGGCAGGCAGAAAGCCTTTGTCATTGCAACTGGTTGCAGCACAATACAGTTACTTGCTGCCAACATAATCTCCATGCATACACCCTCCAGTTGATCGAGCTCAATTGTAACTAGACCTCCCCCACTGCCTAAACAAGCAGCTGTGTAAACCACACTTCTAATGAATGTCAGGAAACTTGCTTTTTGAAAGCGCAATAATCCTTCAATAATCATCAGCTTTTAAAACAGTTCTATTTCCTTTAGATTCCACAATGATGCATGCCGAAAGAAACTAAAATGTGCAGTTTTCGCAATCCAGAAATTCATTGTTATGTGAAGAGTGATCAACACATAGGTAATGTTTTGATGGAAAGCCAGCAATGATTTAATATTTACATGTCATGAAAAGGAACATTGTGGAGAGAACTTTGTTGAATAGCAATATACCTTATAATTTGATAAAGAAAAATATTGTTCCAGTTTTGTTTTCACGACTTAAAATTTAGGTACTATTCAATATCTAAAGAAATTAATCCCTTGCTTGACTTACAAATTGTGGGAGATTTTGAGAAAACCCATTATTCTATGTCTAAACTGCCTTGGTTAAATTCCACTCTGTAGTTCTCTCCTAAACGTCCCTTGTTTGATGCACAAACTTATTCCAGGCTTATCAGATTGCACTCTTCCAAATGTCTACTATAGTGATTGGGACCAGGTAGACCTCTTTGAATATGAAATTCTTGATTGGATTGTTAAGCTGGGACAATCAGGAAGCCCTGGCTAACCAATATAACCAGGTGATTAGATTCACTTCATCTAAGGACTGGCTCTGAGCTGGCTGGCCATACACAAAGTACTGTGGACTAGTAAATAAAGGGTGACTTGGTGGCCGGACACCGGCCTCTGTGCAGTTATTCGGTGGTGATAGGAGGAAACACAATGTGCCTGAAGAGCATCTGCTTGCAGAGTGTTAAAGTAAGCATTTCTGGCATCATGCCTGTATTTGGGAAGCTTGACTCATTTTAGCCTCCTGTCAAAGTCTGGGTCCAGAATGTGGGGAAAAAAAGCAAATTTGTTTTCCAGGCAAATGATACTAGGTCAGGAGTAAAGCACACCCGGCCCCTCAGACAAGCCAAAAGCCTGTCAGAAACTACAGGTGCTACCCTGCCATCTAGGTTGGGGAAACTTTGGAGTCCAAAATGGACGCAGCTTTGATACTATTGCTGCTAGAAGAAGAGGAGGAGATTCTTCTGAGACTTTCTGGGTGCAAGAGACAGGCCACAGTCCAATACATGCTGCCTGTATCCGTGTCAGAGACAGAGGAATCAGACCTGGGGCAAAAACATCGCAAGAGAATCCAAAAGCAAAATACCAGGCCTATATTCCTGGACTTAGGGGATGAAAGGATGTAGTGATGGGGGCCAGGTGGACCTCATTGACTGTGAGGTTCTTGATTGGTATTGTTAACCAGGGCCAATCAGGAAAGCTTTGCATGACCAATGTGAGCAGGAGATTAGAATCTTTTCAGTTGAAGCCTGACTCCGAGCTGGCTAGCTACAGCCAGTTGTGCACTAGTAAATTAAAGTGTGACTTGGTAACAGGACCCCCGGCCCCTGTGCAGTTACTTCACTATGAAATGCGAAAATGGCATTCCCCATATCTAAATCATCTGTAATCCTGTACTCCCTAGCTAAACAAATCACAATGATTTAAAGGAGGAAATGCGACAAGATAACATTTTCATTTGGGTTTTGTGCGTCATTTGTCTGTGATGGTGATGGCCACAGTGTTCTTGAAGCAAACTTATACCTCACATGAATATCGACTTTAATGTTTTAACAAAGATCTGTATTTTGGGTTGTGGCTGGAGTTGTTGGTTGGTTCCCCAAGCTGACTGGTTTTTTTTGCAAACATTTTGTCTCCCTTCTCGATGACATCATCGGTGGTGTCTAGTCTCTGTTGAAGCGTTGTTGTTCTATCCCATTCTGAATTTATATGGTCCGGACTGTCATGATGGGCTGTCATGTCTCCAATTTTGTACCGTAGTGGTACATAGATGGGGTCTATTTAAATATGTTTGTAAATAATCCCAGTGGTTGAAAACCCGGCATTCAGGTATTCTCATGCTTGTCTTTGTTTTGCTTGTCTGAGTAACTTTGTCCCACTTAAAATTAATCCATAGACATCATGAAAATATGCAGAAGGAAAAGAAATCTGGAGAATGAGAGAGTTGAACTGGGTTCTGAAATTACTTCTTTGTCGGAGTGTATTGAAAGGAGAGGGTGTTGGTTGTGCCGTTTTGCTGTAAGCTCGTGTATCCTGGCAGTGAGTTTCCTGCCTGTGTGTCGTATTAGTCTTTATTGCAATCGCTGCATAGTATTTTGTGTGTAACATTTGTCCTGCTCATTGTGGATATGGGGTCTCTCATCTTTGAGAGTAACTGGCGAAGAGTGGCTGTTGGTTTGTGTGTTATCCTTACTCCAAGATGTTGTAGGAGTGTTACAGTCAGTTCTGATTTGTTTCTAACGTAGGGTTATTGGAATATCAACATTTGGCATCATCACAAGGCCCAAATTCAAAAGGTTGTCTTCACCTTGGGAAATAACCTATCTGATCAATGTCTGGAATGACAAAGACCCTTCCTGATTTGGAGGAGTTGACAATGTGGAAAATCCACCCAGGGTGCTCTTTTTAGCTGCTATAATTGGCAGCTATTGTGTTACTTTAGGCCTTGTTACATATTGTCCTGCATAGACCCCAATGTACAAATGCTTGCTTAAGATAACATTGCAGAAAGATCATGGCTGACAATGCGAGAAAGTAGGAGAAGATGCTAATTAGTAATAAAAAGAAAAGTGTTGTACACAAGTAATAAAGTAAAGTTAATTATTATTTCAAGCAGCATTAGAATTGATTTATAACCATGACTTCTAAATTAGAAAGTCTCGCATTCATTAGTCTTTATTGTGTTGCTAACATAATTTAAAGTATATTTGTGAATTAACTATTCATGTTTTCATAATTGATGAATAATTTACACTAAAGGATGGACTTTTTTTTCTCTTAGAATGGCCTATTAATTTTGAGCTTTGTTTGTTGCTCTTCCTGTTGTTGTCATGGAGTATAACACAAGGACATCAGACAGCTGGATACTTGCATCATTGTTTGCAAAACCAACTGCAACACTGACAGTGCGTTATACCTTTGAGCAAAGTCGTACAGAATCCCGGTGGAGCAGAATCCTAGCTTTTTAAATCTGCACAGATAGTAGGAACTGCTGATGCTGGAGTCTGACGTAACAAGGTGTAGAGCTGGATGAACACAGCAGGCCAGGCAGCATCAGAGGAGCAGGAAAGCTGATGTTTCAGGTCTGGACCCTTCTTCAGAAATTAAGTCTGCAGACTTCTTTTGGAGGGTGTGTCTGAGGGGCATTATTGTGGACCACAGAAGTACTTCAGAACAGGATTTGTAACTGTCCCTGACCCTTTTCAAAATCTTACAGATAGCGAGATTCATTTTTGAATAACAAAGTGTGGGGCTGGATGAACACAGCAGGCCAAGCAGCATCTCAGGAGCGCAAAAGCTGACGTTTTGGGCCTAGACCCTTCATCAGAGTCTAGGCCCGAAACATCAGCTTTCGTGCTCCTGAGATGTTGCTTGGCCTGCTGTGTTCATCCAGCCCCACACTTTGTTATCTTGGATTCTCCAGCATCTGCAGTTCCCATTATCTCTTCATTTTTAAATCGTTTGGCAGATGCTGATCAACTGTAATATCAATGCATTACATTGGTGCAGCAAGGGGAGAGAACTTGAAGCAACCCCTACAGCCTGGGTAAAGGCAAAATACTGTTGTTGCTGGAAATCAGAATCAAATGCAAGGAACACTGGAGAAAATCAGTGTTTCTGGCAGTATCTGTGCAGACAGAAACGGTGTGAGCATTCCGCATTTGTCATGACTCTTCTTTAGTTATGCCAGACTCAAAACGTTAACTCTGCTTCTCTCAGTGCAGATGCTGCCAGACTTGCTGAGTTTCTCCAGCAATTTCTGTGTTTATTCAACACCTGAGCGAGGTCTTAGAAATTAGACTTCAAAAAGATCTCGTCATTCCCTTCAGTAAGTGAAAGGGTCAAAATGTGAGTGGAACGGAATGCATTAGATACACTCCCAAAGCTTGTTTCAACTTAATCAGTGTGAGTAGAAGACAAGCAAACCTGATAATGTGCACTCTGTCAGGGTAATAACTAGGGCTGAAAGACTACCCGATTGTTCCAGGGCACACTCCAAGCTCATGCTTTGATCCCACACCTATGGGCAATTTCAGAGCCCAGTTCAACTCACTCATTCTCCAGATTTCTTTTCCATCTGTGAATTTTTATAGCACACATGGATTAAATCTTTGATTAAATGCATCAAGGCCAAGTTAGTTCCCACTTTGCTTTTGCATATGAAATTAAAATGCTGAGCAATTATCAGATGGGATGTTCAAACACCCCTCACAAAGCAGCCTCTCCCACAATGGTTTGTTTAAGTTTATCTGTCTTTTTCCTGTTTCTCTCTTTTTTTGCTGAAGCCCTTGATCTCCCTCTACTAGTTTCAGATACAAAACATGGATTGCATCTCAAAACTATTGGTTATTTTCAATCCATACAGTGATTTTAAAAAAAAAAAGTCAAAATAGAGGTGCAGGCAACTGCGAGCCTGCTAAGGGGTCAGGAACCCATTGGCAAGTGAAGTGGACCATGTCTTTAAATCATCCTATTCAGAACTAAAAAGGATTTTGAGTTAAAGGGCGGGGATCAAAATAGCTGAGTTGCACTTTGATTCAGAGGCTGTTGCAAACAGAATGCACGGGGAAGTTGCCCAAACTTCCTAATCCTACTGTCTCACGTTTACTTGTTAAAGTCCATTTGAAGGAATGAAGGTATTGAAATAAGATGGTTTTCCTGAAGAAGGCATTGAAGAAGAGATAAACACCCCAAATCAAGTACATCTGGATATAAGTGGTCAAGAGAGCGAGGGGCAATGATACAGTCCCTCAGACCTGGAGGCAGTGCACAAAAGATTCATGGTGAATCACATACCCTGCTCTGACTTCTCCAGCCCTCTCTTACACAACAGTCTTCAGATCTAACAGAACTTGCAGCTCTCTGCATCTGTCTCATTCCCCTAGCACCTCCTCGTATTCGCATCTTAAAAATAAAGATAATATTATCCTACAGTGTTCTCATACTCATGCCTCTAGTCACTCTCCTTTGTCCTTCAATCCTTTTAACACCATCCATTTCTTACAGTCATAGCTCTCTGCTTTCTCTCCTTCCAGGAAAAGAGATAACAGGAATCCAAAGTGATAGAGAACCCCTTTTTGGGAGGGTAAAAGTAGGGACATTGATGGCTGGTTTTTTGGTAAAGCTTGCCTTGCTACTCACTGGAAAGCTCAATTCACCAGGACGATCCTCCTGTCCCTGGTGCAGATATCAATATTAAGTTGCCCTGAATTCTTAGCCCTCCTGATGCACCAATGCGCAGGCATTTTGAGAACTGGCCCTCTGTATGTTGACTGTGTTGGCTGCCTCATTTCATTTCATCCTGTACAGCACTATATATTTGGAGAGAAAGATATTCCTATTGATAGTGTTGATCCAGCTGCTTCTAGTTCTGTAAATGCTGTTGCTATTATTTCAATTACTTCTCAAATGGCCCAAAGTGGAGCTGCTTAACACACACTTATGTTGCAGCAAAAGTTGAAAGCAGGTAAGGACAGATGAAATTGAAAGAAGGCTAAAGACAGGTGAGTTAACTTTTAAGGAGTTGTGCATTACCTGTCAAGCAGTAACAGGGCACTGCCATAAGAAGCACCATGAGCATTTACTCCAGGTCAGGCTGCAGCTACTTGGTTTCACTATTTAAAGGCTTTCCACACCCTGTGAATTCCACACATTTCAAGAAATCAGTGTTCTTGATTGATTTATTGCTGTCACATGTACCAAGTTACAGTGAAATGTGTTGTTTATGCAGGCAGATCGTACCATACAAAGCACATCAGAGCAGCACAACAGAGCAGAATACAGTGTTACAGCTGCAGACAATGTGCAGAGAGAGAGAGAGGGAGAGAGAGAAATAATGAGGGATCAACATTAACATTTGAGCGGTCCATTCAAAAACCTGGTCACTGCAGGGAAGAAGCTGTTTTCAAATCTATTTGTACATGTGTTCAAACTTTCATATCTTCTGCCTGATGAAAGAGGATGGAAGAGAGTATAATCAGTGAGGTAGGTATATTTCTCCCAAGGAAGTGGGAAGTAAAGATGCCGCCAGTGGATGGAAGGCTGATAAAGCCAGGGTCACGGATGTTGCCAAGGTTGGAGGGTTTGAGCTGTAGGGAGAGACTGAATAGGTTGGGGTTCTTTTCCGTTGAATGTCAGAAGCTCAGGTGTGATATTATAAAGGTTTATAAAATCATGAGGGGCATTGATAGACTGAATATACAAGGACTTTTCCCTGGGTTGGGGAGTCCAAAACTGGAGGACATGGGTTTAAAGTGAGAGGAGAAAGGCCCCTTTTAAATCTATGAGGCAAATTTTTCATGCAGAGGGTGGAACGTGTATGAAATGAGCTGCCAGAGAAAGTAATAGAGGCTGATACCATTACAACATTTAAAAGGAATCGGGATAGGTATATGACTAGGAAGAGTTGAAAGGCAGATAATAAAATGTGAGGCTGGATGAACACAGCAGGCCAAGCAGCATCTCAGGAGCACAAAAGCTGACGTTTCGGGCCTAGACCTTTCATCAGAGAGGGATATGGGCCAAATGCTGGCAAATAGGACTAGATTACTTTCGGATATCTGGTCGGCATGGAAGAGTTGGACCAAAGGGTCTGTTTCCATACTGTACAGTTCAATGAATCTATGCTGAATTAAATCCTCAGTTTAATATGGTTGAACAGTTAAACTTACTTAGCGAACAACTGTGCAAGTGAAACCAGATTAAACACAATTCAGCTTAGGTACCTGATCTGATTGCCCTTCTCTTTTCTTTTGGCTTTAGCCCAATAAAATTCTGCCCATGGATCAGGGATATTGAAGTGGAACAGAAAATAATAAGCCTTTCTGGAAACAGAAAGGACTAACAATTATAGTGAGAAGATGACTAAAGAAAGCCGCATGATCTTTTCTTAACAATGTTTGATGACAATATTTAGTTATTCTAGGATGATGATGCATTAGATGAAGAGAAGCCACAAATGTAATTTAGTGCCTAAATTCTGAATATTCTAATGTATCCTTTCAAAATAAAAAAAAATTTCCATGATGGTGCTGCAAATCTCTTTTCCTTCCTCCTACACAGGTTTGTCCAATGGCAGGAAGGAGACTGAAGACCGCAATTAATGAAAAATCTTTTTCTTAGTTCATTATTTTTGAAACATTCTTTTCAAAGTGCCTTCACTGTTTTCATGTTGTTCATTTTGTGCTTTGAAATACCTCAGACTGTGGTGAATTTATTGAGTTTTTGTGTTTCAGATTGGGTCAGATTTGTGGCCTATTCCTGGTGACACTGGGCATTTACACGGTCCAAACATTTCTAAGAATTATATTGCAGTCATGAAATACAGGCTTATTATGGCATTGAGTGTCCAGAGGGAGTGGGATTCCCATTAATTTGCCACCTTCTCCTTCTAGATGGTAGTGGTTTTGGTTCTCAAATGTTGCCGAGGGAACCTTGATGAATTTCTGCAGTGCATCTTCAGGTGGCACACACTGCTTCTGAAGAATGTTGATGGTGAAGGGTTGAATGTTTGAGGATGAAATGAACTGCTCTGTTTTGGATGGTGTCAAGTTTCTTGAATCTTGTTGGAGCTGCACCCGTCCAGGCAAGTGATAAGTATTCCATCACACTTCTGACTTGTGCCTTGTGGATGGTTGGACAGGCTTTTGGACATCATTATTTTGGTTACTTACTGTAAAATTCCTAGTCTTTAATCTGGTCTTGTAACCACAATAGCTACATAAATAGATCAGTTCAGTTCTAGTCAATGGTAGTCCCCAGAACGTTGATAGTTGGGGACTCAATGATAGTGATGTCGTCTTCTTGCTGGAGATTATCATTGCCTGGTGCTTGTGTAATGTGAATGTTATTTACTACCCAACATTGCATCAGCCTGAAGCTGAACATTGTCCAGGCCTTGCTTCATTTGGATGTGAACTGCTTCACCCGCTGAGGAGTCATGGACGGTGCTGAAATTGTGCAATCATCAGCAAGCATCCCTCTAATAGAAGGAAGGTCATTGAAGTTGCTGAAGACAGTTGGGCTGAGGAAACTGCCCTGAAGAACTCCTGCAGAGATTTCCTAGAACTGAGATGACCAACCTCCAACATCACAACCATCTTCCAAAGTGCCAGGTATGACTCCAACCAATGGAGAGTTTGCTCCTAATGTCCAGTGAATTCAGATTTCCAAATGCTTCTTGATGCTACACTTGGCCAAATGTGGCTTGATGTTAAGGGCTGTTGCCCTGACAATACCTCTGGAATTCAGCTCTTTGTCCATGTTTGAACCAAGGCTGTAATGAGGTCAGGAGTTGAATGGCCCTGGTAGAATCCAATCTGCACATCACTGAGCAGGTTATTGCTGAACACTTGCTACTGATAACACTGTCGATGACATTTTCTATTACTTTGCTAATAATTGACTTATGGGGCAATGATTGGTGGAGTTGGATTTGTCCTGCTTTTTGTGGACTGGACATACCTGGGCCATTTTCCACACTTGTTGGGTAAATGCCAGTTTTGTAACTGTAATGGAACAACTTAGTTAGAGTTGCAGCAAGTTCTGGGGCACACTCCTTCAGTACTATTACCAGAATCCTGTCAGTGGCAATAGTTTTTGAAGTATGCAGTGCCTTCAGCCATTTCGTGATATCATGTGGAGTGAATCCATTTAGCTAAAGACTGGGATCTGTGATGTCAGGCACCTCTAAAGGAGGCTGTGATGGACCATCTACTCGCTACTTCTGACTGAATACTGTTGCAAAAGCTTCATCTGTTGCGCTGATGCGCTGGGCTCTCCTATCACTGAGGATGGGGATATTTGAAAAGTCTCCTGCTCCACCGAGTTGTTTAATTGTCCACCACCATTCACAAGTGGATGTTGTAAGACTGTAAATCTTACATTTGATACATCAGTTGTGGTATCAATTAGGGAAATCTTTCATCTACTAATTATACTGTTTGATATGTAAGTAGTTCTGTTTTGTAGCTTCACCAGGTTACAACCACATTTTTCGGCTGCTCCCCGCACGCTCTCCTGCAGTTGGCATTGAGCTTGTGTTACTCCTCTATCTTGATCACTATGGTAGAGTGAAAGATATGGGATTACAGATTGTGTTTGAATATAATTCTGCTGCTTCTGATGGCCCACAATGACCCATAGATGTCCAGTGTTGAGCTGCTCGGTGAATTTGAATTCCATTCCATCTAGCATGGTGAAAAATGCCACACAACAAAATGAAAAGTATTCTCAATGTGAAAATGGGACTTTTATTCCGCAAGAACTGCGCAACGGTCACATTTGCTGATGCTGTCATGGACAAATACACCTGTATCCATTTCATCTACCACCGACACTGTGTGTACTATCTACAAGATGCACTGCAGAAATTCACCAAAGATCCTCAGACAGTGCCTTCCAAACCCATGACCACTTCCAACTAGAAGGACAAGGACATCAGACATGTGGGAACACTGCCACATCCTAGTTCCCCTCAACCATTCACCATCCTGGCTTGGAAATATTTCACTGTTCCTTCATTGCTGCTGGGTCAAAATCCTGGAATTCCCTCCCGAATATCATTATGGGTCAATCCTCAGCAGGTGGACTGCAGCAGTTCCAGAAAGCAGCTCACCACCACCTTCTCAAGGGCAACTAGGGACAGCCAAGATATGCTGGCCAGCTAGTGATGTCCAAATCTCTCAAATGAATAGAAAAGAAAAGGTTTGAAGATGAGGTCATGCATGTGCTTCCCTCTTGGTTCGCTCACCACTGGCTATAGCCCAACTCACCCGCAAAGCTGAGAGTTTAGTTTTTGCATGCAACTGAATTTGGAATCATTGAAAGCTATAGAACAGAAGGAGGATATTTAGCCCATTTTCCCAATCCCAGCTGTTTGGTTTAGTTATTCAATTACTTTCCCTCACCAATAGTAAGAACTGCCGATGCTGGAGTCTGAGATAATACAGTGTGGAGCTGGAGGAACACAATAGCCCAGGCAGCTTCAGAGGTGCAGGAAAGCTGACATTTCATGTCAGGACCCTTCTTCAGAAATAGTGGAGGGGAAAGGGGGTCTGAAATAAATAGAGAGGGGGTGATCGGGCTGGGGAAGGGAGGTGGGATGGCGATAGGTGTGTGCAGGTAGGTAGTGGTAGGAATTGGTCAATGAGGTTGGAGGAGCAGGTGGGTAGAAGTTATAATTGAATTTGCTTCCAACTTTTCAAACAGTGCACTGTATCTCAGAAGTCCACAAAAGAATTGCTTCAGCTTAAGTCATATAAAATATTTCATGCTTGCTATTAACCTGTTTGGAAGAGATGTGATCCAATTATTATATTTACAGTCACTCTATGTGGACCATTATAAATTTCTGTCAAACTTTTAAACAAACATCAGTCTGAAGAGCCCTTCAGAGAGAGATAGGTCACATTGTCCACTTTGTCCATTGGATTGCATATTTGAACTCAGTGAAAGAGAATTTGAGCTTGAGGAACATTTGAAGAGCAACAGTTCATTTCGACCTTGTACATTGCTCCTTGTGTTGGGTGAGCCGGTATTTGGTGTATATATCAATGATTTGACTTAAATGTGGGAAACATGATTGGTCAATTTGGAGGTGACATAAAAATTGGCTCTGTAGTTGATAGTGAAGAAGGTAGCTGTCAACTCCAGAACTAAGTCAATGGTTTCTTTGAGTGGGGAGGTATGTTGTTTTTGGAAGGGTAAACAAAAACACAATAAATGGGAAGCTATTAAGAGTGGTAGAGATAATCCATGTCCACAGATCCTGGAATGTGACAAGACAGGCACATAAGGTGATAAAGAAAGTGTATGAAATACTTTCCTTCATTAGATGATGTACTAAATACAATATCAGTGATGTTATGCTGAAACTGTTCAAAACTTTGCTGGAATTTTGTTTACAGTTCAAATCCAATGCATTACAGGAACAATATACTGCCCTGGAGTGAGATTTACAGGAACATTGCCATGTTTGAAATTTATAGCCATGAGGTTAAATTGGAAAGGCTAGGTTTGTTTTTGTTAGAATTGCGAAGGCTGAGGAGTGGCTTAATGGAAGTGTACAAAATTATGAGGGCCTTGGATAGAGTCAACAGGAAGGAAATGGTTCCCTTAGCTGAGAAGTCAATTATCAGGGCCCACAAATTTACTGTGATTGGCAGGAAGAATAGAGGCAATATGAGGAAAATATGTTCACCAAAGGGAGAGGGTATCTGGAATTCACTGCCCAGTTTGGTTGTGAAGGCAGAAATCCTTGTTTAAACAGAACCTAGATCTGTCCCTGTAGTGTTGTAAACTGCAAAGCATAAATCCAGGTGTTGGAAGCTGAGACTGGAAGAGGGGGCTATGTGTTTTTTGAGTGGTGCAGACACTGTTGAATAACCTGTTTCTGTGCCATAGCTTTTCTATGATTCTAAACTTTACATCATTTTTTGAGTGGATTTGTTTTGGTATTAAACCAGTTATTTGCCAATAAGTAAATAAATCTCACCAACTTGTTCTTAACATGACTATTCTACCAACCTGGTTAAATATAAGATTTGTTGTTGGAGCAAATTACTGTTGATGCTGGAATCTGTACTGAAAACAAAAAATGCTGCAAATCATGGCAGGCCAGACAGAATCCAGGAAAAGAGCCATCCAGACTCTAAGCGTTAGCTTACTCTCGCCCTGCGGATGCTGCTCGACCTGCATATGATTTGTTGTAACCAGTAGAGGAATGAGACCAGAAAAAAGATTTTTTTTTTGCCTCCAATCTCCGTTGCAACACATGTATTGATGTTAAAAATTCCTTGGCTGCCTGCAGTGTGGGCAAATATAGTAATCATCAGCAAGATATTTTTCTACATAACGATAGTTTATATTTATATGCAGCTTTTAATGCAGTAAAATGACTCATCTAGCCTCCCCTAAGTGCTACCAAACAAATTTCAATACTAAGCCACTTAAAGCATTATTAGGACAGATGGCCAAACCTCCAGCCAAAGTGATAGGGTTTAAGAAGCATCTTAAGGAGGATGGAGAAGTAGTGAGGGGAGAGTTTTATGGATGAATTCCAAAATTTAAGTTAGCTTCAATATTTGCCCAAGACACAATAGCCGTGCACAAGTTGCAATGATAATAGTCTGGAGAATACGAATACTTGACTGATTATTGTAGATGCATTTCTTCGTATTGTTACATTTTCAAAAAACTCAGATGTTACACTAAAGATTCAATTAACTGAAGCAATAGCACATCAACTTACAATGCAGCGTCTTATTATTGAATCTGCAATAACATTTTTTTCTTGCATTTTGCAGGCGGTGAATGAAAAAAATTCAGGAGCTAATGATATTTAATAATATAACTTATGAAAAAAGAACTAGTTGTAAATGGTGTATCAAAGTCTTCTAGTCTTACCTATGTTTACCTCTGCCGTTTGAGGAAAGGCAGAAGTCAGAACTGATTGTCTGGATGGAGCCATTGTGTGCTGTACAATTTAATGAGGTGATAAATCAGAAAATAGTGATTAGTTGGTGGCTGGTTTAGATTCATAAAATCCTGGCAGTTGTTGAAAGGCAGGACAACAGAAGGATGCTACTAAATGCAAATGGGAACTTGATAAATATACAGCAACAGTGAAACAGCAGACAGGTATGAGGGGATGCAGACATACTATCAAACTGCATGCTTGTCCATTTACTTTCTCATTTTATTGGGGTTACGTGATCTCATTACAAACACATCCTGAGATGTCCAGCCAGGTCGTAGTGATCAAAGAATAATTTTTCCAAGGGCAGCTACTTAGAGCAGTATGTACACTTTCTCAAGGTGACTTGGCCTCTGCAAAGGCAAGCGTTGGAAGGAAGATTCTCCAAGGGCTGATCAATAAAAATTGAATTAGTAGTAACACGCTTCCACTCTATTTTAGCTGCTCCATGCACTCACCATTATCTCTCTCCCTTTCCGTATAATGTGTACAAGAGAAGAATGTAGAACAGAAAGGTTTTGATAGATTGGATACAGAGAGAATATTTCCTCTTTATGGGAGCCAGCATAACTAGTGACAAATAATCTAAGATAGCCACCAAGAAATTCAATCGGGAATTCAGAAAATATCTTCTTTACCCAAAGAGTGGTAAGAATGTGAAGTTCACTATCACAAGGCAGGCAGAAATGAATAGCATAGATGCATTTAAAGGGATACCAGGCAAGCACTTGAGGGAGAAGAGAAATGATAGTTTTGGATAAGAAATTATGGGCAAAGGTATGAGTGGAGCATAAACACTCTGTATAGCTTGAGCAGAGTAGTCTGATTGTGCGATCTATCTTGTGCAATCTTGTTTAAGAGTTTGGATATCAAAGTTAAGAATGGAAAGGAGCCAAATGATAGGATTTTTTTTGTCAGAATAACCATCATTGAAGTAAAGGAACAGTGGTTATCAATTTTTAGACTGGAACTAAACCCTGTGTAGTTGAAGTAAATATTTTAGGTGCAATTAAGTGAAAGCAGATGAAGAACAGATGGAAGATTCAGAGGAAGGTTGATGTAAGTTTTCAAGAAAGCAAATAGCGTAGGTAATGAAAAACCATTTCCTCTGGCTGGGGAATCAAAGACCAGGTGGCCAAAATGTTACAGACAGATTTTTCAGGAGTGCAATTAAGAAATATTTCCAAATACAAATTATGGTAAACATTTGGAACTCACTTTTGCAATAACTGAAAATAGGTAGATCAATTGTTCATTTTTAAGCCAAAAATTGGCAAATTATTGCTAACAAAACAGTTGCACGGACAAATATAAAATGAGGACAAAGATCAGCCATGATCTCAGTAGTATTGATGTTTGTTATTTGTAGCCCATTCGAATAGACAGAGAATGCAGGGGTCTACGTGGGTTTCTGTGTGTGCTGATCTGAGGTTTATAAAATATTCATCTGCAGTACAATAAATGAACATAGAACATTATAGCACAGTACAGGCGCTTCGGCCTTCGATGTTGTGCTGACCTGTCATACCAACCTGAAGCCCATCGAACCTACACTATTCCATGTACATCCATATGCTTGATGACTTAAATGTACTTAAAGTTGGCGAATCTACTACCGTTGCAGGCAAAGCGTTCCATTCCCTTACTACTGAGTAAAGAAACTACCTCTGACATCTGTCCTATATCTTTCACACCTCAATTTAAAGCTATGCCCCCTCATGCTCGCCGTCACCATCCTAGGAAAAAGGCTCTCTCTATCTAACCCTCTGATTATTTTATATGTCTCAATTAAGTCACCTCTCAACCTTTTTCTCTCTAACGAAAACAGCCTCAAGTCCCTCAGCATTTCCTCATACGACCCTCCCTCCATATCAGGCAACATCCTAGTAAATCTCCTCTGCACCCTTTCCAAAAATTCCACAACCTTCTTATGCGGTGACCAGAACTGTACGCAATACTCCAAGTGCAGCCGCACCAGAGTTTTGTACAGCTGCAGCATAACCTCTTGGTTCCGGAACTCGATCCCTCTATTAATAAAACCTAAAATACTACATGCCTTCTTCACAACCCTGTCAACCTGGGCGGCAACTTTCAAGGATCTGTGTACATGGACACCAAGATCTCTCTGCTCATCTACACTACCAAGAATCTTACCATTAGCCCAGTACTTTGCATTCCAGTTACTCCTACCAAAGTGCATCACCTCTCACTTGTCTGCATTAAACTCCATTTGCCACCTCTCAGCCCAGCTCTGCAGCTTATCTATGTAAATGGTTGGAAAGGTGCTGTTTAATGCAAGCAGAAACAAGTATAGAAGTGGGGAACTGTTGCTACAGTTGTACAATGCTTTAGCTAGACTGCATCTGAGGTAGGAAAGTTTGAACAGAAATAAGTCATTTAGAAAATGGAGCTTGCCCTTCCATTCGATATGATCATGTTTGATTACGTCAATGCCTTTTACACTCCCCATTCCTCTAACTCTGCAAAATCAGAAACTTATCAATCTTAATTGTAAACATAACCAGCATAACTAAAACTGACTCTCCTGTCTTACCAGTGTTTGTGAGACATGGTTTTATGTAAGTTGGCTGTCGGGTTTCCTACATTACACCTTTGAGTCCATTTCAAACGTACATTATTAGCTGTAACACACTTTGTGAGATCCTGAGTTTTAACAAGGAATGTTGTGGAACTGCAAGTCTTTCTTTATTTGACTGCATCACAGGTAACTTATGTCGCCACACCATCTAGGACAAAGCAAGCTGCTTAATCAGCAGACCATCTGTCAAGGTAAACATTCATTCCCTCCATCGCCAACTGGCAGTGCCATCAGCGTGTACAGTCTGTGCTGCAACAACTCACTAAACCTCTTTTGACAGCATCCTTCAACACCCATGATCACCATCACCTACACCATGAACAGCAGGTGCTTGGAACACACACCACCAGGCTTCGCCTCAACTCTCACACCATCCTGTCTTAGATTCTAATCAGAAACCAAAAGGAATTTTCCGCTCTCTTGTGAAAGGTGGAAAAGACAATAAAGGGTTAAAATATCACAAGTATGTACTTAGATAGAAGATGTGAACATATGATTTGAGAACCTAATCATAAATACTAGCTCAAGTATGTTTGGACAATATCATCATAAGTACTCACCTGAAATGTAAAATGGAAGAAATATGGGTTGATAGAAACATGAGTGACTAAGCATGGAACCTTTGGATCAGGAGCTTGTTATTTGTAAAAAATAGTATCAAACAAGGAGCTGTACGCCACTTTTTGAGTGTGTACCTTTCCCATGCATGCATGAATGTTTCAGCAAAGAACCTGACACTTGAGCCTTGTCTGGTCTAAGAGGAAGTGAAGGGTTTAAAAATCAGCGTCTCATTGGTGCGACAGGAACAATGATGAGGAATGTGGGAAGATACAGAAAGAATGGGAAAATCAGTATCACATTGTTAAGAAATTTTCTTTTGATTCCCCCTCAAGCCTTAAATGTTGTCTTCAGATTCCTGCCATTGAGCATCGGGTACCATGCTGTATACAATTACACAGAGGACAGGAAATATTACTAGTTTGGGAGGATGGGGTGGGTGAGAAAATTGAGTGGACATGATGCATGAAATGCAAAGTGTTGTAGTCCACAAGGCATGTGGAGTGGCAGAGTTTGAGTTTGTAGTGGCAGAGAAGAATGATACACTTACCTCTGAAGAATGCAGAAGGTCATTGACCTTCTCCCTGTACTACTGGGCATCCTACATCACCTGGGACACAGCACTGGTCTGTGTTGGAATTTGGGTTCAGTTGGCTAGGTACAGTGGTGTGGACTTTTGTGAGTGTCAGCAGGGCAAAGGACTAGCCTCCTGTCCTCCAGTCCACAAAGTCAAGAATGCACTTTCCTTTCCTTCCTGCTGGGTCATGTCCTCACCTGGTGTGCAATGTCTGAAGTGGCACATTGTTGGGTTTTTAACAAGGTGCAAACAGAATGAACAACAGAAGGTCCCAGCAAGGCCTTCCACCTCTCTGTCCACGTGATTCCGCGAGAAAGGCAGCCAAGGGCCCACTTGTACAGGTGATGAGGCGAAAAGAGGACATTGTGTGAGAAAAGCTGCTCCGAGCCATGGTAACCTGGCAGCATGACTGGCACTTGGCAATACGTGTCAATTGAAACTGTCACAATTCCATTTGACAGTCCCTGTAGAAGCTTTTTCACTCCATGACAACACCAGTTCAAGATTGAGGCTCATCGTTATCTTCTCAGGGACAATTAGGGATGAATGACAAACACTGGCCTTGCCAGTAATGCACATACTCCATGAATTAATATAATAAGCAACTCCACACTTTTCTCACATCAATTGATTTATAGGCAATAAGCCCACCGAATAGGGGGCTAGACAAACTAAATATTGAGTTAAAAGTTTTACATGTACAACAGGTAAACAACATCTGGCAAAAATAATCACCTCTCTCACTCCCATCACCCATTTCTTTTCTGTATCTCATGAGATGGAACTCCTCAGTATTTGATGAACAACCCATCACTCTACAAAGCTGGTCTCCGACATTCAGCTGCAGTCCTCAGTGCCAGTCCTGTACTGTCCACTTTCCCCTCACATCCAGGTTTATCTGAGAATGCAGCACTCATTGATAAACCTTACTGCCAGCAGGAATGCTGTAAGCCACAGGAACTGATGCACTGCCACCACTGTTGTATTATTTTACATGGGCTTGGAAATACACTGTTTTGTTCATGACCATGTACCAAAATAATCAATATGAGCATTTCACTTTGCATTACTCAGGCTAGGCTAAATTTTCAAGCCCAATTCATTATTTAATATACGTGTTATTTGAAGCTATTTTAGAGTGGATGGATAGATAGACAGGAGCCATATAGTATTGAGTCCTTTTAGGCCTCATGTGCAAATATAGCTCGCTGACCCCTGTGGTATGGAGATGCATCCAGCAGAGTTTCAATTACTGTGAAGCTCTATCGCAAGTAACAGTTTCTAAATGAAAATATCGGGTCGCAATTACAGAGATTGCTCTTATTATCATTTAATTCGGCTTTTTCTGCAAGTGTTAGTGTGACGAGCCTTCAAAGACTCAGCCCTTTGGAAAACTGTTGAAAAGCTAAGCAATATTGCCTGTATAATGCTTTCCTTTCTCCTTTCATTTAAGCCCAAGAGTCTTTAATTTCTCAAGCTGTTAACACAACTGTTGCCAGAGATAGCAAGAGCTGCAGATGCTGGAGTCAGAGCCAACCCAGCGTGGAGCTGGAGGAACACAGCAGGTCAGGCAGCATCAGAGGAACAGGAAAGTCAACATTTCAGGTCAGGACCCTGTATCAGAACTTTAGATCGTTAACATCTGATGCAAGGTCCCGACCCGAAGCATTGACTTTCCTGCTCCTCTGATGCTGTCTGGCCTGCTGTGTTCGTCCAGCTCCACACTGTGTTGACAGAACTGTTGCAAACTATTCAGATTACCAACTCTCGTTGGACAATATACCTGACAATTTCATCACTTGATTCCACACCATGCACTCCCATTCCTACCCAGAACCCGGTGAAATAGCTCTTCCTCTGCACCGCCAATATTTTTATAAGCTACCTTAAAGAGAGAGGTCTTGTTCTGTACCCAAATAACACCTCAACAGTTGGACACCTTGTTCAAAATAAATTATCTTTATTAAATACGAGCATGCAAGAACTTCTATTGTGACGGTTGATTGGTCTACCAGTGCAATATTTGAGCAGTCCACGTATATGGTTCACAAAAGTTTACTTGACCATTTGTTTTGTCTTTAATTAGATAGTTTCACATGATTCTCCAATCTCTTCCTCCCTTAATCACACTGTCATATGATTTCCTCATCCCTTTCCCACATCCTGCACCCCAATCTCATCTCCTCTTCTTAAGATCCTTCATATCTAAGCTTCTCTCAACCTTTCTCAGCTTGGCTTTTATACCAAGAATGCCATGATCCCTATTTACCTGTCTCCCCTTACACATTTGAATGAATATATTAAAGAAATGCATGTGTCTTCTTTTCTGAACTTTACTATGATTTTTATCACCGAGTTCAGAGTATCCAGAACATTTTGTCATCATTCCCTGGAGAATTGAGAGGGAGAGGGTGGAACCATGGTAATATCGCTGGATTAGTATTCCAGAGGCCTAGGCAAATGTTCTGGGCAGCAGCCTGCATTGAAGCAGTGGTCAGGGCCAAAGTCTTATAAGTGGCAGCAAGGCTTGGCTTGCCTGATGCAGGTCAGCAGCAGTGGTCGGCTGGTGAACACAGGCAGGTCTTAGCCACGACGAATGCAGGGGAGAGCGAGCCCTGTTGGAAAAGCACAGCTTGGAGCATCTGTAGGCCCACGGCTTCAGAAAGGACTTTGCCTTTATGCTTAAAGGCTTAAGGCTATATATAATGTCATGTAATGCTTGATACTATTATTGTTATTTCTTTATGAGACAGCAGGGCGGCTGAGTGACCAACACTGCTGCCTCACAGCACCAGGGACCCGGGTTTGATTCTACCCTTGGACGACTGTCTGTGCAGAGTTTGCATGTTCTCTCCATGTGGGTTTTCTTCGGGTGCTCTGGTTTCCTCCCACAGTCCACGCATGTGCAGGCTAGGTGGATTGAAATCTGGAATAGCGGTCATCAAAATATTGTTGACTGCTGCAAAATCCAATCTGGCTCACCAGTGCCATTTCAGGATGGAAATCTGCCGTCATTACTTGGTTTGGCCCACATGTGGCTCCAGACTCATCACAAATGACCTCTGAAATAGATAATTAAAAACCAGTCAGTTCAAGGGCTGATCGGCAAACACTGGCTGTGCAGGTCAATATGCATGGAGCTGGACAAACACAGCAGATCAGACAGCATCAGAGGAGCAGCTAAGTCAATGTTTTGGGCCAAAACCCTTTGTCAGGACTAGGGAGGAAGACGGGAGCCCAGAAGTAAGTAGCAGGAGGGGTTTGAGGTGAGGAATAAGTAGTTGGGATGGTGATAGGTGGATACAGGTAAAGGGTTATAGTTATTGGTTAGTGGGAAGTGTGGAGTGGATAAGTGAGTAGGAAGATTTCCAGGTTATGTCAGGTCTGGGAGGATGGGACATGGGATAAGGCTGGGGGTGGAGGGATTTTGAAGTTGACGAAGTCAATATTCAGGCCCTTCGGCTGTAAGCTCACACCATGAAATGTCAGGTATTGTTTACGTTTGGTCTTACTCTGACAGTGGAGGAGGCCAAGCGTGGACATGTTGTCAGGGGAGTGGGATGGGGAATTAAAAGGGATGGCAACCAGAAGGTCGGGTTGGTTGACAAGGGCAGAGTGCAGCTCTGTGAACCAGTCCCGTCATCTGCGTTTGGTCTCCCAGATACAGAGGAGACCACATTGCGAACAATGGATGCAATAAATCAAGTTGGATGAGGTTCAGGTGAATCTCTGCCAGACCTACAAGGATCTTTTGCCTCTCTGATGAAGGGTCTAGGCCCGAAATGTCAGCTTTTGTGCTCCTGAGATGCTGCTTGGCCTGCTGTGTTCATCCAGCCTGACATTTTGTTGTCTTGGGTTCTCCAGCATCTGCAGTTCCCATTATCACAGGATCTTTTGGGGTCTTGGATGGAGGTGAGCGGGGAGATGTGGGGGTGGGTGTTGCACCTCTTGTGGTTGCAGGGGAAAGTAGCGGGTGTGGTGGAGAGTCTGGTAGGTGCCATTGATGCCGCCATCACATGAAAGACAAAACTCCAGGGAATGCTGAAGTGTTAGCATCCGTAGCTACAATTTTCAGATGGCCTGTCCCCTCATTTTTGTGTCGCACATTTGGACTCGCAATCTCTAGACAAGTTGTGCTTGAAATCAAGGGGTGATGCCCACGCATTTAATTCAACATCATATTGGGCCCACAGCCACTTTGATGTTGACAATAAACCTCAGTTGCATAGTAATAGCAACCTTCACTTTTTATTAGGCTATGCCATAATAAGGAGAGTAGCTGTCCCATACTTCAAGGACCACATCACGCTTCCCCAAAATAATCAGTTTTTCAGCAAAATTAATGATTCAATCAGTAAACCATAGCCAAGCCCTGTAATGATGGAGACATAGCACACCCTTTGTTAAACAAAAGAGAAGTGGACAGTGAGAATGAAGTAGGAGGGGAGTTACAGGTGGCGGTAAACATGATTTTAAGGAGCTTTTCCACATAAACAAAGAAGGACTCGGGAAGGCAAACTACAACAGTATTATCATGTGGAGATGCTGGTTTGGACTGGAGCGGACAAGGTCAGAAGTCAGACAACACCCCACTATAGTCCAGCGGGGTTATTTGAAATCACTAGCTCTCATAGCGTTACTCCTTCCTCAGATGGACTATAATCTGTTGTCATCTGACTTCTGACCGTACAGCAATATCAGGCAGGAACTGGAGAATTTTGATTGGAAGCGGCTGTTTGAAGGTAAATTGCACCAGACATGTGGAAGTATTTCTAATGGTAGTTAGTAAGAGTTCAGGAATGGCACATTCCTGCATGAATGAAGGATAAGTATGGCAAGTTACATGAACCTTGGATGACCAGGGATGTTACGACCTTGGTCAAAAGGAAAAGGAAACATACATAAGGTCTCGGGGGGGTGGGAACTGACAGAACTCTTGAAGTATACAAGGAAAGTAAGAAAGAGCTTAAACAAGGAATTAGAAGGGCTAAAAAGGGTCATGAAAAGTCAATATCAAACAGGATTAAGGAAAATCCCAAAGCTTTTTGTACAAAAATAAAAAGCAAGAAGGTAGAGAGGGAAAGGGTAGGCCCACTCAGGGATAAAGGAGGAAATCTATGTGTGGGGCCAGAAGAGGTAGATGAGGTCCTAAACAAATACTTTGTATTCGTATTCACCAAAGAGAAGGAATTGGTGGGGGATGATCTCAGAGAAGGGAATGTCGAGCTTTGAAGTCAAATTGGAATTTAAAGGGAAGAAGTATTGTGTGTCTTAAAAAGTGGTAATGTAGATAAGTTCTGAGTCCTAATGGGATGTATCCCTGAACATTGAGGGAGGCAAGAGAACAAATTGCAGAAGCATTCACAGACGTCTTTGCATCCTTTTTGGACACTGATGAGGTCCCAGAGGACTGGAGGATAGAAAATGTTGTCCAGTTGTTTAGGGAGGGTAACAGTGATAATCCTGGAAATTACAGGCCTATGTGCCTTATGTCAGTGGTAGGGAAATTACTGGAAAATATTCTCCAGGACAAGGTCTATAAGCATTTAGATGCAAGCGAACTTCTGAGAGATATATAGCATGGTTTTGTATGGGAGAGGTCATGCCTCACTAACATGATTGAGATTTTTGAGGCGGTGACAAAGATGATTGCTGATGGAAAAGCAGTTGATGTTGCCTACATGAACTTCAGTAAAGCCTTAGACAAAACCCTTCATGGCAAACTGATAGAAAGGGCGAAGTCACATGGATAATAGGAACTACAGATGCTGGAGAATCTGAGATAACAAGGTGGATGAACACAGCAAGCCAGGCAGCTTCTTAGGAGCAGGAAAGCTGACGTTTTGGGCCTTTATCAGAAATGGGGGAGCGGAAGAGGGTTCTGAAATAAATAAGGAGAGATGGAGAGGTGGAATGAAGATGGATAGAGGAGAAGAGAGGTGAAAAGGAGACAGACAAGTTAAATAAGCGTGGATGGAGCCAGTAAAGGTGAGCGTAGGTGGGGAGTTAGGGAAGAGACAGGTCAGCCCAGGGAGGATGGACAGGTCAAGGGGGTGGGATGAGGTTAGTAGGTAGGAAATGGAAGTGCGGCTTGTGGTGAGGGAGGGGATAGGTGAGAGGAAGAACAGGCTAGGGAGGCGGGGACGAGCTGGGCTGTCTTTGGGATGCGGTAGGGGGAGGGGAGATTTTGAAACTTGTGAAATCCACATTGACACCATTGGGCTGCAGGGTTCCCAAGCAGAACCCCACACTCCCCTCCAGCCCCACCATACCTGGCACTTTTCCCTGCAACCACAAGAAGTGCTACACCTGCACCTACACCTCCTCCCTCATCCCTATCTCAGGCCCCAAGAAGACTTTCCACATCACATGTTCATCTGCACATCTGCTAATGTGGTATACTGCATCCACTGTACCCACTGGCTACATCGGAGAAACCAAGCAGAGACTTGGGGACTGCTTTGCAGAGCACCTACACTCGGTTTGCAATAAACAACTGCACATCGCAGTCACGAACCACTTCAACTCCCCCTCCCATTCCTCGGACGACATGTCCATCCTGGGCCTCCTGCAGTGCCACAACGATGCCACCTGAAGGTTGCAGGAACAGCAACTTATATTCCGCTTGGGAACCCTGCAGCCCAATGGTATCAATGTGGATTTCATAAGCTTCAAAATCTCCCCTCCCCCTAACACATCCCAAAACCAGCCCAGCTCATCCCCACTGCCCTAACCTGTTCTTCCTCTCACCTATCCCCTCCTCCCACCTCAAGCCCCACCCCCATTTCCTACCTACTAACCTCATCCCGTCCACTTGATCTACCCGTCCTCCACGGACTGATTTATCACCTCCCTACCTCCCCACTTGCACTCACCTTTACTGGCTCCATGCCTGCCTCTTTGACCCTCTGTCTCCGCTCCACCTATCTTCTCCTCTATCCAATTTCGATCCGCCTCCCCTCTCTCCCTATTTATTTCAGAACCCTCTTCCCTGCCTCATTTCTGATGAAGGGCTTAGGCTCAAAACATCAGCTTTCCTGCTCCTAAGATGCTGCTTGGCCTGCTGTGTTCATCCGGCTCCACACCTTGTTAACTCAAAGTCGCGTGGATCTGGGTGTGCAGATCCACAGATCACTGAAGGTGGCAGTGCAGATAGAAAAAGTAGTAAAAAAGGCCTAAGGAATGCTTGCCTTCATTGGAAGGGGCATTGAGTATAAGGATAGACAAGTTATACAGCAACTTTATAGAACTTTAGTTAGGCCACACTTCAAATATTACGTACAGTTCTGGTTACCACACTACCAGTGGGATGTGGATGCTTTGAAGATGGTACAGGAAAGGTTTACTAGGATGTTGCCCAGTATGGAGGATGTTAGCTGTGAAGAAAGTTGGATAGATTGGATTTGTTTTCGCTGGATGCAGGAAGTTGAGGGGGAGACCTGAAAGAAGTTTATATGTTTCCGAATGGCATGGAAAGAGTGGAAATTATGAGGCTTTTGCCTAGGGTGTAGGGTTTAATTACTCGGGGACACAGGTTCAAGGTGCATGGGGATGTTTGAAAAAGATGTGCGTGGCACGTTTTTCACAAAGGGTGGTGAGTGCTTGGAATGTGCTATCAGAGTAGGTGGTGGAAGCACTCACAATAGCAGCACTTAAGAAACATTTGGATAAATGCATGAATAGGAGGGGAATAGAGGGATCTGAATCCTGCAAGTGAGAACAGTTTTAGTATAGAAGGGCAAAATATGTCAGTGCAGGCTTGGAGGGAGGGATGGTGCGAATGGCCTGTTCCTGCGCTGTATTGTTCTTTGCTCTTTGAATTAAGGCTTCAGGATTAGGACAAAAAATTGGGGCTGAGGCATCTTCTTACTGAGTGGAGGATCTATTTCAAAAGCAGTGTCATCTACTCCTGGATAATAAAGTGTGAAGCTGGGTGAACACAGCAGGCCAAGCAGCATTTCAGGAGCGTCATCTACTCCTGCTCTTTTTTCCTACCTTTTTATGTAACATGATGGAAAAAATTCAGAAAAGGTACCTGAGATTGTGAGGATTAACACTAATGGTCTTTGACGAGAGAAAGGCACAAAAACAAAGGGCTTAACTTTTTAATAGATGCTCTTATAGGATGTGGAAGTTTCTGGCCACCACTTTTTGTCCATCTGTAATTATTCATGAGCTAAGTGGTATGTTGACCATTTCCGGGTCAATTAAGAGACAACCACGTTGCTGTGGAGATTTTTAATTCTGGTCTCCCTGCTAGAGGAAGGGTGTTGTGAAACTTTGAAAAGGTTCAGAAAAGACTGACAAGGATGTTGCCAGGGTTTGAGCTATAGGGAGAGGCTGAATAGGCTGGGGCTATTTTTCCTGGAGTGTCTGAGGCTGAGGGGTGGCCTTATAGAAGTTTATAAAATCTTGAGAGGCATGGATGGGGTGAATAGTCAAGATCTCTTCCCCAAGGTAGGGATGTCCAAAACTACAAGACATAAGTTTAAGGCAAAAGGGGAAAGATATAAAAGGGATCTAAGGGGCAACTTTTTCTCAGAGTGTGGTGTGCAGATGAAATCAGCTGCTAGAGGAAATAGAGAAGGCTGGTACAATTACAACACTTAAAAGGCATCTGGATAGGTGCTTGAATAGGAAGAGTTTAGAGGGATATGGCCCGAATGCTGGGAAATGGGACTAGGTTAATTTAGGATATCCGGTCAGTATGGATGATTTTGACTGAAGCGTCTGTTTCCATGCTGTATACCTCTATGACTATGTATCAGATTGCAAAGTACATTAGGATGTTTCAAATGTACTTCATTGGTTGTAAAGCACCTGTGATCATGAAAGAACCTTTATTAATGAAACTTCCTTCCTCCTAATTTGACAAGTAACTTACGATATCTTGGCACAGAATGAGAAGTATGCAATTTTCTTGTAGATTGTAACTCGGGAAGAAGTTTTAAGTTATATGCTTGCTCAAAATGGTATCACAGTTATTGTGTACAAGTTACCCAAAGTATTAAATGTTGATTTTGATGGTGATATTTTATCCTTCCACCCTTTTTGTTATCGCTGGATCCTGCTACCTATAAATGTATTCAGTGGTTCGGCAACCAAAGCCTGTAAAATCTAACAATGAAGATTGACAGCAATCGTGCATGTAGAGGTTTTTGAGTATATTTGTTCAGCACTTAGCAACATAGGAGCGGATATAGGGCCTTAAGCCCATCAAACCTACACCACCATTCAGTACAGTCATGGCAGACCATCTAGTTCAATGCCTTTTTCCCACACAATCGCCATCTTGTGATTGGTATTTGGAAATCTGCCTGTATCCACTTTAAACATTCTCAGTGACTGAGTTTGCACAACTCTCTGGGAGAGAGAGAATTCCAAAAGTACAAACCCTTCTGAGTCAAAACAGTTCTCTTCAACTCAATCCTCTTTTCCTTTATTTTGAAATTACATCCACTGGTTCTCGACTCCTCAACCAATGGAAGCATTTTGCCTGAATTTACCCTGCCTAATCCTTGAAGTATTAAGCAGCCTTATGATTATCACTAGAAAGACCAGCATTTGAAGGCAATCCTTAAATGCACTCTTCTTTGTAAAGTGTTTGATCACTGAAAGCTTTCCAAAATAGACTTCCAATGAATTTCACTCACAAGTATCAGGAAAGGTCATTTTATTCTATTATTCTTTGAGATAAGATCTATTGGATTCAAAAATCACCTGTGCAGAGATTGACAGAGCAGACTGAGCCAGCACTGGGTTTCTGTTCAACTCTCAATAGTTTGCTGCTTAGACCTGGCTCTATGGTCATGGGTCATTGTAGATTAGTGCAGTTCAGTAGTGTAATCATTATCTGATTCAAATTACCTGTTTAATTGTGTGTGGAGTGGGGGACTGCTGAAACAGGCCTGATTTATGTCTCCAATTGAGCACAGTGCATCAAGCCAATCTGCAGCAATGGCATGTGCTTCTGGCTGAAGTACATGATGGACCTTTTCTTGTGTGTCTAATTAAGCTGTGCATTTTACCCGGCTGAATCTGGTTACATAAATTAAGTTTGCAGGTTGACATTTAGTAGGTCAAACTTAAGGCTAAGCTGTTATTCATGTTTTAAGGGTCTTTGTTTAGCAGGTGATAAGCAGGTAAATATGTCTTTGAGGCTACTGTATGCATAGCTGAGAGCATGGTCCCTAATAGAGTTCTATTGTCAAGAGATGCAAACATTTCAATGCTTGTACTCTTGGGATGAAGCTTGAACATCAAGTATTCCCAAAATAAACACAGAAGTTCAATTCAACTTTTATAGTGCTGAACAGGTTTCAAGTTCCAGAAGAGTAATATTTCATGAGATATTTTCCAGAACACAGCAGCAGCTAGGTGTTTTAAAAAAAGTCATGGGATGAGGGTGTTGCTGGCTAGGCAAGGTTTCTTACCCATCCCTAATTGGCAAGAGGGCAGTTCAGAGTCAACAATATTGCTGAAGGTCTGGAGCCACATGTAGGCCAGACCAGGTAAGGATGGCAGTTTCCTTCCCTAAAGAACATTAGTGAACCAGAAGGGTTTCTCCGACAATCAACTCATAGCCATCATTAAATGCTTAATTCCCAATATTTTTATTGAATTCAAACTCCACCATTGGTTGTTGCAGGATTCAAACACAAGCCCCTAGAATGTTATCTGGGTCAATGGATTAACAGTCCAGCAATAATGCCACTAGGCCATTGACTCCCACAGCAAATTGACAGACCCACACAAAACGAGTCTAGAATCTGTAAATGGTTTCACTCTTTCCGATATCTGTGTCCTCGTCGAGAACAACAGTTGTCCTTTTCCTTGAATTTCCTACTCGTTTCACTTTAGAATTTTGCTCAGGCATCCACCGGTGTTGTGCCTTGCTGTGAAATCCCATTCACTCAAGTTCCCTCTTTAGCTACAGTCTTTTCTCACAATCTCCTCCTGCTAGCTCAGAGACAAATGGCTGCCTTTGAAGCCGCATTCTAAAGGCTGCCTGGCATCTCAGATGCTAGACAAAAATAGCACTGATGCAAAGTGATTGCACATTGAAATGCAAATCTAATTTTTATTTCAGAAAAAGAGACAATCTGTAGCTAGTTTTCAGTTAACCAATCAACAGGCAAAGCATCGGACTGGATGAGTCAAGAATTGAATGGACTAAGATCGTGATGGTTCTTTGAATATGTTCCAAATAGGGGACTTTCTGCTTATAATTGTCAAACTTCCAGGGTTGTTTAGGTATGAAAGATTCATCTCCAGGGTACTGCAGTAAGCAGTTCTGGTGGCAGCCAACAATAGAGCGAAAAGCCTTCTGTAGAAACTTTTAGGAACATGAACAAATGGGTGAAGTTGAGATTTTTAGCAGAATTCTGCAAGTCATCTGGTAAAGTCTACTTTGACCTTGGGAGTGGTTTGATGCATCTTTTATTCATCTGCTGGGCAACATGGCAAGTCTTGCTTGGCACTGGTGAGATGGCAGATTATTTACTTGATATTTGCCTAGTTGGAGGTTGGTTAGCTCAGTTGTCTTGACAGCTGCTTTGCAATACAGAGTGACACCCATGATGTGGATTCAACTCCTGTGTCGGCTGACGTTTCCATGTGGGAGTCTCCATCTCAACCTCTCCCCTTGCATGAGGTATGATGACTCTCAAATCCACCAGCACTGGTCATCTCTCTCTAATGAAAAAGCAGCCCTTTGGTCTGCTAAGGACTCGGATAGTTTAACAGCATAAATTACCTTATTAATATTCTATCTCACCAAACATTCCAAATATAGTAGATGTGAAGAGCTTTCAACATGAAAGCCAGAGTAAATGTTTGGTGACATCAGCTTGCTATTTGTTCCAAAGGCCTCCATGTCGCTCACTGGGCACCTACATCTCAATGCATGCTCCATGGGCACTGGCCATATCCATAGATATCAGCTTCCAATATGCACCAGGGTTTAATTACACTACACTTCTGTACTTTCAGGGCTACACTTCAGCCAGGACTGACAACTCTCATTGTTATGCTGCAGCAAAAGTATTGTTTCCTCAGACACACACAGACAGCTCATGACTGGAGCAGGCTGCATCTCTGGATTGTTTGTTCACAGTTATTGTGAACACATTCTGAGCCTACCTTGTTGCTCACAGCATCTCTGCTCTGCATTGCCTCGTCTTCCTTTTTTGACTCTTGCCCCCTCAGCCAGAGATACCAGACACACAACACAGCATCTGTTCAATGCAGATACAAAGCCAAAAAATCTTGTTACAGTTGTCAGCAGTCTTCAGGTCAAGTTAAGGGAGAAAGCTTTTGGTAAGAGGATCCAGGTGCTGTAAGTCAAGAGCAGCCTCTGATTCTAATCTAGGTCTTGGAAAAGGTCAAGCAGACACTTCAGGTGGTCAGAGTCAGGATTCTCTCTGCATAAAATGTGAGGGAAAAATAATAAGGTTGCCCCCAATTTGTCTTGATTCTTTCTGTCCAAACATGTGCTGTTTTCTTCCTGGATTGAGAGAGAGGCAAAAGGTGTAAGGGAGATGAAATTGGGTGGCACAGCCATTAAATTTTGATGCAAGGAGGAAGACAAGTGAGTAGGCAGTGAAGAGGTCATGCAGGTTTGTTGGTGTCAGGGTTGTTGAGGTGGGAGACAGCGAGTGAGCGAAGAAGACATTGCAGGCAATTGAGAGAGGAGTAGAGCATGACCCTTGTTGGGAGGTGGGTACACACTTCAGAGTGTGAAGTATTAAAGAGAAAATCAGGGTTTTCTTAGTGCTGGCAGGGTCAAGAACGTCACTGCTCACTGGCATTCATCCAGGCAGCTGAGGTTACACCGATGCAGGTGGCAACCTCTTACCAGGCTGCCATGGTCTCATCTTGTTCATCTCCCTTCAAGAATTTGTAGAGGAGGGTGTCTCACCTGTCACACCATTCTGTCCAGCAGGACTCCAAGCTCCTGCCCACAAAGTGGGGTACCAAATGTCCCTTGTCTGACATGAATGGGGTAAAGGCAGGGCAGCCTCTTGGCTGACAGTGCTCAGGTCAAATCTAGGATATCATGGGGTGATGGGTTCCAGAAGCAGCACGTGGTAGGATGGGGCTAGACTCAGGCAAGGAGGGGACCACAGGGGCAGAGTAGGCAGTTGATGAGATGTAAAAACTGTGGATGCTGGAAATCAGAAACAAAAACAGAAATTCTGGGAAAGCTCAGCAGGCCTGGCGGCATTTGTGAAGAGAAATCAGAGCTAATGCTTCGGTTTCAGTGACCCCTTCCTCAGAACCTTCTGATTTCTCAGATCTGCTGCCAGACCTGCTGAGCTTTGCCTGCAATTTCAGCTAATGAGATGTGTTTGGTCAGATATGATGGAAAATTCGTTGGGTCTTGTGGCCAAAAACCTTTCAAAGAACTGACAATTTGCCAAAAATTGGAAGATTCAGCATTTTATGTCTTTACTTACAATTTTTTTTAACACTTTTGCCTATTGGTGCGAAAATAATATTTTGTTTGTAGGGTAACACTAGCTTCTTGATTTATTTTGAGATTGACCTCATCTGGTGATGAATAAAATGTCCACTTCTCAAATGGTCAAGAGCGAGTGGTCAGCTGCAATGGTGACCATGTTGCTAAATCCGTGAAGAAGATATGGTCATGGGAAACAGCAAGTTACAGAATAAAGCTTCTCAGGAAAAGTCCAAGCAGAGTTGGAAAGTCTAGTTCTAAAGATACAGAGTAAGACTGATGTAAGAAAACATGTTTAGGAGGACAATGGAGAGAAATTTCTTCAACCAGAGAGCGGTGAGTGTTTGAAATTCTCTGCCACGGAGAGTGATTTGAGACCAACATATTTAATCTTTCCAAGAAGGAATTAGATATAGTTCTCAGGGTTAAAGAGTTCAAAGAATGTGGGAAGAAATTCGGAACAGGTGCTAAGTTGGACAATTAGCTGTGATCATTTTAAATGGCAGAGCAGGCTTCATATGGCCAATTGGCTACACCCTCTTCTATATTCTGTTTTCTGTGTTTAGCACTAAGCTGCGCTGTATAGTCATGGCATGCGCATGGTCCTGTTGTTGTATTTCCAACCCCTGAAGTATTATGTATTTACAATTCGAGCCTTCCCACAGAGAGGTATTACTGGCACAAGAAGCCTTTCCAATGAAGTAGCTGCTGCTTCTAAAGCCAAACATGGTCGAACTCACATCTTTGTTAAGGGCCATTCTTGGACTACCTGCTCAAAAGGTCAAGTCAAGCAGGGTCACTTTAAAATGAAAAAAAAAGCACCATAACTTATTACCAGCTTGAACTAGAATATCATAGAAAGGATAAGGGTAACAATGACTTTCTGTTCAATGATAAATGACTCACAGCTACATTACTTCTACTCCCTTATATGTTGTCCTCTTTATTGAATTTTGCCTGTGTTAAATAAATGATCTGCCAGACAATCACTTACTTTCCATTCAACTGCGTTTGTTTTAAGCTTCAGCAGATAAAGTATTTAGAGCTTTCAGTAGGGCTGAGTGTGGCATTTGTTTCTGACGAGGACCTGTGGTGCCTTATCCATTTCATTTTAAAGATTAGTGACCCTGGGGTGCTTCAGTTAGAAAGACTGCTGTGTGGGTATGACGAGGCCCTCTTTGAACTCCAATCCATTTTTCTGATGAAATGGTATGTTCCAACCGTGGCACTGAGGCATTTCAAGATGTACAGTTACTTTTAGCGCTCTATATCGATCAGCAAGCTGTATTGATTGTCCTGCTTTTCTCCAACCACTCCCTTTAGCCTCTGCTCAGACGTCTTCTCAGCACTGAGCTGAAGGTACAATGAGGCTGCAGGTCATCCCACAGGTGACGCTTTTATCTGTCATGTCTATCAAGGAAGGAAACGAGAGGAGCCTGATGATGAATGACACTAAGTTTGATGTAACAGTATCCCCAAGTTTAATTTCATTGAAGCACATGGGATTTTGAGTTGAAGAATTTCTTAAAAGCGGTGAGTTGCTTATAGCTGTAAGGTCAGCTATACTTAAGGCAAGAAAAAAATTACACCTGATATTAGAGAGCAAACATTTTGTGTTCAAATATGGCCTCTTTGTTCTTTATAATCAACTGTCATTCCATTCAAAATAATATGGTTATAGACTCCATTGTGCATTGTAAGAACTTTCTAAACATTACCTGCACTGGTACTAGCAATGGCCATTTTTGCTCACATTCATGTGCCAAAGAATATGTAAACACCAACTTGATATGTGCCATAATTAACATGTTTTTAAAAATCCCCTTCACTTGCCACAGCAATAAGAACTTAACTTAGTAATTTTCATAGCTGACACATTCAAAGGGGAGCTCATCTCCAAAATACGGTTCTCTCACAATCACAGAAATGTGAAGTTTTAGCAACAAGTAAACCCAATGCATTATGAGACGTATTGAAGTTTTATTTTGATTATGGACACCTAATACTAAATACATGAATTTCAAATGATCCCGCATGTTTACTTCGTACTTATTGATTAGGTCATAAATGTTTTATCCACATGGCACTGGTTTGCATCCAAAGTCATTTTTTAATATTCTACATTGCTTTTTTTTTAAACCGGTCCATTATTTTTCCACTTGAATTTTGAGCAGTCATCTGAGATGTGATAAACATAAAACTACAGGTCAACCAACTCCCAGTTTGCTGTTTCTAATTCCTTCACTCACTTGACGTGTGCATTAATGTCAAGGTCAAACTGTCCTTTCTTTCCCTGATTGCCCTTGAGGAGATGCTAAGTGAAATCCTTTCACAACTGCAGTAGTCCTTGTGGTGAAGATATTTGCACAAAGCCATAAGGATGGGACTTGCAGAATTTTAATCCAGTATTGAGATAATTGGCCTCCATTTTGTGACTTTGATTTGTGGCAGTGGCGTGGGGCGGGATGGTGAGATTCGTCAAGGTCCTAATTGCTGAGCAATAAGTGGTAGATGTAGGTAGAGTTACAACATTTAGAAGGCATTTGGATAGGTACATGAATACGAAAGGTTGAGAGTCCATCCCAGGAAAATGGGACCAGCTTAGTTTGGGTCTGTGACTCTAGATTTCATGAGTGGACATGAAAGAAGCAAAATTGATGTTCACATGGCAATTACAGGTTCTTAGATAGATGTTGAGCATAATCGGTTTCCAGCACAATTCAGCTTCAAAGAGGAACAGAAACATAGGAACAGAACAGTGTTGTTGTGTCTCTGGAGCTCATTCTGCCATTATTGATTTGCTCATGACTTCACTGACCCTCATTTGACCCATATATCTTTTCAGCCTATAAAGGAATGTGTCGATCTCAATCTTGAAAATTTCAATTGACTCATCAGCAACAGCCTTTTTGGGTGAGAGGTTACCCATTCTACGTGTGAAATTGGTGAAGGAAAAGTTAGGTGTAGTCAGGTAGGAAGGAGAAACACAGTCTGGTTTATCTGGTCACCCCGCTTTGTCATAAGACCCCAGTTTCTATCTTATTACCGAATCTGTATTTTGCCTGCCAATGAACTACATTGCAGTAATGAGGAAATGCTGAGCAGCTAGAGACAACATCAGTTATGCGATCCACCTACCAAGTGGATATGACACTGCTTTGAAGAAGAACAGTGGAGTTTTTCCCATTCTGAAGAGGAGTCGCTGGTCTTGAAATGTTAATTTTGTTACACTCTCCACAAATGCTGCCAGACCAGCTAAGTTTATCCAGTAAAGTTTGTTTTTGTTTGAGTTTTTCCTGGTGTTCCAGTCAATTATTAATCCCTTGCTAATTTTCAAACTTATCTGAGCACTAGCGTAATTCTATTTGTGGGAATTCGCTCTGCACAAAATGGCTGCCTTGTTTCCTAATTTGTTCCACCTTAAACTTATTTCATTGGCTGTAAAGTGCTTTGGGATGTCCTGATGTTATGAAAGGTGCTATATAAATGCAACTGGTTTGATCTGCTTTGCTTTGAATGCCTCATCTAAGGCAGCATTCACTGTAATGCCGCACTGCTTGGCAAGGTTGTTATTCAAGGGTGAAGCAATCATTCATTCACTTCCGTTTGTGGTTTAGCTCATTTTCTAATCATGTCTTTCTGATCACTTACCCTGGTCTTACTTTTCCCCTGCATACACTTCATCAATTATCTCCACTCACATTAAAAGCTTGGATCATGTCTCTCCTTTAATCAGAATCCTTTTCACTGCCTTGACTTCTTTTTGCAAGTACTAGAGACCACAAGTGGACACAATACTCCTTGTGTGGTTTCAGCAGTGCTTAACAGAGTGTGAGTATCACTTCCTTGGAATCTCTATGGATCTGCTTGTAGTTCACATCATTTACAACTGCTACTACACAGCATGTAGGCATCTTAGTATCTGTTCAAGCACTGCACCCAGAAGCCTTTCAGCACTTGCCTTATTTCACAAAATATTCTTCAACAACAATTTTTGGAACTTTTTTGATTGTCACTGGATTGTGTAGCATTACATTATTAAACTCTAATGTTATTTTCCTTTCAATTTTCTGAGCAAATTATTTGGCATATAATCCACCTCAAAGTGCACTAAATTATGTTTTTTTAAGACTGGCTCTGACAGCTAATCTGCACCTGATATATTCCACAAACAGCTATAATATGAAAGACCAGTTAAATCCCCCTCCTTTTCTTTAACTAATGGCTGAAGATTCTGAACGCCTACTGGAACAGTCAAACTTGGTCTTGGCTCAATGAGTAATCTAAAAAATGGTCTTTCTTGTCAAAGCAAATCTCCTTCTGCTCTCAAGTGTCAGTTTACAGTATGACACAAACCCAGTGTATGACTGGACATAATTTTGTTCAAGAAAATTAAAGAGTACATTTCAACTGCTTTCACATATTTCCAAAGTTTTTTTGTTAAATACTCTTTGTGGATTAATATATTAATTACTATTCCATTTATCACTTCTCTCAAAATAGTGCTCTCTCATAGAACTCAGAAGCAATTTGATTCTTAGCCATTCTACTTTGAACATCATTAATCAAGATCATTTGCAAATATTATTCAAACCAGAGCTCCAGGATTGATTCCTTGGTATTACATAGGTCACAGCTGTGCAAATTATAATGATTTTGTTGATGAATTCTTGGTTTAATATTATTGAACCATTTTGTTGTCTGACTTGCTTTTACAACATCAGCCACATTATAAGTGAATTGTGGTTAACAGCTCTGATTGATGCAGTAAAATATAAAACATTCAGTCTTCGCTATCACTTAGAAGTAGATATATGTATAAGCCATAAACTATGCAGTAAGTATTTCAAGATTCACATCTTCAGACAGTCTTTCTATAACAGCAGGCAAGGTACTATTTAGTTTGACAGGTCCAACTCTTAGCTTTAAGATCAAGTATGGGAAGACAAAGGGTCTCAGTCTCTTCACTGTTTTAAATGTTTTTCTCTGCCTCCCGACCTTTGTCTTTGCTGCTAATATTGAAGGTGTGTACTCCTATGCACCACCAGATGGGAAAATCTTCAATTTATCAATACTGAAGGTGAAAGACAGAAGCATAGTATGCAACTGGGGTGGGGATGGCCTAGTGGTATTATCAGTGGACTGTTAACCCGGTGACCCAGGCAATGTTCTAGGCACTCAGGCTCAAAACCTGCCACGGCAGATGGTGGAATTTGCACTCAATTAAAAATATGGAGTGAAGAGCCTACATTAAAAGTATGGAATTAAGAGTGTAATGATGAACTTGTGTCAACTGTCAGATCAATTTGGCTCACTAATGTCCTTCAGGGAAAGAAACTGCCATATCTGGAGTATTGTGTCCAGTTCTGGTCGCCTCATTATAGGAAAGAGGTGGAAGTGTTGGAAAAGGTGCAGAGGAGATTTACCAGGATGTTGCCTGGAATGGAGGGAAGAACTTATGAGGAAATGTTGAGAGAGTTACGGCTTTTCTCTTCAGAACGACGAAGGATGAGAAGTGACTTGATAGATGTGTACAAAATGGTCAGATGTATAGATAGAGTAGACAGCCAGAGACTTTTTCCGAGGGTGGAGGTAGCTTTTACGAGGGGACATAGTTTTAAAGTGAAAGGAGGTAGATATCAGGGAGACATCTGAGATAGGTTCTTTACTCAGAGAATGGTAGGGGCATGGAATGCAATGCTGGAGAGGGTGGTGGAATCAGCCTTATTAGGAGCATTTAAGTGGCTATTAGATAGGCATATGGATGATAGTATAAGGTAGCAGTGGAGGTTAGGTAGACCTTAGATTTTGGGTAAAAGTTTGGCACAGCATCATGGGCCAAAGGGCCTGTATTGTGCTGTACTGTTCTGTGTTCTATGTTCTATGTTCTATGCCACCTGTGGCACTAACATGCAATGTGACTGACTCTTCACAAAACCCCTACAGTGTGGAAACAGGCCATTCAGCCCAACAAGTCCACCCTAATCCTCCAAAGAACATCCCACTCAGACCCTTTCTCTGTAACCCTACATTTCCATGCCTAATGTATCTAATCTACAAGCAATTTAGCATGGCCAATCACCTAACTTGCACGTCTTTGGGCTGTGGCAGGAGACCACAGCACCTGGAAGATAACCCTTGCTGACATGGAGAGAACATGCAAACTCCGTACAAACAGCCACCTGAGGCTGGAATCAAACTCAGGTCTCTGGTAAGGTGAGACAACAGTGCTAACCACTGTGCCACTGTTAACTGCCCTCAGGGAGGTGCAATAAATGCCATACTAGCCAGAAGCACTCTCTTCCCATGAATGAATAAAAAGCAAAACCTGATATATCTGGATGTTAATGATGCTGCAGTAGTTGCCCAGAAGACCACCTCCGGAGGTCTGTGAATCACCTCGAACACCTCCATCATGATGTCCCTCATCATTAGAATCAAGAAACTTTAGTAACAGGACAGAGAGCTGTGTTTCCATGTATAATCAAACTCAGCGACATACCACCAGAAGCAGTCAGAAAATTCTGCAGCCTTAAGTCTGCTGTGACTTACACTACCACATAGTAAGGCTCAACAACCTCCACCCCTAGTGTCTATGAAGGTAACCTCCTTATACATTGGAATCACCCTGCAATAAGGAACAATTACACAAGTGACACTTGTGGCAGAGTTTGCTTTTCCAGAATTGACTTGGTCAGCCACAAACAAGACAACGGCCTTATCTGACCACACCCAAGCTCTGAGGCTGCGTTCTCATTATCCCTTGGAAATATAAGGCAGCCGATCAAGTCATTCTAGAAAACTGTTTCTCATACTGTTCTGAGTGCATTTGAATAGAATGGACTTGAGGCAATACAACGCTGTTACAGAATCACAGAGTTGTTGTGGGGAAGAAGGAGACAATTCAACCCGTTGTGATTTCAATGTATTATCTTCCTCCAGAATGGATGATGGAACCTGGTACTCTTTTAATGAAAGCTCAGGAAGCTGGCAAATGAAACAGAGAATTGTACTGAGTTAAAATAAAAAGAAAGACGGCAGGAATAAAGAATGCACATGACTACAAAGAAAAACTGTCAAGTGTTTCAATTTATTTTTATTGCCTTGTAAATGTTTTCTTTTGTAAAGTAAAATTAATATTGAGGCAATAAAGCTCTTCCTGCTGTTTGAGGATTTTTATTGCTGTGATATTAGTGTTTTTTTTGACTGAGCTGTAAACATGAAAAAATGATCATCCCAAAGAGATTGGAATCCATACCTATGGATTCAGAATGTTGTTTTTTTTTCATAAATATTGAAAAGTAACTTTGAAAAATCCCTTTATGAAACATCAGACAAGTTACCTTTAATGAACGCCCCAGAGGCAGCCAGCAAAGCAGGCAACTAATGAAAAGGATTTCAAAACCCTGTTACAATAATTGAAGCAATTAAATTGATTTTAATCTTGCAAGTATGTCAGTGTGCTACTTATTTTGACCATAAGCTGTGTAAGCATTACTCTCTGAAAACTATTCAGGGTCCCAGACCCAGAGCGTTTGGTTCTGTATATTGTATTTGGAGTAAAAGATACCACAGGGGGTGTAATTTTACTGTTCAAAGTGCTCTATAACTGAGCGAGCTGGCTCTCCATATTTGCTTTCGTTCTCTAGGCTGTGAGAGAAGTACAGTGACTGATGCTTGAATAATTTGCTTCTCTGAGCTGATGCTGTGACTGCTCTGAAAGTGTAAAACCTTTTTTTCATGCTAAACAATCATTGAACTGATTTTGAAGCAGAGATTGTGTCAATTGAAGTTACATGCTTTTATAGATAATGTTTGACCTCCTGCACCTCAGTTGATTACCTGAGGGGTGCAAGATGATGGGGGGATGTTGCAGAGGAAATTTCCAGAGCAGTTTTTTTTCCTTATTGCCTCTGGAGTTCTTTTCCTTTCCTGGGAGATTGATTAGCTATGAGGGACGAGGGCAAAAAGGAAGAAAGGACTCATGATATTCCAGCCAGACTAATGTGCCAAGGATGTTGATATTCCAACTGGTTTTCAATTTTGTACATTTTGATTAATTTTATTTTCAAAGATTTTTGGTAACAACTAATTGTTGACCATAAATACTCCACAGAGCAGGCCTAAGGATATTGATGGTGGAAGAAAAAGACTTTGTGCCCAGGAAACAAAGAATTTGAGCTCAGATACGTGTTTTTTAATGTCCATCTTCCAGAATTCAAATCCCCAAACTGAGCATGTTTGTAGAGAGCTGGCATCACCACCCAGCGTTCATGACAGGGACTCAGTGATGCCATCCTTCCAAGCCACATTTGCAGATAAAATCTTCTAATGTGTCCTGCTTATGGTCATTGTTGCATAAGGCAATGGTTCTGAAAGAGAGAGTGTTGGAAACTAAATTAAGTTCCACTCAATATGTCTCTGTCTAGCAGACTTGCGTGGGGTAGTTGGAAAAAAAGCTTTGAATTTTGAAGGGGACAAATGAGTCACCTATGTCTCATGTAATCTCAGTAATGATATCTAACTAAATACTTAATATCATATCTAATTGCTATCACACAATAAACTACAGTTTGTTAAGACAAGAGCTTATCATTAAGACTCACTAATGGTTCTTCATCTATAAACCAAATTACCAATTCAACCCAGCCAAGGAATAATGACAGCAGCTTTCTATTCACAACATTCGCAGTGCGAAAGACAACACAGAACTATATTCCCATGTATCTGTTTTTACCTGAACTACCACTGGTGACGTTCATTGTATCCAATAGTCTTCAATCCACCAATGTATACATTAAGTGATGGGAGCCTTGTTTTCAAGGGAATCCACTTTAAGCAATACATGCATAGAAAAGGAAGATATTGTATGAGAGGATGCAATACTTTTCCAGGTAGTAGGCATTCTAAACAGGTTTGATCTCATTTGCAGCTGACAGCATCCCTAACCCGCTCCACCCCCCTTACTATTTCTTGTATTCTTCTTCAGCCATGATTGGATAGATATACGGCACAGAAGGAGGTCATTCAGGACTATTTGTCTGCACTAGATATGAAAGTCTGCCTGTACCCATCCCATTTTCGAGCTCATGACCTATAACCCCAGAGGCAATGGAAACCCAAGCAAAAGCCTAAATGCTGGTTAAGTGTTACACGAGCTTCTGGAGCAACCATTGAAATAACTGCACAGAGGCTGGTATCTTATCTTCAAGTCTCCCTTTATTTACATGGGCTGTGAACGGCCAGCACAAAGCCAGGCCCTAGCCTGAGGAGACCTTCTGAATCTGCAGTTCATATCTGTAAGCCAGGGCTCCCTGATTGTCCCAGGTTAACAATCCCAAACAAGGATTTCATAGTCAATAAGATCCACGGGCTTAGGCTCCAATCCCTATGATTTCCAGACCCTGGCAATTTCTGGCTGAAAAAAAACATTCTACTCAACCCCCCTCTTAACCTTCTATCTTCTACCCTAAAATTATATTGCCTGATTATTGGCCCCACTATTACTAGTGCCTTGCTATCCACCCTGTCCATGCCACTCATGTTTTATACACTTTATCATGTTCCCGCTCAGCCCTCATTGTTGCAAGGAAAATAACCTCAGCCTATCTAATCTTCAAATCATAACTCTAACCCGAACTACATGCTGTATTCCACTTGTGGCCTAACCAATGTTTTATACAGCTCTAACATAACTTCCCTTTTCTTTGTCTTCTATGCTTTGGCAAGATCAGATGGCTGTACAGATGGTTTGCAATGCAGGGTGATGCCAACAGTGTGTTTTCAATTCCTGTACTGGCTAAGATTACCATGAACAACTCTCATTCTCAACCTTTCCCCTCGCATGAGGTATGCTGACCCTCAGATGAAACCACCACGAGTTATCTCTCTTTCTCTCTCTCTCTCTAAGGAGAGAGATTCCCTGTGATCTGGTGAGATAGACAATATCCCACACACCTTCTCAACCACCTTAATTGTCTTATTGAGAGATATTGGAAATGCAAATCGGAGTGCCTGTGATCCTCTGTACTTTCCATGGTTCTGGCAATTATATAAAATCCATTGTTGTGCTAGGTCTACCCACTTCTCTCAGGTTGAATTCCATTTGCCACTGTTATATCCATTTGACAAGTCAGTTGATTCTCCTGTAGGTTACAACCATCCACCTCACTACTTGCCACTATGCCAAATTTTATATCATCCACAAAACTCTTGATGATGCCCCCTTTATTTCAGTTCCATGTTCACCACAAATAGACAGGCTCGAGCCTCAAGCCTGCTGAGCACCACTGGAAACAGACCTCCAGTCACAGAAGCATCCCTCAACACAGAAGCACCCTGCTCTCAGCTAACTTTAGATCCAACATGTCATATCACCTTGAATCCCATGGGCTGTTAATTTCTTGGTCAGGATGCAATGAGGTATCTTAGCTAAAGTCCATATAGTCCACACCAAATGCATTGCCCTGATCAAAATTCTTGGTTTCCTCCTCAAAAAGATGCAATTAATTTTGTCAATTTTTTGTCAAACCTTCCATGCTGGCTGTCCATGAATAATCTGTGTCTCTCCAAGACCAAAAAGAAATCACCTTCTCAGAATTATTTCTTGTAGCTTTCCAACCATTTACCACCGTAATTTCCTGGTCTATTTCATCCTCTCTTTTTGTTTTAAAATGGCAGAATGACGTTAGCAGTCTACCAATCCTCTGGCAGCGTATCAGTGGCTGGAGAAGACCTGAAAATTTTGACAAAGGACCCAGATAACATCTTTATGTCATCCCCCCCCCCGCAACCAACAACAGCCTGAGATACATCTCATTCTAGCCTGGGGATATGTCCACTTCTAAGGCTGCTGAACCCACTAGTACCTCCTCTTTCTTTCTATGTTAATATTTCATAGCCTCCACCTCACCCTGCTGTCTAAACTTGGATGGTCTTTTTCCATTATGAAGACTAACACAAAGCTCTTATCGAGAACTGTGCTGTCATCCTATGGGTCCCCATGCAGATTAAGCTTACAGTATCTATTGACCACCATTCTTTCCCTAGTTATTCATTTCTTTTTATATATTTGAAAAAGTATTTTGGTTTTCTTTCAGTCTAACCGCTAATGCTTTCTCATGCACTCTTGTTATCTCTTCTAATTTCCTTTTTAAGTTCCCCTTCTTTAAGCTTTAGCTTTTTTACGCTCACATTCACTCTCAGTTCCAGTTAAATATCTGCAGGAATATATGTATATTTACATAGATTCCCACAGTGTCGAAACAGGCCGTCCAGCTCAACAAATCGACACTAAACCTTCATAGAGCTTGCTGCCCAGACCCAGCCCCTATCTGGTCCCTGTAACCTTGCATTTCCCACAGCTAACTCACCTAACCTACACATCCCTGAACACTATAGGTAATTTAGCGTGGCCAATCCAACTAACATGCACATCTTTCAACTGTGACAGAAAATCGGAGAATATTGTAGTTAGGTTTTGATGATGGAATTACTATATATGTAGCCTTTTTCCTTATTATTGCCATAACACTGAAGGGCGTGCAAAGAAGATTCTACAGGCTGTTGACTCAGATCGAGCAGTTTAACTACTGAGAGAGTGGATAAGCCTGGGTTGTTTCCTTTTTGCAGGGAAGGCTGTGATGGGAGTGGATTGAGGTGCATAAGATTATGAGGAGCCTGGGCAGGTTATATAGAAAGTAGCTGCTCCCCTGAGCTGAAGGAGCAATAACAAGAGGGCATATTTCAAGGTAAAAGATTTAGAGAGGATTTGCGGAATAACTTTTTCACCCAGAAGGTGGTGGAAATCAGGACTGCACTGCCTGGGAAGGTAATAGAGGCAAGAAAACTTACAACTTTTAAAAGTACTTGGATGAGCACTGGAAATTCAAGGCCATGGGCCAGAAGCTGGAAAGTAGAACTAGCGTAGATTTAGAAAAAAGAACTGCAGATGCTAGAAATCAGAAACAAAAATAGAAATTGAGGAAATGATGCATGGACTGGATAACTGCTTTGAAGAACACCAATGTTCAGCCCGCAAAAAAGACCCTGAGCTTCCAGTTGCCTGCCACTTCAACACACCATGTTGTTCTCTGCCAAGACCTCTGTCTCAGGCTTGCTGCAATGCTCCAGCAAAGCAAAGCACAACACTTTCCACTTTGGAGATCTACAACTGTCTGGGCTCAATAACAAGTTCAACAATTTCAGGGCTTGAGGCACCTTCTCCTTACCTCAACCCCAACACATCAGGCCTTGTTATCACATTGTCTGCTATTACACATAACTCATTGTTAGCCACAAAGGTTACCCATTATTAGCTATTCTTTTTCATAGCTAGATCATTATTCACTCCTTTGTCTGTCCAACTGTTCTTCTGTCTCTTTGAGTCCTATCTCCAACTATTGTTTAGTCCTTATTTTTTTCCCATACCTTATATTCTGCATAATAGACAACATTTTCCTGACACTATCGGTTCTGAGGAAGAGTCACTGGACTCTGATTTCTATCCAAAGATGCTGCCAGACCTTCTGAGTTTTTACTGCAATTTTTGTTTTCGTTATAGATTTAGAATAGTTTTGTTTTGTCAGTGCAGACTGGATGGGCCAAAGGGCGTCTTCTCTACTGCACAAGTTAATGATTCTCCAAGCAACGTTTAATGAAAACATTTCTCTGGTTCCTAGCATTGACAATTGTGGTAGGTTAGATTTTGAAGTTACAACCTATCTCTTCCCTATCCCATCCTGGTGGTGCAAATCAATCTCCAGAAGGTCAAAATGAGTTCAGATCAGCGCACCAATGGGGAGCATAGAAATGCAAGTCAAACTATCAGTTCTGCCATTCAATCACAGCATATTTCGAACTGAATCTTCTTGTCTGGCTCCATAATACTCAATTAAATTGCCTATCCACCAAGTTCTCTCTGGAAATTCTCAATTTACCTCTCACCTCACCTCTCTTCCACTGACCCACTCAGTCCTTTGTGAAGACATTCCAGAGGAAATACTTTCTTTATAACCAATCAGTAAAATTCTTTGATTATCTTAAAACCCCAAGGAGACCATGGCTTTATTTTTAAATTCCAGCTGCCACTTTAGACCCAGTATGCTGCTCTATGAATGAAGTTTAATAAGATAAAAATAGTCCAAAATGTTATTGTTCCCTGCCAATAAGCATCTCACCTTTTGTGTAAAGTGTCTCTGAAATCAGAATATCATTGTAAAGCTGGAGACTGTTACCAGAGGGGCTGGGAATGTAAGCAAAGGCCTGCTTTGGAAATGTTATCACATTTAACATTTGGACAGTTCTCATATTGGGCGATTTTACTACACATTAGACCCAATAGCATAACAAGATTTTGCCGCCTTAATATTCACATGCCCCCAACCTTGCCACTGTGTTTACTTCCTATAGATTTAATGAGATAACCAGAATAAAAAAGTTCTGCGCAAAACAGAAAAAAAAAGTCTGAAAAGTCCAGTTTATTAGCTTTTGACCCTTCATTGCTCAATCCAAATGACCATTATTGTGTAAATTTGGACTTGAGCCTCAACCTTCTATTGTAACTGGGGATTTCACAACGAACTAAACATTGTTAATGGTACCATCATGTTCCATCACTGAGTGTTCTGTACTATTGGACCTTTAGAAGGTTGTGTACAATTATCTCTCTAATTGCTCCCATAGGACCTGCAAGCAGATGCTGGTATGAAGCAAGTGCGTTAGGCTGTAGTTAACTTTGGAATCTGCTTTAGTGCATTGCATCATTCAGAGGATTCCCATTTTGCCAGGTTTAACAGGAAAGGTCCTGAAATGCCACCCATTCAATGATGCACAATAATGCCCTTTAAAAACTAACTTGACATTAGATTAGGATTGACAATTCGGAATAGTTCAGCCATTAATTTGGACAGTTCCAAGAGTACGATTTTTGACTGGCTGCCTAGTTTCAGGCCCAGTTGTCACTGAGTCCCTGATTCTGAGCTGCGACATTTTATACAGGAACAAAAACAGGAATTACTTGAGAAACTCAACAGGTATAGCAACATCAGTGGAGAGAAAGCAGAGTTACCATTTTGAGTGGAATTCACTGCCGAAGAATGCAGTTGAGGCCAAAATATTGTGTTTTCAAGAAGGAGGTAAAGGCTAAAGGCATCAAACGATATGAGAAAAGGGCAGGATTAGGGCATCGAGCTCGATAATCAGCCATGAACATATTGAATGGCAGATCAGGCTTGAGGGGTTGAGTGGCCTATTCCTGCTCCCATTCCCTATGTTATGATAAGTCCAGTGACCCTTCTTCACCAATATCCAGAGTTCGGCCTTCCAATTGTTTTCCAAATCTTATTTATTATTGGTATGGTGTGACAATTATTCATCCTTCTCTTATGTGTTCACCATAAGGACACAGAACTATAGAATCCTTACAGTGTGGAAGCAGGCCTTTCGGCCCATCCCATACCAACCGTCTGAAGACCATCCCACCCGGACCCACCCCTCTGTCCTACCACTCTAACCCTGCATTTCCCATGGCTAATCCACCTAGCCTGCACATCCCTGGAGACAATGGGGTGATTTAGCATGGCCAATCCACCCTAATCTGCCCACCTTTGCACCTTGGGAGGAAACTGGAGCTCCCAGAGAAAACCCATACAAACACAGGGAGAATATGCAAACTCCATACAAACAAACAGTCACCCAAGACAAGAATTGAACTCTTATCCCCAGTGCTGTGAGGCAGCAGTGCTAACCACTGAACCACCATGGTACCCCAGGATTGAAGAACAATGCTTTTCAGTCCATTTCACTACACCTGTGCAGAATACCTTACAAGGCACCAATACTAAAGAGCACAATCACAGAATGTCATGCACAGGACACTATTTTGTTAATGTCACGTCCAGGAACAATTTATTGATTTAATTTCATTCACAGTCCTTTCCCTGAATCGCTTGCATTTTTTTTTCTCCTGAAAGTATTTACTTCAGCTTTTTGAGCGACTATGCAATCTGTTTCTATGCCGTCATGGTTGTGCATTCCGTCTTGAGCAAACCTCTCCTCATGTTTCCCTTGACTCTTCTGCTAATCTTCTAGATACTGCATCACAGATCTGTAGAAAGAAATCTTCTCTCACAGTTTGTCTCTTGAAATTTGACAAATTTGACTGGGTCCCTATGTGACATTTATTGTGTTTTAAAAACAGGAAATTATTTTCCCCCTTCTACTCAACTGATATGACCAATCGGTATGTCATACACTCTTCATTATTCAATAAGATCATATCTATTATAAAGCTTGATTCCATTTATCTGACTTGATTACATGATGTTTAATAACCAAACAGTGAAAATGACTCAGACTCATGCAGTACAGATGTAGACCATTCAGCTATTCTGTCTGCATTGGTTACCAAAACTCTGACCCAACTAATCCTTTTTCCAAGCTCTTAGCCCAGAGGAACCTATGGCAATGCATGTGAATATCGAAATATTACTTAAAAGTTAGGAGAGTTTCTGACCGAACCACCTTTCAGACAGTGAGTTCCAGGCTCCAATATCCTGGGACTGAAAAATAAATTCTCCTTAACTCTCTTCTCAGCCATCTAACTTCAGTTTTGACACTTTGTCTTAAAAAAAGGATTTTGGGGATGAGAGTTTCAGATTTCCTTGAATAACGTACTTCTAAATATTATAAGCAAGCCCGAGGTTGAAAGTTTATCAATCTGTTTCTGGATTCACCAAGCAAAATATCACGCCTCCAATATATCAGAATATGTCCCATAATGAGAGATTATGGAGGATCAAATTAACTTCCACATCATCAATGTGATAAATGAAACATGTTCTGGTGTACCTAAAAGACAGAGTTGCAGTCTTGTTAATAAATATCTCAAAGCACCAAAAACAATCGTTGTCCTGTTTACAAAAACAAAGTTGCTGGAAAAGCTCAGCCGGTCTGGCAGAATCTGTAAAGAAAAAAGTAGAGTTAACGTTTGGGGTCCGGTAACCCTTCCTCGGAACTGATGGTAGCTGGGAAAACGTCACTTTATATGCAGAAAATAGGGAGGTGGGTGGGGTAGGGAGTAAACGATAGGTTGGAGCCTGAAGAGAGAGAAAGACAGTTGGGCAGACAAAGCCGTTGCTAATGATCAGGCTGGGAGGGTGAATAGTTGTTCATGGGGACTGTTAGTGACTAACAACAGAGGGTGTGTAATGGCAGGCTATGTGGTAACTATGTGTCCTGTTTAGTCATGTTATACTGTATCTATTCATATAACTTCCCTTTTAAAAATCCTCATGACTTATTTATTAGATTACAGTGTGGAAACAGGCCCTTTGGCCCAACAAGTCCACACTGCCTTTTGGAGCATCCCACCCAGACCCATCCCCCTATAACCCACACATCCCTGAACACTACGGGCAATTTAGCATGGCCAATCCACCTAGCCTGCACATCTTTGGGAGGAAACCAGAGCACCTGGAGGAAACCCACACAGATACGAGGAGAACGTACAAACTCCGCACCGCCCAAGGCTGGAATCAAACCCAGGTCCCTGGCACTGTGATGCTACAGTGCTAATCACTGAGCCACCGTGCTGCCCTAAAATTTGTTCCAGAACATTGGCTTAATATCATTTTGTAGTCTTGAAACAGAAAGATTTCCATTTGTATAGAACCTTGCACTACTGCAGTGGTCCTTGTGAAGGGTATGTTGTCTTAGATGGTGGTAGATGTTAGTGGTGTTGTCCGGTCCATGTCCTGTGTCTCTGGATGCCTTCCACTCCCTCTGGACCTCTTTGCTTGCCTCTGGACGTCTTCAGTTGCCTCTGGGCGTCGAGTGGGGGTTCGTGGTTAGCTGCTGGTGTTCCGTGGTTCCGAGGGCTGCTTTCACCTCACTCGGACTCTAAAACTCTTTTCACGCGGCTCAGCTCAGAGCACACACTGTGTTGGAATCGGGATATGTTGCTGGTATCGCAGTACTGGTATCACATAAACTCTCTCTCTGTCATGCTGGGCTCGGGGTCTCCAGTTGTACCCAACTGCAAACCCCCATATCTCCTGCCAAATCCGTTGAGCTATTTGCTCCCCCACTCAGGATGAAAGAACTTCCTGAGCACTGGAGAGGTGCGAATGGTTTTTTGATTGAGGCGAAAGCTTCGATTGTATTGGAATGCCCAATATTTCCCTTGGATGGGTATTTGTTCAAGTTTGAAGAGTGTTGAAAATATCATGTTTGGAACAGGTTTGCATGTAGCACAATGGTGTGGAATGTTTGGTATTCCTGTGCCTGTGCACTGGCTACACAATTGAGATAACAAGGTGTAGAGCTGGATGAACACAGCAGGCCCAGCAGCATCAGAGGAGCAGGAAGGCTGACGTTTTGAGCCTAGACCTTTCTTCAGAAAATGAAAATTGTATTGCTTTGTACCTCTGCAGGCTCCAGAAGGTCTGAACTTGATTGTTTCCAGCAGTTTGGTTTCCAATGTTTAAGCTGGGGCGTGAATGGTGATCTTCCTTTAGTTTCTGCAAGCTAACCCCTATACCAGGCATCTGCCCCTGCGTTTGTATATTTCCCAGTCTGTCACCACCAGCCTTTTCCAGTTGCAGCCCATGGTGTCTGGAGTCCCAAAAGTGCAGTGAATTTAATCCAATGTACTTTCCACAACTTCTACCTTCAGAGGATTTTAAGTCCAGGATATGTCCACAAACTGATGGGGATTTTTGCTCCACCTTACACCTTTCTTTTGATTGATTTAGTATTGTCACACATACTGAAATATAATGAAAAGTTTTGTATTGTGAGCAGTACAGGCAGATCACGGCTTACAGAGATCAAAGAGTGAATGAACAGATCAAGAAATGCAAAGTTATGGCTGCAAGGAAGGTGTACAAAAAGCAAAATCAACATTAGATTTGAAATTTGAAAGGTCTGTTCAGAAGTCTAATAACAGCAGGGAAGAAGCTGTTCTTGAACCTGTTGGTACATGTGTTTAAGCTTTTATATCTGCTGCCTGATGAAAGAGGTTGGAAGAGATTATAACTGGGAGGGGTCTTTAATGATTTTGGCTGCCTTTCTGAGGTAACAAGAAGTTTAAAAGGAGTGTGATGGTCTGGGTTGTGTTCACAACTTACTGTAGTTTCTTTGGGTCCTGGGCAGAGCGGTAACTATCGTAAGCCATGATACATCCTATTATGCATCAGTACAATTTTGTGAGGGCCCTTATGGACATGTAAATTTTCCCTTGCCTCCTGAGGAAGAAGAGGTGTTGTTGTGCCTTCTTGACCATTGCATCGACATGGGTGATTTCGGACAGATTGCATTACTTTTCATAAAATTGTTTCCTTTTCCCTCAGGCATCTCTAAATTTACTTCCTGCAGCTTTCTGTTACTATTCACAGAGGCCTGTCTATTCATTAAGGCCTGTCAATTTTCTGAGCTTGGGGGTCTGGCTCATGTTCTCTGATCCATACTCTTGCCCTAACACTTCTTACCACTTTCAAAATGAAGCTTCACTTTAAAAGTCCTCCACATGTATTTTGATGCTTCCACAGCTGACACTGTCTCTCTGTCAGCAATTGTATCTCAGTTGCTGACTGACAGCTGTGTCTTCTTAAACCAGTAATGTTCTTAAAGGAGTAAACTCAAGTGTTTCAAATGTTTTCTTTTCACCTGGGGCTCTGCATTTCTTCTCCTCATGGTGGCTTTCAGATCCTTGCCAATGCAATCATGTAGGATTTTCCTAGAATTGGGCAATCTTTTCCATCTGATCCCCAGTCTGCATCTATGAACATATAGTGACAGGAGCAGATCATCTACTGAAGCACCTAAGAAAAAAGCTTGAGAAATACATGCGGGAGAAAAGATTGGAAGGGTAATCTGATAGGTTTAGGTCAGGACTTTCTAAAATGGGGGCATCAAGACCCTAAGTGGAGTCATTTTGGATTTGTGAGGCCTGAGGCAGTAATGACACCATCCCTTACCCATGCTCTCTTATGACTTCTCTCCACCTTCCAAAACTTCTCAGAGTGTTGTGACAATTTCTGTGCTCCGAAATAGAGTCACAATGGGGCAAAATAAATTGGGAAGCTATGAGCAAGATGGTGAGGAGTGGCAGTAAGCTCTTCTTGAGCACAATCACCAGTCAGAACTTGTTTGTTCTGTTTCCATGCAATTCGATAAGAAAGGCCTGAATCAATCTGTTTGGAAATGATACGACACATCTCAGGACAGGTCAGACTTCAACCTAGACCTTGTGCCCAACAAGAATGGACATGGCCACTGCACCACAAGAGCCATATGCAGGTTTTACTAGCATTTACCTCACTGGTCAATACAGGTTGACATAAAAGAAATGTAGTAATTACTTGATTGAGGCACAGAAACATCCCTGTGCACAAGCCTTTGACCTCAGGCTGAAACGTAGAAGAAAAATGTAGATTTAAAAGACTGTACTAGCCGAAGATGTTGAAGCTGAATATAATTTATCATTAATATTTTTAAAAAGTGTAATACTGGTGACTCATCGTCCTTTCGGTAAAGCCAGCGACACAGGTAGGTGCGCAATAAAAACCTAACATCTTCAGTGCTTTCTCAGTCACTTGTGATTGGGTCTCTGTTAAAGAAGCCAGAATCAATTTAAAACCCCATAACCAGCTGCCAGCCCAGGTATGGCCTGTTTAATCACTTCAGATATAAGATTTAGTTTGACTGCCATGCCCATCTGTCTCTCTCCTTGCACAGCATGTCTAGGAAGATCCCAGTGGTGCTGTAGCAGATTCTGGAGGCACCGGGAGGAGCTGGCTTCAGCGTTGTGCAGACCCTACATTTGCCTGTGTAGAGGCCTCTTGAGCTACAGTAGTTGCACTGATTAATCCTGACTGCTTCAACATTCCTCTGAATCCTGCATGAGCTTGCACCTGATTGGAACTGACAGCCTAGATTACATATGTAATCACCGGGTAAGTTTGGGGATTTCAATGACAATCTCTTTTCTTTGAAAGAAAAGGTTTTACTCACCTTTCCAGGCTGTAACTCTTTGATTTTTTTTAAGTCTCTAGTTTATTGCCATTTATAATATTTATTGCTGATAAGAGTCCCTGTTGGATGGGGAATGTTTTAAGACCTTGTTGGCAGAAGTGCAAACGAGGCATTTTAGCCTACCTCTCTGTGCCACACAGGCCCTCACTTGCTTTGCAGGAGAAATAAAACACTAAAGATCCAAGTCTTCATAAAAGAAACCAAGCACTGTCCATCTATTCAAAATTCTAGGTCTTTCCTTCGTACAGTATGACAAATTACATTACACTGATCACAACACAGTGAATTTTCCTGTTGTATTCTGTTGAAAGTAACTGGTCTAGGATTAAGGTCACACACTATCCTTTACACCTCTGGGACCTGGTTTGGAAATTGGCCCAGAACAATGGATGAAGTCTCCACTGTCTGTCGGAAGTGAGGCTCAACATTATATAAACTCAGAGCAGCCTTAAAAGGGTGCCAAAAGGACAGGTACGCAAGCAAAAACAAAGTTTAAAAAAATAACCAATTTTCTTCCCTTTTTTTGTTTTTGGCACCTTTTGTCTCCTGAAGGGAGAAGAGCCAGAGGAAAAGCCAGTTTGAAAAAGCAGCAATAATTAGGAATGAATGTACTGGAACACTGTTCTGAGGTATACAAGTCAGACCAGTATACGTCATTCACAAGTTCTATTGGTTTTCCCTTGTGCATGAGACTTGTAACTCACAATGAAAGATATAGAAGCTTGTTGTTAAAGCTTGTTATTTTTCTTATTTTAAGACGGTAAACAGCTATTAAATCTGCTCCTTTTTCTTTATTCACTGTTTCATCACTGTACATTTATCTGTTCATTTATTTCCATCCACTGCTCATCTTCAAAGAACCTGGCAGTCAATACATAAATAGTACAAATTACTCTCTAAAAGCACAAAACAAAGCCATAGAAGTCCAACTCAACTTCTCAAGAATCATTCCTTCTTTCTCTCTTAGTAACACAGCCTTTCAAATATGTAACTAATGCCTTTTGAAAAGACTATCCGTTGTTTTTGCAAGCAGTAAAATACTTACATGAAGTAAGCCCTGATTGTAATCACCAGGATCCTACTGCGCAGGTCAGTCAGCTTCAGTTGAAAACTATCCTGAGTACTAAACTCATGTTTTAAACTGTTCATTGCCAGTTCAGTTGACTTGTTGGAGTATCAACTTGACCGACTGTACACAAGATGGAGCTGGAGGTTTACGAAGATGACACCAGAGGACAGAATTCACTTGATGTTCCTTGAATGCATCAGTAAGTGCCTTCCTGTGAGCCTTGTCACCATCTTAACACCGAGGGATCATTGGAAAAATTTCCTGCAGTTTCCCTATTGTTTGTTCAAAATTCTGGAACTCCTATCCTCACTGCATCATGATTTCTCCCACAATCAAAATTCAGGAAAGCAGCTCATGATCACCTTCTCCAGGGATGGAGAAATTCAGCCACTTGTACTCAGTTCACCATCTAGTAAGATCATGGTTGAGCTGGTAGTGGCCCCACTCCTGCTTACCAAACCTTTAAATTTAGAAAAATTATCTTTCATCCAGACCACTGCTATGTGTTTGGATGGGAGGGAAGGGGTTTGCCTTCCTGTACAGGTTGAACTGTAATGTTCCTGTACCCAGATGGCTCGGCTGTGTCTTTACACAGACCTGGAGCACTGACAATGCTTCCCACCAGTCTGCCACCAGCTGGTAGTGAAACTATGCAACTCCATCTGCCCCCATTCACTAGTTTGTAACAGCCTTCAATAGACAAACTTGGTTTCACACCATCCTCAATGACACCATCTTTTTCTAATGTTGGTTGTCAGCACTGCAAACATATTACAAGCAAACTCGCTGCCACTAATCCTATTAACTCTAAATAACTAATCCGGTTGCCTGCTACAGGAAGGATATAACTAAGCTAGAGAGGATTCAAGAGAGATTTACCAAGATGTTGCCAGGAGTGGAGGTTTTGAGTTCGAGGGAGAGGCTGATAGGCTGAGAATTTTTTAAACTGGAATGTTGAAGTTGAGGGTGACCTGATTGAGGTTTATGAAATCGTGAGGGGCATGGATAAGGTGCATGATCCTTAGGGTGGGGGATTTCAAGACCAAGGCCATATTTTTAAGGTGAGAGAAGGAAGATTTATAAAAGACGTGAGCGGCAAATTATTTTTTACATCGAGAACGGTTCATGAATGGAATGAACTTCCAGAGGAAGTGGTGGAGGCAGGTACAATCAGAACGTTTGAAAGACATTCAGGCAAATACATTAAAAAGAAATGTTTGAATGGATATTGGCCAGGCAGGGGCAAATGGAATCAGTTTAGTTTGGGATTATAGTTGGTGTGGACTGGTTGGGCTGAAGGGTCTGGTTCCATGCTGTAGGAAACTACAACTGTATGACTGTGAATTAAGAGAAATAAAACTTGGATTTGACATGAGGAATGACAGATGAAATAGAACTAAATGGAATAGAATATATAAGTAAAGTAGGAAATTTCTAATGAACATTACCGTGTAACAGCTTAGCACAGGCATCCCCACGTGGTCTGACCCAGCCCCATCCCAGACCCCAGTCCAACAGCTGTCCCCGCTCAGCTGCACTAAGGTAAGTGCCATGACTACCTCTCCTGTGCTGGTCTGAGCTCTGAACTGCTGCCTGCATGCTGCTCCATGGCTGTTTCCCCACACTGTTCCAGGGCTCATAGCCTACATGCTGTACCAAGGCTCACAGCCCATGCTGTTCTGGGGCTCACAGCCCACACACTGTACCAGGGCTCATAGCCCATACTGTTCTGGGACTCAAAAGCCACACGTTGTAACAGGGTTCACAGTTTGTACTGTTCTGGGGCTCGCAGCCCACACGTTGTACCAGGGCTCACAGTCCATACTGTTTTGGGGCTCACAACCCACACGTTGTACCAGGGCTCACAGCCCATACTGTTTTGGGGCTCGCTGCCCATATGCTGTACCAGTGTTCATGGCCCATACTGTTCTGGGGCTCTCAGCCCACATGCTGCACCAGAGCTCACAGCCCATACTGTCCTGCGGCTCACAGTCCACACACTGTACCAGGGCTCACAGCCCACATGCTGTGCCAGGGCTCGCAGCCCATACTGCCCTGGGGCTCGTAGCTCACATGCCGTACCAGGACTCACAGCCCGTATTATTCTGGGGCTCGCAGCCCACACGTTGCACCTAGGCTCACAGCCCGTGCGGTTCAGGGGCTCACAGCCCACACGATATAGCAGGCCTCACAGCCCATACTGTTCTGGGGCTCTTTGCCCACATGCTGTACCAGGGCTCGCAGCCCGTATTGTTCTGGGGCTTGCAGGCCACACAGTGTACTGGGACTCGGGCTGTTTCCCCACGCTGTTTTGGGGCTCACTGACCAAATGCTGTACCAGGGCTCACACCCCTTGCAGTCCTGAAGCTCACTGCCCACACACTGTACCAGGGCTCACAGGCCACTTGGTGTACTAGGGCTCGCAGCCCATACTGCCCTGGGGTTCGCATCCAACATGGTGTACCAAAGCTCACAGCCTGTACCGTCCTGGGGCTCACTGCCCACACGCTGTACCAGGGTTTGCAGCCTGAGCTGTCCTGGGGCCTGCAGCCCACACAGTGTACCAGGGCTCGCAGCCCGTACTGTTCTGGGGCTCTTTGCGCACATGCTGTACCAGGGCTCGCAGCCCGTATTATTCTGGGGCTCGTAGCCCACACGTTGCACCTGGGCTCACAGCCCGTGCGGTTCAGGGCCTCACAGCCCACACGATATACCAGGGCTCGCAGCCCATACTGTTCTGGGGCTCTTTGCCCACATGCTGTACCAGGGCTCGCAGCCCGTATTGTTCTGAGGCCCGCAGCCCACATGTTGTACCAGGCTCACTGCCCGCACACTGTACCAGGGCTCGCAGCATGTATTGTCCTGGAGCTCGCTGCCCATACACTGTACCCGGGCTCGCAGGCCACATGTCGTACCAGGGATCACAGCCCACACACTGTGCCAGAGCTTGCAGCCCACATGTTGTACCAGGGCTCGCAGCCCACACGGTGTACTAGGGCTCGCATCCCATATGTCATACCAGGGCTCGATGCCCACATACTGTGCCAGGGCTTGCAACCCACATGCTGTACCAGGGCTTGCAGCCCATACTGTTCTGGGGCTCTCAGCTCACAAGCTGTACCAGGGCTCACAGCCCGTACTATTCAGGGGCTCACAGCTCACACACTGTACCAGGGCTCGCAGCCAGTACTGTTCAGGGGCTCGCAGCCCACACACTGTACTAGGGCTATTTCCCCACACGCTGTACCAGGGCTCGCAGCCCTTGTTGTTCTGGGGCTCGCAGCCCACACACTGTACCAGGGCTCACTGCTCCAAGGAACTGCTGCTAGACCCTGCCTCTGCTTAAGTATTTGCCTCCAGCACTAAGGGCAGAGAAGAAACAAAGAGAAATAAAAAAGTAAAGAAAGAAAAAGAACAGACAGAGCTGAGGACCTCCGGCAGCACTGTCCTACTCTGCTGCCATCTCGAATCCACAGATAATGGATTGCTGTTCTAAGTGAATGGAACAGATTCAATGGGCTGAACTGCCTCGCTTTGTGCTGTACTGTTTGATTATTCTGTTCTTTGATTCTGACAGCAGGGACAAAAATATCTTCCGTTTTATTTAACGCCTTTAAAGCCACAAAAGATTGAGAGCTGTTTGGAGCTTTCGCACACAAACTTTGATGCCAAGTCACTTCAGAAGACTTTATGTAAAAATAGCTGGGTATGTTTGAAGAGGAAGGCTTTAATAAGCATCTCAAAGCATGTGGGAGATTTAGGAAGGTCATTCCAAAAGTGAGTACTGTGAGATGCACTGCAGAAATTCGCCAACGCTCCTTAGACATCACCTTCCAAACTCACAACCACTACCATCGAAAAGGACAAGGGCAACAGTTACATGGGAGCATCCCCTTTCAAGTTCCCCTCCAAGCCTGCTTGGTTATTTGGTAAGATCATGGCTGACTGGATTGTTGCCTCAACTCTTCGTTTTCTCACCATCCTGACATGGAAATATATTGTGATCATAGATAATGGGAACTGCAGATGCTGGAGAATCCGAGATAACAAAGTGTGGAGCTGGATGAACACAGCAGGCCAAGCAACATCTTAGGAGCACAAAAGCTGACGTTTTGGGCTAGTTTTGTTAACATGGAAGTATATTATTGTTGCTTCAATGTCACTGGATCAAGATCCTGGAATTCTAACGGCAATGTGGGCCTACCTGCAGAAAATTGACTGTAGTTCACTGCCAGCCCCTGAAGGGTAGCTGGGGATTGAGAATATTTGCTGATCCAGCTCACAAGATTCACATTCCATGAACGGATTAAACAAAAAATGACAACACTGGTGACTAAAAGTACAGCCACTAGCTGAACTGTGAAAATCAGAATGCATGGGTAATCAAGGTTGGGGATCACAAAGGCCTTAGATCAATGTAGATTATTGAGCACAGGGATGTTCAACTGGAATTTGAAATGAACAACAGAGTTTTCAGTTGTGTTCAGTCCTTACAGTGGATGCAGGATGGGAAGCCAGCTGGGAGAGTGTTGGTACAGGAGCAAATACTGAACAGTAAGAACTGAACAAAGAGTAACCTGTGGGAAGAGAAGCCAAAAAGAAATATTTGATTATAGCCGAGAGAGCTCGATGCACGAGATCACAGCATGGAAAAAGCAAATGTGAGTTTTATCTGCTGTCTAAGATGCATGTATGTCCATAAGAAGGGGCAGAGGAAGAAACAAAAAGTCACTTGCCATTAGAAATTCTTTCTGCACAAGGAAGAACAATAAGGCAAAACAGTGAAATGTGTTCAGCATACTGAGGGTTAACTAAATCAAGGTTTCACACAGATTAAGCAGCCATCAACTAATTGGGCAATAAGGAATGAAAAAGTACACATTTATCATGGGTTTCAGCACACTGGAGGGCATTGTTTTGTGTTAAAATGGGCCCTGGTGTGCTGTAACTGAGGTAAATACACACCTTTCAATGCTTTATTACCACTTTGGAAGTACGCATTGTTTCATTTTCTCTAATGTAGTTTTTTTAATTTATTTTCAGTGCTCCTGCATTCTCTTGGCTTCACAGCAGCAGTTTAATGGTGAGGTCTGGAAGGAAATTCTGTGCTCACTGTGGGTTCTCACAACTCTCAATCATTTTCAATTAAACATTTACTTTTGTGTCCTTGGCCATAATCAAAAGTGACTTTTAAAATTGATTTTAGGCAAAAACAATTACAGTTGTACATATTAAATGGACCACCAGTGGACACAGTTCAGAATCAGTACAGCCACTTTCTCATATTTAGGTGATGGTAATATTTCTGCTGTAAAAATTTACATGGCCTCTGCATTCATCTATTGTGTTCTAACGTGTCCCACTATCATTTTGCTGAACCGGGCCCTCAGGAGCTTCAAGGGTAGATGTCTTGCCTTCAAGAGTTGCCACCCTGAAGCTGTCCAGCAATGGGAATATTACCAGAAGTGGTAGACACTGCTGACACTATAGTGGAGCTGAGGATCAGGGTCATTGTTTTTGGCAAATATACTTCCACTCTTGGGGCCTTTGCCTGTCAATTTTCTGAGTCAAATAAGACACAGTGGGCATTCTTGAAAAGAGACCATTACTAAAGAAATGAAACAAAGTGGAAAAAAATGTTGTAAATATGTTGAGGTTGATCACTTGGAAAGGCACAGTTTGATTCATGATAGACAGCATGGATTTGAGAGGGGTAAATCATGCCTGACAAACCTCATTGAATTATTTGAAGAGGTCACCAAATATGTGGATGAAGGTACAGCAGTGGATGTGGCACAGGGGGAAATGTGGCAGGTTGGACTCAGAATTGGCTGACCCTGAGAAGACAAAGGGTGGTAGTGGACAGAAAATATTCAACATGGTGCTCACTTGCGAGTGCTGTACCACAAGGATCAGTTCTGGGTCCTCTTCAATTTGTGATAGGGTTAGGGTTTTGTAAATATTTGGATTAGGAGTGGAAGGGTGGATTAGTAAGTTCTCAGACAATACAAAGGTGGGTCGAGTTGTGGAGGGCTGTTCAAGGTTACAAAGAGACATTGATAGGATGCAGAACTGGGCTGAGGAGTGGCAGTTGAAATTTAACCCTGAAAAGTGTGAGGTGATTCATTCTGGAAAGACAAATTTGAAAACAGAATACAGGGTTAATGGAAAGATTCTTGGCAGTGTAGAGGAGCAGAGGGGTCTTGGGGTTCATGTCCACAGTTCCCTGAGTGCTGCCACTGAGGTGGACAGAGTTGTTAAGAAGGTGTATGGCATGTTAGCCTCCATTAATGGAGGGATTGAGTTCAAAAGCCGTGTAGTATGGTCCATCTGGCTCAGCAACATCTGGAGTATTGTATCAGAGATAATGGGAACTGCAGATGCTGGAGAATCCAAGATAATAAAGTGTGGTGCTGGATGAACACAGCAGGCCAAGCAGCATCTCAGGAACACAAAAGCTGACGTTGTGGGCCTAGACCCTTCATCAGAGAGGGGGATGGGGAGAGGGTTCTGGAATAAATAGGGAGAGAGGGGGAGGCGGACAGAAGACGGAGAGAAAGGAAGATAAGTGGAGAGGAGAGTATAGGTGAGGAGGTAGGGAGGGGATAGGTCAGTCCAGGGAAAACGGACAGGCCAAGGAGGTGGGATGAGGTTAGTAGGTAGGAAATGGAGGTGCGGCTTGAGGTGGGAGAAAGGGATGGGTGAGAGAAAGAACAGGTTAGGGAAGCAGTGACAGGCTGGACTGGTTTTGGGATGCAGTGGGGGGAGGGGACGAGCTGGGCTCATTATGTGATGCAATGCAGGGAGGGGACAAACTGGGCTGGTTTTGGGATGCAGTGGGGGAAGGGGAGATTTTGAAGTTGACGTCCACATTGATACCTTTGGGCTGCAGCGTTCCCAAGCGGAATATGAGTTGCTGTTCCTGCAACCTTCAGGTGGCATCATTGTGGCACTGCAGGAGGCCCATGACGGACATGTCGTCAAAAGAATGGGAGGGGGAGTCCATTTCAAGCCCACCGACTCCCACAGCTACCTAGAATACACCTCCTCCCACCCACCCTCCTGCAAAAATTCCATCCTCTATTCCCAATTCCTCCGTCTCCGCCGCATCTGCTCCCAGGTTGAGGCATTCCACTCCTGCACATCCCAGGTGTCCAAGTTCTTCAAGGGCCACAACTTTCCCCCCGCGGTGGTCGAGAATGCCCTTGACCGCGTCTCCCGCATTTCCTGCAACACATCCCTCGTACCCTGCCCCCGCCACAATTGCCCCAAGAGGATCCCCCTCATTCTCACACACCACCCTACCAACCTCCAGATACAACGTATCATCCTCCAACACTTCTGCCATCTACAATCCGACCCCACCACCCAAGACATTTTTCCATCCCCACCCTTGTCTGCCTTCCAGAGAGACCACTCTCTCCGTGACTCCCTTGTATGCTCCACACTGCCCTCCAACCCCACCATAACCGGCACCTTCCCCTGCAACCTTAGAAAGTGTTACACTTGCCCCCACACCTCCACCCTCACCCCCATCCCAGGCCCAAGATGACTTTCCATATTAAGCAGAGGTTTACCTGCACATCTGCCAATGTGGTATACTGTATCCATTGTACCCGGTGTGGCTTCCTCTACATTGGGGAAACCAAGCGGAGGCTTGGGGACCGCTTTGCAGAACACCTCCACTCGGTTCGCAATAAACAACAGCACCTCCCAGTCGTGAACCATTTTAACTCCCCCTCCCATTCTTTAAATGACATGTCCATCATGGGCCTCCTGCAGTGCCACAATGATGCCATCCGAAGGTTGCAGGAACAGCAACTCATATTCCGCTTGGGAACCCTGCAGCTCAGTGGTATCAATGTGGACTTCACCAGCTTCAAAATCTCCCCTTCCCCCACCGCATCCCAAAACCAGCCCAGTTCGTCCCCTCCCCCCACTGCATCCCAAAACCAGCCCAGCCTGTCTCTGCCTCCCTAACCTGTTCTTCCCCTCACCCATCCCTTCCTCCCACCTCAAGCCGCACCTCCATTTCCTACCTACTAACCTCATTCCACTCCTTGACCTGTCCGTCTTCCCTGGACTGACCTATCGCCTCCCTACCTCCTCACCTATACCCTCCTCTCCACCTATCTTCTTTTCACTCGGTCCACCCCCCATCTTCGGTCCACCTCCCCCTCTCTCCCTATTTATTCCAGAACCCTCTCTGATGAAGGGTCTAGGCCTGAAGCGTCAGCATTTGTGCTCCTGAGATGCTGCTTGGGCTGCTGTGTTCATCCAGCTCCACACTTTATTGCCTGGAGTATTGTGCACAGTTCTGGTCACCTCAGCACAGGAAAGATGTAGAAGTGTTAGACAAGGTGCAAAGGAGATTTACCAGGATGTTGTCTGAAATGGAGGGAAGATCTTTTGAAGAAAGGTTGAGAGAACTAGGGCTCTTCTCTTCAGAATGATGAAAAATAAGAGGTGACTTGATAGAGGTGTGCAAAATGGTCAGGGGTATAGATAGAGGGGACAGCCAGAAAGTTTTTCCTAGGGTGGAGGTAGCTATTACGAGGGGGCATAGTTTTAAAGTGAGAGGAGGTTGATATAGGGGAGTCGTCTGAGATAGATTCTTTACTCCGAGAGTGGTAGGGGTGTGGAATGCATTGCTGGGGACTGTAGTGAAGTCGGCCTCATTAGGCCCAATTAAGTCGCTATTAGATAGGTATTTGGATGATAGTATAAGGTAGCGGTGGAGGTTAGATAGACCTTAGGTTAGGATAAAAGTTTGGCACAACACCATGGGCTAAAAGGCCTGTACTGTGCTGTACTGTTCTGTGTTCTGTGTTCTATGATGATCAACAATGATCTAAATGAACAGCAAAGTGAGCTTAATTATTCAAATGGCTCACTCCTGCTGTTATTTTCCATGAGCCTATTGCTTAAATCCAAGGTTGTTATTACCAGGCAAGTCAGCTCCCAGACAGGAGTCTGACTTGATAGATCATTTTTTGATTTGTTTTGATTTTAACAAAATGTTGTCTCACTGAAATAGAAGTATGAAATCTTGCAAATTGTGATTTAATGATGAAACAGAACTGTATTAACAAAAGAAATCAAAATAAAATAGAATAAACCGAATCATCCACTTATAGTGCAAATTCAAGGTGAAACACGCAGTAATGGTGTAATCCCATCCATGCCAAAGCATTCACTTAGACCTTGAAAAGACATAGATCAACGTTTGACCCAAAACATAGCCTTGATACAATAATCAAAGCACTCTTCGTGCAATATTCACAGCAGACTCCCATAATCTAATATCTTGTTTTAGGTCTAAATTAAGAATCATAGAATCCCTACAGTGTGAAAGTAGGCTGTTTGGTCCATTGATTACACACTGACCCTCCAAAGAATATTCCAGACTGCCCCCCGTTCCTGTAACCATGCATTTCCCATGGTTAATCCACCCAGCCAGCTGATCCACCCAGCCAGCACATCCCCTGGACACTGTAGGCAATTTAGCATGGTCAATCCACCCAACCTGGACATCATTCGACTGTAGAAGCAAACCTGAGCACCTGGGGGAAACTCAAACAGACACGGGGAGAATATGCAAACTCCACACGGATTGTCACCCAGTGCTAGAATTGGCTGTGGGTTCCTGTTGTTGTGAGGCAGCAAATCTAACCATTGAGCCATTGTGCCGCCCCACAGTGAGCCACTATGCCTTTTAAAACTAGATTTGTAGTTAGCTTCAAAATAAATCTATCTCACACCTGCTTAATTGTATTCAGTTTTAATTAACCTCTTCAGTGTCTTATCCCAACACTTCTGTTCTAGAAACATAGAATAATAGAATTATTGAACCCCTACATAGTGGAAGCAGGCCATTTGGCTCATCAAGTCCACAGAGTATTACTACCTCTTTATTGTAAGATAACCTAGTTGACTAAGAATCCTTCTTTTTCAAGAGCACAGATGTAGACAGTCAACCTTTTACAAGGAGTTCTCAGGACTGTTCTCCTCAGATTTAAGACTGCACTGATCCAGGTAACAAACTCGGACCAGGTTTAAATTGTCTGGTGCCTTGGTCTTCTCTACTGATTTGAGGGGACGGTAGAGGGAAAGTTGACGTCCTGCTGCTGCACCATCCAAACCTCTGGCCCCTGCCTACAATGATAACTTTCTCTTCACTGCCATGGCAGGGGCAAACATTAGGAATTGTACCTGGCAGCTCCTGATTGGCAGTGCTTGCTTGAGTCCACTCATCCTTTTAAATATTCGCCAGCACCATCAATTCCAGACCATTCCAGGGTATCCTGGCACTGGCAACTTTTTCTGGGCACAGTAAGTGTCAGACTAGGGCTTTAATTTTATGACAGGGACATTGTAGGAGTAGGGTAGAGAGTTAATGAAGTGACTCCAGTAAGACGCAATGAGACAACTCCCCAGGCTTCTTGAAATGAAACCCTCCATAAAGCTTAACAAATCTGACAAAACCAAAAAAGTAAGTTTTAGCCCACTATTTCTGTCAAATGTTCTAAAAGCCAAGTAAGATCACTGTTGCAAAAGTCCAAGAATTGTGTGTAGTTTATTTTGCACTTTATTCTACACAATCTGATCAAGGGCATCAATGCATGAATGTTGTAACTTTACTTGTAACCAGTTATTTCACCTACCCTTGTGTGATGTTTCACAATGTTGGAAGTGGTGGATCACGCCTGGCTCATCTACCTTATTTAATATTCAACATATACCTTTCCTGTTGGGGACAATAATCAGGACCTCGTTTCTCACCCTTGGCTTATGATGAATCCTTATTTTTGCTGCATAATGCTGCTCATAAATGGGTTCCACAACTATGGGTTCCACAACTCACCATTCCCACCCTATAACCTATTGGCTCCGCTACACCCAGATATACACAAACAGGACCTCATTGTTAATACTCAACATATTTTCCTGTAGATTTGATTTTGAGTCTTGAGGGGCTTTTTTTTTCTTACTAAATGCTAGCTTTATAGGAAAACACATTACATTGCCAGAATTAAATATGTGGAAGGGACCTTCAACATTTCACAATATGGAAAGAAGCAGATAAGAAAATTGTTCAGATGAGTTAATAAATACTGAGAAGTCAATTCATTAAGTTGTGACAAGCAAGTGTTTCTCATTTGATTTAGGATGACAGGTTCAAATATAGTTAAATCTAATGTTTCTCAGAAACATTTCTTTTAGATTAAAATAACTACACAGTCACAAAATTAGCAATTTGAAAACTTTTGAAGGCAGCACGATGGCTCAGTGGTTGGCACTGCTGCCTCACAGCTCCAGGGACCTGGGTTCAATCCCACCCCTGGGTGACTGTGAGTGTGGAGTTTGCACATTCTCTCTGTGCCTGTGTGGGTTTCCTCCCACAGTCTAAAGATGTGCAGGTTAGGTGAATTGGCCATACTAAATTATCCATAGTGTCCAGGGGCTGTGTCAGCCTGGGGGGTTGGCCATGGGAAATGTAGGGATAAGGTGGATGCTGTTTGGAGGCTGATGTGGGCTTATTAGACTGAATTTCTACGCTCAAGGGATTTTACTCTAAGTAACAAAGTGCATTCAAGAAGATTGGGAGATTTTGTACGGGAGGCTGTATTGTAGTAACATTCAGAGATGGGGTTTATTGGATTGAATGAGTTAGATATCAAAAGCCATTTACCAGCCCTAATTTGTGCTGAAACAGCTGCATTAAGTAGAATTGTTTCAACAGCTTCAGCGCCACAGGTTACTTAACACCAGAAACGTCAGCCAAACAAATGTTCAATGATTTGTGCTTGAAAATATGTTTGAAACTGAGCTGAAAGACCATTCAGACCCTTGGACCTGTTCCTCCATTCAACTAAATCATTGCTGTTCCTCACCCACCATTTTCTTTCTTTATTCCAATTCCCTTGATATTCTTAACTAACAAAGGTCTATTTATATCAGGCTTAATTCAATTGGGAGTGAGAGTTCCAGAATTTCCATCTTTTGAGTGCAAAACTGCCTCCTAATTTCATTCCTAACTCTCACTTGAAGTTCAGAGATAGCAAGTACTGCAGATGCTAGAGTCAGAGTCAACACAATGTGGAGCTGGAGGAGCACAGCAGGTAAAGCAGCATCAGAGGAGTCTAAAGAAGGGTCCCGACCTAAAATGTCACCTTTCCTACTCCTTTGATACTGCCTGACCTGCTATATTCCTCCAGCTACACTGTGTTGACTTTCACTTAAAGGTTATGTTCTGAAGAACTTTATAGCTGAAGAAGTTGCTTCCTTGTACCTTATTCACGCTAAAGTTCTCATGGTAATTTCCTCTCAACTTTCCACACTTTAAAAAATACAAGCAAAATTAATGCAACTTGATTTCATTATTCAACCTGGTATAATTTTGGCAAATCTGCACTGAAAATTTTCGAAGGTCAATAGATTTTTTTTCCTTAAAACTGACTGCAATAGATGAGAGTTTTACCAAGGTTTTGTGCAACAGAAACGCGACTTACTCTCTTTGAATACCACCCCTCTTGAGGTAGCGGCTAAAATTCCATTTGGCTTTTTGTGTGAGTGAACTAGATTTTAGTGATTTATGTGAAAGGATATCTGACCCCTTTTGAGCATGTGCCCCAATACGGAGAGGATCACACTCAGTTATTTTACCCTGACAAATGAGTCGATTGCTAGACATGATCTAACATTGAAGAGTGGCCACTATGGAGAAATACTGTAGGGACTGGTCACTGCTCATGCTCTGATATTACAATCACTTTCAGGGAAAGGAGAAAACAAACAAGAGCACTTTAATTTGGTAAAATGTTCAAGAATATGGGGTAGCACGGTGGCTCAGTGGTTAACACTGCTGCCTCACAGCACCAGCCTTAGGCAACTGCCCGTGCGGAGTTTGCACATTCTCTATGTGTCTGCGTGGGTTTCCTCCCACAGTCCAAAGATGTGCAGGAGAGTCGGGCTGGCCATGGGAAATGCAAAGTTACAGGGATGGGGTGTGGGTTTGGGTGTGATGCTGTTTGGAGTATCAGCGCAGGCTCAAGGGGCTGAATGGCCCACTTCCACACTGTCAGAAATTAATGATCATATATCTGACTCTTCGATGCTGGTATTCAGAGTCCAATGTAACATGGAGGCATGCCACTTGGATTTCGTTCACTCAGGATGTGCATTTGTAAAGAATCTAACACAAAAGGAATGACTGTACCAAAAATAACTCTGTGAGGAGCAAAACGGGCTACAATTTTCATATAAAGCTCAAACAAATATCATCTTGTAGCAGCAAAAACAGAAATTTCTGGAAAAAGTTCTGCAGGTCTGACAGCATCTGTGAAGAGAAATCAGAGTTAATGTTTCAGGCCCGGTGACCCTTCCTCAGAATCCACTTCTGTTTTTGTCTCTGATTTACAGCATCCGCAGTCCTTTCGGTTTTCATCTTGCAGCAGCGTTGTTCATATATCACAGCAGCACAGATTGTTCATTTTCCAATTATCTACTGTACAAAGTAAGAAGGTAATATTTCTGCAGATGCTTCATAAGGTACAACATACTTGCAACTTGACCTCACGCGTGACCAATTTTCGCAACTGTTTGCTGCAAAGCAAAGCACAGGCAAGGTCAGTGATGCACTAAAGGAATTGATTTAGGACTCTTAAAGTGAGTTGTCCAAATACCAGGACAAAATGGGTAGTGCCCTCTGTGCTCTACTTTACATGGAATCACTTAGTTCTTCAGATGACATGCTAAAAACCTTTGAATTAAATGGAGTGTCAGTGTGCATCATTCCAGTGAAACCTGGCAGTGGTTGTGCCTTCAGGATTTTATATTTGCATCAATGCTCCAGGTAAATTATTTACTGTATCAAAAAAATCTGTGTTTCAATCATAATTATAGTTGAATTCAGAGACCACCCTCCCTGCCAAAACTGCATGTTATCCAATTGAAAAACTTGGAAGAAATGATCGGATCCATTTTGAACAGCAAACTTGAATTTAACCAGACTGCACAGGATATTTTTGTACTGAGTACCAAGAGGAAATAAAAATCAATCCTGTTCTCAAACCAATAATCGAGGTATATGTGTGATTCCATTTGATCAAACAGGGGCAGCTGCACTTGCTTTGAGCAATGCGTCTAAAAATACCTGATCAATTTATCTTGTGCACCATTTTACTTCACCCAGTGAATACTTGGCTGGTGGAAAATGGTTAGATCTAGGTGTTAGATCAAAATTGGACCAAACTGAAAAAGACCAAGATAATGATGGGCTGGATGAACACAGCAGGCCAAGCAGCATCTCAGGAGCACAAAAGCTGACTTTTCGGGCCTAGACCCTTCATCAGAGAGGGGGATGGGGGGAGGGAACTGGAATAAATAGGGAGAGAGGGGGAGGCGGACCGAAGATGGAGAGTAAAGAAGATAGGTGGAGAGGGTGTAGGTGGGGAGGTAGGGAGGGGATAGGTCAGTCCAGGGAAGACGGACAGGTCAAGGAGGTGGGATGAGGTTAGTAGGTAGCTGGGGGTGCGGCTTGGGGTGGGAGGAAGGGATGGAAGAGCTGGGCTGGTTGTGTGGTGCAGTGGGGGGAGGGGATGCACTGGGCTGGTTTGGGGATGCAGTAGGGGAAGGGGAGATTTTGAAACTGGTGAAGTCCACATTGATACCATATGGCTGCAGGGTTCCCAGGCGGAATATGAGTTGCTGTTCCTGCAACCTTCGGGTGGCATCATTGTGGCAGTGCAGGAGGCCCATGATGGACATGTCACCATGGACGTCCAGTCCCTGTACAGCTGCATTCCGCATGGAGATGGCCTCAAGGCCCTCCGCTTCTTCCTGTCCCGCAGGCCCGACCAGACCCCCTCCACCGACACTCTCATCCGCCTAGCTGAACTCGTCCTCACACTCAACAACTTCTCTTTTGACTCCTCCCACTTCCTACAGACTAAGGGGGTGGCCATGGGCACCCGCATGGGCCCCAGCTATGCCTGCCTCTTTGTAGGTTACGTGGAACAGTCCCTCTTCCGCACCTACACAGGCCCCAAACCCCACCTCTTCCTCCGGTACATTGATGACTGTATCGGCGCCGCCTCTTGCTCCCCAGAGGAGCTCGAACAGTTCATCCACTTCACCAACACCTTCCACCCCAACCTTCAGTTCACCTGGGCCATCTCCAGCACATCCCTCACCTTCCTGGACCTCTCAGTCTCCATCTCAGGCAACCAGCTTGTAACTGATGTCCATTTCAAGCCCACCGACTCCCACAGCTACCTAGAATACACCTCCTCCCACCCACCCTCCTGCAAAAATTCCATCCCCTATTCCCAATTCCTCCGCCTCCGCCGCATCTGCTCCCACGATAAGACATTCCACTCCCGCACATCCCAGATGTCCAAGTTCTTTCAGGACCGCAACTTTCCCCCCACGGTGATTGAGAACGCCCTTGACCGCGTCTCCCGCATCTCCCGCGACACATCCCTCACACCCCGCCCCCGCCACAACCGCCCCAAGAGGATCCCCCTCGTTCTCACACACCACCCTACCAACCTCCGGATACAACGCATTATCCTCCGACACTTCCGCCATTTACAATCCGACCCCACCACCCAAGACATTTTTCCATCCCCTCCCCTGTCTGCTTTCCGGAGAGACCACTCTCTCCGTGACTCCCTTGTTCGCTCCACACTGCCCTCCAACCCCACCACACCCGGCACCTTCCCCTGCAACCGCAGGAAATGCTACACTTGTCCCCACACCTCCTCCCTCACCCCCATCCCAGGCCCCAAGATGACATTCCACATTAAGCAGAGGTTCACCTGCACATCTGCCAATGTGGTATACTGCATCCACTGTACCCGGTGCGGCTTCCTCTACATTGGGGAAACCAAGCGGAGGCTTGGGGACCACTTTGCAGAACACCTCCGCTCAGTTCGCAACAAACAACTGCACCTCCCAGTCGCAAACCATTTCCACTCCCCCTCCCATTCTCTTGATGACATGTCCATCATGGGCTTCCTGCACTGCCACAATGATGCCACCCAAAGGTTGCAGGAACAGCAACTCATATTCCGCCTGGGAACCCTGCAGCCATATGATATCAATGTGGACTTCACCAGTTTCAAAATCTCCCCTTCCCCTACTGCATCCCCAAACCAGCCAAGTGCATCCCCTCCCCCCACTGCACCACACAACCAGCCCAGCTCTTCCCCCCCACCCACTGCATCCCAAAACCAGTCCAACCTGTCTCTGCCTCCCTAACCGGTTCTTCCTCTCACCCATCCCTTCCTCCCACCCCAAGCCGCACCCCCAGCTACCTACTAACCTCATCCCACCTCCTTGACCTGTCCGTCTTCCCTGGACTGACCTATCCCCTCCCTACCTCCCCACCTACACCCTCTCCACCTATCTTCTTTACTCTCCATCTTCGGTCCGCCTCCCCCTCTCTCCCTATTTATTCCAGTTCCCTCCCCCCATCCCCCTCTCTGATGAAGGGTCTAGGCCCGAAACGTCAGCTTTTGTGCTCCTGAGATGCTGCTTGGCCTGCTGTGTTCATCCAGCCTCACATTTTATTATCTTGGAATCTCCAGCATCTGCAGTTCCCATTATCCAAGATAATGATGGGCTCTAGTTGCAGGAGGAACGTCTACCCAGTTGCACCCAACCTGAGCGAAAACAAGATCTGTGCAATATTAAAATCAATGACTCTCGATGGTTTAATGCTGAATTAAGCAATTAGTTAATGTGGGAAAACAAAATGTTTTTACAATCTTTTGATATGTCACTTGTGATTTCAGCCACTGATGCATTTGCCTCTCGCGCCCTCATTGATCTCAGTTTTGCTCAGGCTCTTTGATGTTCAGGGATGTTGTTTTGGCATTCAACTTTGCACCCTAGTTCTGATGCAAGTGAATGACTCCGACATATGTGACAGTAGCTATGTGACATTCGGCAAGTGGGAGACATCATGTAAGACTATTGATCATGAAAGTGACAGTCACTTTAGTTAAATTGAGTCATGTGACTTCTGACACCAGGTTAGAGTCCAACAATTTTATTTGCAATCACAAGCTTTCACAGAGCTGACCCTTTGGCAGGTGATGTCTGATGAAGGAGCAGTGCTCTAAAAGCTTGTGATTTCAAATCAACCAGGGCTATAACCTGGTGTCATGGTACTTCTGACTTTGTCCACTCCAGTCCAATACTGACACCTCCATATCATAGTTAAATTGAAACATAGACATATCAATGTAGGAACCCAAGCCAAGTCTGCACCTCACCAATGGGATAAGCTTGTTGTTACCAGCCTCTTTAAGTGTAAGGATTTACAGGACCTGCTTGTCCTAATATGGTAGAGGAAAATCATTGACCAATCCAACTAGAAGAAAAATAGCTTATTGCATGTTAGCCAGTAGTTTTGTTACATTCATTTCATAGACATTGTTATGGACACCACGAAGAGGAACTGGATGCATGGCCTTGCCCCTTCAAAAGGCTTTATAACATCGCACTGAATGATGCTAAAGACACATCTTGGTGTTACCCTTTCAGATCTTTATGCAGCATGATACACTTGTACTTGAGCGAGATCAAAGTATACATTTAAATTGCAATAAAATGTACTTTGTTGATGAACACATCTGAAGGTTGAGTTATGTGGTGGAAAGCCAGATCAGCAAATTATCCCAGTGATACCTCCTGGAATAATAGTATTTACATGGCAGGTTCAATTGAAAATGAGGCTTGACAGAATTGAAGAGGTAGAAGTCATAAGAAAATAAATTATGCTAAATAATAAGTAGATTTATTGGCCAAAAGAGTGAGGGAGTTTTGAATTTATTTGTATCTCAGCAACCTGATCAAAAATCAGACTGAATTTACAGCACAATAACATGACATTCTCCCCATGGATCTGTACCTGTATTGATACTCCACTAAACTTCTTTCATTTAAATAAATAAATCTGCCTTTCTATTCCTTTACCCTTCTTGTACCTATCTAATTTCCCCATTAATAAAGTTAAACATTTCAAGCCTAAACAAAAAAAAACACAAAAATATTAGGCTGGATAAAGAATTCAAAGGAAGGCATTAATAGCCTGATGCAAGGTCACAGAAGCATTATTCTTCACAGATGTGTGGTAAAGTCCCTTCTCAAAATAATTCCAAGGAGACAGGTATTACATCACCGAGTTATCTTTTATCTACACATGCAAAATACACAGACTAGTTTACTCAGAGCCAGTCCCTAGAATGAGGGGATTTTCTGAGACTCCTGTTTATATCTGTCAGCCAGGGTTCCCTGATTGGTCTAAGTTAACAATCCTAATCAGGCATCTCATGCTCATTGAGTTCCACCTAGCCCTCGTTCCAATCACTACCTTTCTTTTATTCATTCAAGGATTGTGCACTTTGTTGGTATTTATTGCTCTTAAGCAGACATGCTGCCTTCTTGCATTGCAGTCTTCCATGAAGTGAAGGCGTTCCGACTATGCCATTTGGAATCTTTATCCAGTATGATAGTGAAGGGACGCGATATATTTTAAAACGGTTTGGCAAGTGGTGGGCAAGTTCAATACTTCTGCTGTGTTCATTATATGAGTTAGGCAATTCTAAATTATATCGTCAATTTTGCTCCTGGAAATAAATATTCTTGTGTTCTACAACCTTACTGATAATGTTGGCACATTGGTGATTGACGAAATGGCTTGGAGCTTCTCCAATGGAAAGCAAGGTGTCAGATTTATGAAATTGTTGGAAGATATTAAAGGTTAAAATGAAATTTAATGGAGACAAGTGTGCATTTGGAATGTTATTCATAGTGATATCATCTCTAGAGTAAGCATAATGTTTGACAATAGAATGAGCTTCAAAAAAAACCTGCAACACAAAACGTCCATTCAGCCCATCATGCTTGTGCACTTGCCTCCTACCTATACCTCTTTCTTTCCTTTTCCAATGTTTATCTAATACCCTAAAGCATATGAAGTTAGAAATGTGTAAAAGTTCAAGATGGAACTATTGGTCTAGAATTGAGCACAATTGCTTTTTTGGTAGCAGGCTACTCATGTTACTTAAAATACAATACAATCTAAACCCAAGAAAACTCATTCAGTTATGTACTGTCTATACCAGAAATTTGAGAGTCACTTTCTCATAGAGTCATGGATTGACACAGTAATACAGCATGGAAACAGGCCCTTTGGCCCAAACTGGTCCATGCTGATCATAGTGCCCACTCAGCTAGTTCCAATTGCTGCATTTGGTCCATATCCCTCTAAATCCTTCCCATCCATGTATCTATCCAAATTTTTCTTTTAAATATTGCTATTGTACCTGCCTCAACCACTTTCCTTGGCAGCCCATTCCTTAAAAGCATCAGTCTCTGTGTGAAGAGGTTATCCCTCAGGTTTCACCTTAAACCTGTGTCCTCTAGTTTTCAATTCCCAATCCCTGTGGAAAAGATTACATGCATTCATCCAATCTGTACCCCTCGTGATTTTATAAATTTTGATGAGGACACCTCTCATTCTCCTATGTTCCAAGGAATAAAGTCCTACCCTGGCCAACCTCTCCCTATAACTCTCTACTATCCTAGCAGTATCCTCGTAAATCTTCTTTGCACACTCTCCAGTTTAAGAATGTCTTTCCTATAACAAAGCAGCCAAATCAGTACACAATACTGAAGAGTGGCCTCATCGATGACTTATACACTGCAACACAATGCCCCAACTCCTGTACTCAATGCCTCAATCAATGAAAGCCAGCACAGTAAATGTCATTTTCACCATCCTGTCTGCCTGTGATGCAGCTTTCAACAAACTATGTACCTATGCTCTTAGGCCCCTCTGTTCCTCAACACTCCTCAGGACCTTACCATTTACTGTATACTGTATATACTGAGAGGCATAGATAGAGTTGATAGCCAGAGACTATTTCCCAGGGCAGAAATGGCTAGCACGAGGGGTCATAGTTTTAAGCTGGTTGGTGGAACGTATAGGGGGGATGTCAGAGGCAGGTTCTTTACGCAGAGAGTTGTGAGAGCATGGAATGCGTTGCCAGCAGCAGTTGTGGAAGCAAGGTCATTGGGGTCATCTAAGAGACTGCTGGACATGTCTATGGTCACAGAAATTTGAGGGTGCATACATGAGGATCAATGGTCGGCACAACATTGTGGGCTGAAGGGCCTGTTCTGTGCTGTACTGTTCTGTTCTATGTTCTATGTTCTAAGTCTGTATAAGTATCAATGATACTTCCTAATTTTGTATCATCTGCAAAGTTAGTAATCGTGCCTTGCACATTAACATCCAGATCACTTATGTAAATAACAAATTCCAAAGATCCCAGGGACAACCCCTGTTACTAGTCCAAGAAACAACCTTCAACCATCACCCTCTGTTTCCAACCATCAAACCAATTTTATATTCAATTAGCTAGCTCACTCTGGATCCCATGCAACCTAACCTTCATGATAGCCTTCCACGCAGGACCTTGTCAAAGGCCTTACTAAAGTCCATATAGACAACATCCACCATTCTACTCTCATCAATCCTCATGGTCACCCCTTTGAAAAACACTAAGAGATTTGTCAGACATGATAATGGCAACTCCCATGCATACCTTTAGTTTGCCAGTCATCTGAGGGCAAGGGGCAATGACAACAATATAGCATTTCATGTTTACCTCAGCTTTCTCCAACCTGCTGCTCAGTTATGATGACTGTGGCGATGTCTCCCAGAATTCCACCACAATGACTCCCAGCCACCCTCTGATTCACTGTTCTTCTTTGTCGCCTCACAGAGGGTGCTTGTGGAGGGCTCCTACACTGTTGTGTTGATTGTGGCAATGTCTCCCAGAATTCTCAGCCACCCTCTGATTTTCATGTTACAGGGCAAAAACTGCTCAATGCTGTGAAGGAAAAAATCTTGTTGAAGAGTTTTACAGTGATGTATGGCAACAGAATATTGAAATAAACCTTATTGGCCAGTACTGAAATCAGAATTTTTGAAGGATTGGGATTTCATTCTCGTAATCCCAAATCATCATAACCCACATTTGCATATATCTATGAAAGGGTCAAAACCAGTTGTAAGAAATTTAATGAAAGGATCATAAGCAGAGGCTTGCGATCAGGTTATTGTCTTCTGTGTCCAACACAGCATTGTGTTAGCACAAGGACATTATGTCAGTAAGATGTCTCTCTACAGTATGGGCCTGATTGTGCAGATCACATGACTACAGCTGACAAGGAAAGACATTTGTGCGTAATTGCCTTTCAAACCAAAAATTCTCCGTTGTATTCAAAAAAAAGAAGACACACATTACCAGGTACATTCTAAGTTGCCCGAGTTTACATTTATGTAAAGATAATGTTCTCACGCTTTAGCAAGTATCTGTTGCTCCACCTCAGCCCACTCTTGCTTGTTTCTTTACGAGTGTAGTGTTTATGGTCTTTAAAATATTTGTATCTTGTGGCTGATGCACACAGGATGGGAGTTGTCTGATTTTTCTGAATCTTCACTTTCTTGGAATAATATTCTCTGTGATTTTCCATCAAAATTTTCTCAGCTGGCTCTGCTGACTTAAGCTATTGTCTTCGACACTTCTTTCCTTTCATTGCATTAACTCTGTCTGACAAGGCAGTCTTTTCATTTTGTGGCTTCAACATCAAGATTCTGTTGTGTTCCTGCAGTCAGACCTTTCCTGTCTATATGGCATCACATATTCACTTGATGTTTCCGTTCTGCTCTCTTCATCACATTAGTTACAATCCATTTTTTTTGTTATTTAGATTTGCAGTTAGCAACCTGCTGTAAGACGTAAATTGAATTAACCAAATTTTTATCTGGTATTTCTCTCATTCTCTGATCAAGCCACTCTTGGTTCATTTGAATCTTTGTTTGATATCTTTGTGCAATCATCTTTATAGGTTTGTTTGTCTGCTTCCTCGCTAAACAATTTTGTGAAAAATGATTTAGCATCCTGTAGTTAAAATGCAGTTTTTCCATGCTGGACATGTTTTCTGTCATAGCATTCACAATATTTGTAACTCATCCTTGCAACTTGATTGTTCTGGTGGCTATTATGTGGATACATGTGGCTTTTCTCCACGTTACTGCCTGTATAAAGTGTAGGCTCTTTCTTATGCTGTTCTGCGAAATTGTGGGTGGAATATAGTTTGAAACAGTCTCTTCCCAACAGTGAGAAAAGTGTAGCACCTTGCTCAATAAGTGCATAGCTATTGCATAATACTACTATTATGCATTAATTTCTTTATATCTCTCGCAACTTGAAGAGGAGCTGGAAAGAGAAATGGAACAGCTATCTTCTCTTCAGCAATTGTTTTAATTTAACTGTGGCCTGCTATGTTGGCCTCTTTTGTCAACTCACTCGCAACTTTGACTTCTGCATATCCCTGCATCTTTCTGTCAGCAGTTCTACTTTCTTACAGCTTTACAACACCTATCTTGAAGGTTTTGGATTTCAAATGAGACATGAAACAACATTGGACACTAAAGGATTCCATGGTACAATTTCCAACATCAACATGGAACTCTTCTTAGTAATCATGTTGATCATTTATTCCTCAGCCAAAATCATTTACAAAAGTATTGTGGTCATTAGCATTTTACTAGTTTTAGGAGTTTACTGTGTTAAAATTGGCTGCTATTTTTCTTACATTAAAACAAGTCCTGAAAGAGGCTGTATAACAGGAGATCATGGCAATCTGATATTGTCACTAAAGAATAATCCAGAAACCCAGGCTCTGAAGATTTGGATTCCAATCCCATTATGGCAATTCAGTTAATAAATCTGGAACATAAATCTACTCTTAGTAATGATGTCATGTAACTGCCATCAATAACTGCGCACATCCATCCAGTTCACTAATATCTTTTGAGAATAGGAATCTGCAATCCTTTCCCAGTTGGGTCTCGTGAGATTGGTGAAGTAGATAAGGCCAAAAGATCATAAGGTATAGGAGAAGCATTAAGCTATTTGGCCAATCCAATCTGCTCCACCATTCAATCATGGCCGATCTTTTTCTCAATCCCTTTCTCCTTCCTTCTCTCTATGGTACTTGATCCCCTGACTAATCAAGACCTATCCCTGTCTTAAATATACTCAATAACTTGACCTCCACTCTTGAACGTGGATAACATCTGTTTAAGTGTCATGATCTGAAGTGTTTGATCTTTACACACAGAAACAAACGTTAACACTTTCAACAAGAGCTCAGCAAAAGCTATGATGGATTTCTTCAACAGGCTGTCGGGTGTAATTAACAAAATAAATTACTACAGGTCATACAATTTCAATTTTTTTTGTTGATGTTTCCCCAAGGACTAATGTTATGTTATTATGAATGTTTGGCTGAGGCATGAAAGCTACATTTATCTCACAAAGGGGAATAAAGTTCATTCCTTCAACATTTTTCATCACTTCGCTGATGATCAAGAATATAGCAATCAGTCAGTAATTGACAAGGTTGGGTTTTTCCTTTTATTTTTGTATACAAGTCATGTGTGGGCAACTTTTCAGATTGCCATGTATATGCCAGCATTTTAACTGCACTAGAACAGTTTGGCTAGATGATGGTTAGTTCAGGAGCATAAATCTTTAGTACGATAGATGTAATGTTATCAGACCTGATATTGTTTGCAGTGTCCAGTGCATTCAGCCATTTATTGAGATAACATGACATGAATCAGATGGGCTGAAGATTGGCCTCTATAATGCTAGAGACCACTGGAGGATGCCCAGATAGATCATTCACTCAGGGCCTCTGGATGAAGACTGTTACAAAAGCTTCAGCCTTACCTTTTGCATTTCTATGATGTGTTTCCCATCACTGAGGATGGGGATATTTGTGGACCCTCCGTCTCCAGTGAATTGTTTAATTTGTCACCACCATTCACATTGGATTTGAAAGGTCTGTAGTATGGGTGGCTATTAAAGTTCTTGCATTTGCACACATTCATTACACCAAATATGTGACTGATGCGAGTTTTAGACCAGGAACACCTGTAACAGTTACTTATGTGAGTGGAGCACAGATTACACTTGGGGAAAACACTGTGCATGATGTTTGTTCTATGGTGTTAGATTTCGGGTGAACTTGGCCAAGATAATCTCCTTTTAAAGCTGGTTTCATTTACCCTTGATGAGGTTCATGGAACCAGTCCATTGCTGGATGGAACTCTCAGTTTTGACATTGACTGTAATTAGGGATGGTGAGTAATACATTCATCATGTGAGCAAACAGTATAGTGTGGTAATAAGTGAAGAAATTTATTGCAGCTCCAGGTCGTGAGAATGAAATGGTTCAGGTCTGTTTTGTGAATGAGGAATTGTTAAATACTTCAAACCATTTTAGGTTAATGTCATCCAAAGGTTACTTTTTTTAAAAGAAGGTGAATGTCTGTTTGAAAAATCTACTTACCAGTTCTACAGAATTTCCAGCTCTAAGCTAAAACAAATTTGTATAGGTGCATTAGCTTAATTTCTATTATTTTATATTCTTTCAATGGATAAGGGTACTGCTGGCTGAGCCAATGTTTATTTCCCAACCCTCACAGCCCTTGAGAAGGTGATGCTGAGGTTTTTTTTTAATTGAATTGCTGCAGTCATGCAGTGTAGATGCATCCACAATGCTGTAAGGAACGGAGTTCTAGGATTTGGCGTCGTGATTCTGAAATCATCAATTTAAGGTCCAATAACTTGATTTCAGCGTCTCTGCATCCAATCAATTTCCTCGTTCCTTTAACTCATTCAACATGTTCTGCGTTTCTATTTCTCTCAAGACTGCTTTCCTTCAAACATGTCTATACCAGTTGAGGAAAAACTCCACTGTGCAACAGTAATTTTCACATTCCATCCATTCTGCAGGGTGGAGATTTCTTTTTTTTTGCGTGAATCCCTTACTGGATTTATGGATGACTATCTTATATTATAACTCCCAGTTTGGAATCCCACAAGTAAAATCATTGGCTGGTTTGCATTGCAGAGTGACTGCAACAGCATGGGTTCAATTCCCACACCAGCTAAAGTCACCTTTACTATGATGTGAGGCATGGGGACCCTCAGATTAAACCATCACCACTTGCCTCTCTCAGATGAGTGAGCAGCCCTACAGTCTAGTAACATTACAGCAAGTCTACCTTTTACTTTTCTGAACCACTTCACAATGTTAAAAATCTCTAGGTCATGCCTCAGCCAACTCTTCTTTTTTGAATGAATGCACGCATTCATTCATCAAGAATCTGATCAAACTCTGAGAGAAAATTTCATAGCTGGGCCATGTTTCTATCTTCTCTACTCCATTACCCTATTAGGAACACAGAAGCAATTGTGTTTTCTAAATGTCAATCTTTTTACATTCTTTTGTGTGGGTGCCACCATCAATTATCACCCATGTCTAATTACAATCAGACAATAGAAATGGACCTTTTGGCCCTTCTTGTCCATGCTGACCCAATGACACACAGTCTTAATTTCCCTTGAGAAAGGTGGTGCATTCCTGCCTTTTTGAACCACTGCAATCCAAGCAGGGTGCTAGACCCACTCGACTGTTAGGGACAGAGTTCCAGGATTTGGACCCAGTAAACTGAAATCGTCCCTTTCGGGTCAAAACTTGAAAGGAAGCTCACTCACTTTGTAGGACTTTTCATTCATATTAGTTGTTCCTTCCTTTACAAGTAACAATGACAATTTCTGGCTTCTTTATCCATTAATGTCATTTCAGCAAATGTTGGATGAAGTTCCTTGAAAGTAAAGTTGCAGGCAGATAGAGTAATGAAGAAAATGATTGGCATTTTTGCCCTTATTGGTCAGTGCACTGAGTTGAGGCTTGGGTGGTCATGTTACAAACGTACAAGACTTTGGTTAAGCTACTTTTGGAATACTGCATTCAATTCTGGCCTCCCTGATATAGGAAAGATGTTGTAAAATGTTAAAAGTTTCAGAAAAGATTTACAAGGATGTTGCGAGGGCTTGGAGGATTTGAATTATAGGGTGAAGCTGCATAGTCTGGAACTATTTCCCCTAGAGTGACGGAGGCTAAGGGGTGACCTTCTGGAAGTTTATAAAGCCATGTGGGGTTTGGATAACGTGAATAGCCAAGGTGTGCTTCCCAGGGTCGAGGAGTCCAAAGTTAGAGGGCATAAGTTTAAGGTGAGAGGGGAAAGATTTGAAAGGGACCTAGGGGGCAATTTTTCCATGCAGCAGGTGGTACGTTTGTAGAATGAGCTGCCAAAGGAAGTGGGAGAGACTTGTATAATTACAGTATTTAAAAGGCATCTAGATGGGTACATGAGCAGAAAGTCTTAGAGGGATGTGGGCCAAATGTTGGCAAATGGGACTAGATTAATTTAGGATATTGGGTTGGCATGGATGAGTTAGACCAGAGGGTCTGTTTCTGTGCTGTACAACTCTATGATTCTATGACACTAAAGTGAAACTCAGGGCCTCAAGTTAGCAAGGATGACAGTGAATTTGTTGTGATTTAAAAATAGTTATTCAATGCTGGTTGGTTGCTAGTTTTGTCAAACCTTAGAATCAGCACACATTAGGTGTGCCAAAAAGTTTGTTCAATAATATTGTTCTCCCCATGAACCTCAGCATTCAACCTTACCCTTCGAAACTCTAACCTTTTAGAGTCAGGTGGTCTTCCTATTAACTGTGCCTTCTTGCAACACGCAATATGATAATATTAATTCAAAGCAGCTTAAATATACCGATTCAGCATTTGATTTCTAAGAATTCATTATATTTGCTTGGTTATTTGCATATAGATTAAAGAAGCAGTGGAAGACAATATTTGGCTTCTGGTTGCTCTGAATTATGTGTTGCATATATGTTATTCATATAGTATACACATTCTTCTCTTTAATTCCATACAAATCACATGTAAACACTGCTGTAGTTTGGCAGTGCCTTAAATGAACCTAGATGGGAATCCTTACATAGATATTTAGTTGATCAGCTGTTTACCTGTGTAAGCACTGAACTGACATCATCAACACTATGTTACATTATTTAATGTTTTTTGTGGAGATGGACCACACATTAGATTTGGATCCCTATTAAAATATCTTCACAAAGTAAATTTATGTTCAGAAGTTATAACTAATGGATTATTTTGTGGTTTGACGGCAAATTAGGGAGAAAACTAAAAACCAAAATTATTGACTAGTTTAAGAAATACATAATTGACCAGATTTTTGTGGAGGTTGGTAGACTCTGAAGATTTTGGAAAATGCCAAATGGGGTGCAGAATTCCAGCCCCTATTTTGAACAGATCCAATTTTTGCCAGTTAGGAAAAGAGGAAAGGGTCATGATAACACAGGAGGAAGACCTAAACTCAACAGGGCCATTTAAAATTGGCCAACCTTATACAAAAATATGCCACTTTGAATGTTGCAAAGACAGGAACTCAAACTGTGATGGGGTAGAGCTAGTCTGGTGTTATTATGAATTCTTGATTGGGTTTTAAACTTTAAATCATTTCATCAGGGGATCTGAGTTTTATGTTGATTGACAGTTAAAAAAGGTTATTGAAGAATTGACTGTTTTGGTATGGTGTTTGAGCAGAGGTTAGCTTTTTTATGAGAGATTAAGCACTTGGCGAGTCTTTAAAGCTAAGGTTGCTAATTTTCTTTCACTGACTAGTGTAGGAAGAGGGAGAGCTCTGCTGGATTGTCAGAAGTTTTTTTGTCTCCTCGTTACTCCTGAGGTCTACCCATGGTGGATACTGGGTGAGTGGTTATGAAGGTTGCATAGGTTTATGAGGGGAAAGAAAGTAAATGGACAGCATAAAGGTGGGATAGATAGTATAGAATTGGATGGCAGTGAGACAGATTATATAGAACATGGAACAGTACAGCACAGTACAGGCCCTTCAGCCATGATGTTGTGGCGACCTATTATCCAACTCTAAGTTCAAACTACCCTGCATACATTACATTTTACTATCATCGATATGCCCATCCAAGAGTCACTTACAGGTCCCTAATGTATCTGACGGATTGTGCTGACCAGAAAGCCTAACAGCCTAAAACAAGTATTACAAATTAGATAACAGAAATGAAGCTTCTTACAAGCTTGCCTGACACTTGGCCACCTAAAACCTGTCTGTTGTGTTGGCAGATCCAATGCAAGGCCACCTCACATGTCTCGAGTGAAAAATCAACTGAATAGGGCTCTTTAGACTGAAGTCACTGAAGAAAGTCAAGAACATTCCCAATTTTGCCAAATGGTATCAGCAGCAGAAATTCAGCCCACATTTCAGATCCTCCACCAAACACTTGCGAAAGTTTTCCTGTTTTTGTGTTTTGGACTCCCTGGCTGCAACACTTCAGGGAAAACTGCCAGAGAGAGTCAGAGACCTTGAGAGGAAGCTTTTCAATAAACTTTCCATTGTTAGTTTAAATGAAACTGTACCTTGCTACGAGCCTGCAAACAACATTCTTTTATATTTGGCCCAGAGCGTCTCAGGTTATTTGCCAAGGCAAAGAGCAGCAGAATCTTCTGTTGTATTTTTGCTTCACCCTTGCTGCTGGGAGTCATTCTACGACATTTGTTTTTGGTCTTTCCTTGCCAGTAAGGTGTTGTATCAGTGTGCTTTATTGAGGTTTAAGTCAGGAATATAGGTCTTTTCTAGGAACTGGAGGGTTTTTAGATGCATCAAAACTGTAGATTCTCTAAAGAGCCAATGCGCTGGGCTGGTTTTGGGATGTGGTCTGGGGAGTGGAAATTTTGAAGCTTGTGAAGTCCACATTGATACCATTGGGCTGCAGGGTTCCCATGTGGAATATGAGTCCCTGTTCATGCAACCTTTGGGTGGCATCGTTGTGGCTCTGCAAGAGGCCCAGGATGGACATGTCATCTACAGAATGAGAGAGAGAGTTGAAATGGTTCACGACTGGGAGGTGCAGTTATTTAGTGTGAACTGTGCGTTGGTGTTCTGCAAAGCAGTCCCCAAGCCTCCGATAGTTTGCCCGATGTAGAGGAGGCTACAAAGGGAACAGTGGATGCAGTATACCACATTAGCAGGTGTGCAGGTGAACATCTGCTTGATATGGAAAGTTTTCTTGGGGCCTGGGATGGGGGTGAGGGAGGTGGTACGGGGGCAGGTGTAACACTTCCTGCAGTTGCAGGGGAAAGTGCCAGGTGTAGTGGGGCTGGAGGGGAGTGTGGACCAGACAAGGGCGTCACGGGGCGAGTGGTCCCTCCGGAAAACAGATAAGGGTGGGGAGGGAAAAATGTCTTTGGTGGTGGGATCGAATTGCAGATGGCGGAAGTGTCGGAGGATGATGCATTGGATCTGGAGGTTGGTTCAGTAGTACATGAGGATGAGGGGGATTTCTTTTGGTTGTTATTGCGAGGAGAGGGTGTGACGGATGAGTTGCGGGAAATGCAAGAGACACGGTTGAGGGCGTTCCCTACCACTGTTGGGGGGAAGTTGCAGTCCTTGAAAAACAAGGACATCTGAGATGCACATGAGTGGAATGCCTCATCCAGGAGCAAATGCAGTGGAGGTGAAGGAATTGGGAATAGCAGATGGCATTTTTTCAGGAAGGTGGGTGGGTGGAGGTGTATTCTAGGTCGCTGTGGGAGTCGGTGGGCTTGAAATGGATATCGGTTTCTAGCTGGTGGCCAGAGATGGAAACAGAGAGGTCCAGGAAGGAGAGAGAGGTAATGGAGATGGTCCAGGTGAAGTTAATGTTGGGGTGGAAGATGTTGGTGAAGTGGATGAACTGTTCGAGCTCCTTGTGGGAGCATGAGGCGATGCCAATACATTCATCAATGTAACGGAGGAAGAGGTGGGGTTTAGGGCCAGTGTACGTACAGAAGAGGGATTGTTCCATGTAACTAGCAAAGAGGCAGACATAGCTTGGGCCCAGAAGTTAAGAAGGCATATGGGACACTTGTTTTCATCGGTAGTGGTATCGAGTACAAAAGCAAAGAGATAACGTTGGAGTTGTAGAGAGCATTGGTCAGGTCTCAACTGGAGTACTGTGTACAATTCTGGTCACCTCACTACAGGAAGGGTTAACAAGGAGGTTCACTGGGACGTAGCCATGGATGGAGAAATTGAGCTATAGGGAGTTTCCAGATAGGTTTGGATTATTTTCTTTAGAGCAGTGAAAACTGAGGGGTGGATATGATTGAGATATATAAGTTTATAAACACTATGGACAGGGTGAATTGAGAGCAGCTGTTCCCCTTGGTTGAGGGGGCAAATCATGAGAGGACACAGTTTTAGGGTAAGGGGCAAGAGTTCGGAAGGGATTTGGAAAAAAACAACTTTATCACTCAACAGGTGGTGGAAATCTGAAATGCACTGCCTGGGAAGATCATGGAGACTGGAAACCTTACAAACTTTAAAAAAAATTTGGATGAGTACTTCAAATATCATGACATTCAAGGTTCTGTGACAAGTGCAGGAAATTGGGATTGGTGCACTTTTAATGGTAGTTATGTCAGTGTGGGCTTGATCGGCCTTTTCTGTGCTCTGTGAATCCATGAATCTCAGAACAATTGCCACTTTGTAGGTGAAGTGAGTTGCTGTCACTAACTCCTTCCCTAGATTGGGCTCAACGTGGTAGAGGAAAACCACTTGTAAATCTTAATACAAAGCAGCTTTTGCCTTCAACCAGGTGCATCTTATTACATGATAACAATGACACAAGTTACAATAGACATTGTCACTAAGATTATGTGGAGAATTAAGAGATCAAGTCTGCCATGTTTGCGGCCCTAAGATGTTCTGCCTTTTCCCTACACAAATCACCACAGCATTATCTTGCTGAACGAAGCTTAATGTTATCACCAACATTATCCTTTCAGAGCAATTAGTTTATATTACATTTTTCCAAAGCTTTTTTTTCTATCATAGGCACTTTTATTCATTACCTTTCTGGTGCATCCATCATGGTTACATCCTTCGTCATGTTACTTGAGGATAGCCATTAATTCACCTCTATCACTGATACCTACAGTTCTTTCTTTGACGAAAAAGAATTGAAACATTACTCTCGAACTTTTATCATTTCATCATCTGAGTTCAAATTCAAATCTGTTGTTCACCAGGTGTAATCAATGGGTTCACATTGGTTTTACCACTTATTCATTTTCTCCTTGCTTGTATCTTCTTGCAAATTTTGCCACTTTTCTGCCATTAAGTTTTCTTCAGTGATCATCTCTAGTCATCACACCACCGACTGAGCACTGGCTACACACCAGGCAATGTCTACGTGTCCCCAGTCTATGCTTTCCAACAGCTCTTCCTGAAGGAGAACTGGAAGGATTAGTCTTTTCATTGTGCACTGGTAAGTTTTCTGTGAATGTGAAATGCTGTGAGCACTCAAGGTGTGTGTTCGGGGCCAGCTAAGTGCACTTTTGGTTTGGCCATTCTTCAATACTGTACCGATGAATGATAGCATATTCTTTATTTCTCTTTGGCGCTTGTCGAGATCAATTGAGTCTATCTTTAGCTTTCTGGCTGTCCATTCTTCTCAGGCACATGAAATATATGTCTTTGTCCACCTTAGGTAACCTCATTAGATTCTTTCATCTTTTTGGGTTCAACTATGTGTCTATGAAGCACAAATCATACCAGTCACCCCATGTCCAGTGTTTAGTATTTGTTTTGTTACTGGACCAGTAGTTCTCTTGTGCAGATTTTTCGTAGATTGGTCTCTCTTAACCTATTAACTACCCATCAAAGTTACTTTAACTCTTCCTGTTACTTTATGAAAGTTAATTTAAAGACATGTGTACATGCTCAAGTGTGATGTTTCTTGATTAGGAATTACATGGGTGAGGGTCAGGGTTGTGATTCTTCGATGCCTTACATCCTTCATCTTGCTTGTAATATATTTTTAATCTTTAGCGTAATTCCAACTGTATCATATAGTTTCACTTTCGTAGATTGTAACATCATTTTTTTTCAACTATGATATTCAATCACATAAGAAAGTGGTACTGACATCTACACTAAGATTAAAATTAATGAAATGCCAGTACATATGAACTCACATTGATAGATCAAAAATTTTCCTTAGGAATATATTTTGCATCTTTCATTTGCCAGAGTTTCAACCACATTACCATCTCTGGATGAATAGCATTTGATGTTTCTTACTTCTCTATAACTGTGTCCTGCTTCCATGGATCTTCTGAAAGGGACCTGCCTTCTTTACAGGCACAGTATCCATTTTTTAATAGATGTGCATTGCTTGTACCTATAAAATTTCCATGTTCCACAGCAATGACAAGACTCTTACGTTTGCTGTGTGGCTTACACTTTGTGTTAGATTGGCTTGTCAGCCTTTACACTTTAATGTCTTCAAACAGAACGAATTGCAATTCCGCCTCCCCCTCTCTCCCTATTTATTCCAGTTCCCTCCCCCCATCCCCCTCTCTGATGAAGGGTCTAGGCCCGAAACGTCAGCTTTTGTGCTCCTGAGATGCTGCTTGGCCTGCTGTGTTCATCCAGCCTCACATTTTATTATCTTGGAATCTCCAGCATCTGCAGTTCCCATTATCTCGAATTGCAATTTTGCTGTGTGATAAGATTGTCCTTCTCCATCCAGAAGTTCACTATGGTCCCCCCTTGGTCTAAAATCCTAAACTTTCTGAGGCTATTCCAAAAACAAATTTGTCTCTTTGGAATTTGATTTCAAAATCCTACACTTAACAGTTTTCTACTGCTCTGTGGAGATCATTAATGAACCGAAAAATGGATCATTCTGGATGATGAATTCTTCTATTAAAAATGCTCTTTCAAGTGCTTTATTTGATGTCAGATTAAAGTAATTGTCTAAAACTTTGTAAAACTCCATTGAATAGTGTCTGCGCCATCTTTTATGCCTTAATGAGCTGAAACATCATTAGCTGCAGGCCTTACTGAATACATGATAACATTGATTTTTTTCTAGCTCATGAATGAATGCTGAGTTTCCAAACAAGTCAAATATCTGAAGAACTGTTTACTCCAAGATATCCAGTCCTGTGTTCTATTTACCCAATTTCTGAAATTGAATCTGCCAGCCTGTATTATTTAACCTGCCAATTCCTACTAATTAATTATTTATTCTTATGTCTTTAAAGCTTTTTTTCTAATTCTGCATATCTCATTTGTGCTTTTATTGCTGGCTTTAAAAGATTTTAATCATGCAGTTTTTTTAAATGCTGCTGTAATAATTTTCCCAGGTAGATTCTTATTTGTTTGATGTAGTAATATGGTTACATTGTTCTAAAAGCTTTCTAAACTATGTACTCTAGCAATGCTGTTTGGGGATTTTCCTCTGCTTTTAAGGTGAAGTTTTTCTGACTTCAGTGGCCAACAAGGAATGAAACAAAGATTAAAAAGAAGATAGCATCAAAAGCAAACCATCAAAAGCATATCATGTTATTTCAACCATCTGGCTTGTCTCCAGCACCACTTCATTTTTAATTTTTAGTCATTATTTCTCTACCTAAATGTATCAGATTATAGGTCATCTCTTCATTTGCTATCAGCTGTTGGCACTTTACTCATACCATCAGACACTTTTGATCATCTCCAGAGATTTATGATTCAGCCTGTCGACATTCCACTCACAACGTTTTCACAATTTTTTGATCTGTCTGTCTATAAGTTATGTGCCTGTGCGCTCCTCTTCACTCCACCTGACAAAGGAGAAGTGCCCAGACAGCCTGTGATTTCAAATAAACCTGTTGGCCCATAACCTGGTGTCACGTGACTTCTAACCTTGTTCCATCCCACTTCTACACCAGCACCTGAACATCATAAGTTGTAAGTAGTCATTTTTAACTTTTAGACAATTTAACCCACTCTGTACTATTAAGTTCAAGTGTTCCCCTTACTCATCAAGAATTTCTAACTTTATTCAGAGATTTAATGCCTATTTGCTGTCTATCTGAACCTCTAATCGGGACTATCACTGCAGATCCTCATTTCCCTTTGGAATTTACAGCTACACAGCGTGACTAGCTTCTGTTTCAAGCTTGCTTCTATGGCTCTCTTACCAGGTCTGAAGTTAAAGCATTTACCATTAAGTGTTGTTCTCCCTTGTTATTTTTCTCATGAGCTTATCTGCCAAGTTGACTGCAACTGCCAACAGTTTGGATGAATAGCTCTTAAGGCTGTAAAGTCATAAAAGCTATAGACATTCAGTTCCTGACAAGACCGGCATTCACTGCACTTGGATCTATTGACATTTTCACTATTGTTGCATTATGGTCATAAACAATGATGCCCTCTGCTGCTGCTATATTGTGCACACTGCAATATGAATGCGTCTGGCAAGTGTTTTAGTTAGACTCCTGTCACCATCCCTTTTCCTTGAGTAAGTCTAAAGGTGTACTTATTTACAGTGTGGAGGAAAATTACGAATGAGTATTAACAGAAGGTACAGTGTATAGTATGATAACAACCTACAAGTTATATTCTTAAGTTAGATATTATTTCTAAGATTGTGATGAAACTTAAGATAACTCTTTGAGATCCAAAGGTGTACTGCCTTTCACCACCCAAGGCTGTATGATATTCTCATGGTAGGTGGAGCTTAATGCAATCTCCAACATTAACCCTTTCTGAACTACCTTAGAAAGAAAAACACAAGTTGCTGGAAAAGCTCACAGATCTGGCAGCACTGTGAAGAGAAATCAAAGTCAACATTTCAGTCCGAGTGACCCTTCCCCAGAACTGAGACAGCAGGTTGGGGATTATTTATATCATGATGCATAAGTATCACAATTGCGCAAGCCAGTTTAATAGGCCAGCAAATTGGCCTTTTGTTTCCATTTTTGTCAGTAAGTTGATAGATGTTGGATTCAGGAACAAAAACAAAGTTATTGGAGCAGCTCAGCAGGTCTGGTAGCTGAGTCAGGCAACTTCACAGATGCTGCCAGACCTGCTGAGCCTTTCCAGCAACTTCCTTTTTGTTCCTGATTGACAGCATCTGCAGTTCTTTCAGTTTTTTTTTAAGATGTTGTACTGTCCTTCTACATCCTTCCAGCATTGCCAACAGCTCAGCAGAAACTTGCCAATTTTCCTGTGCCAGTACAGACTGCTGAGTATCCACTGGTCATTACAATTGGGATTCACAGCATTCAAGTTCAATTTTACTTTTTCCTTATTTTTTCTTATTGATTATGTCTTTTTTCTAAATAAAAACATAGATAATTGGTCGTAATTTGAGGGACAATTCACATCTAAGGCTATGGTTACATGACCTGTTTCAAATATGAGCATAGAATACAGGCTTATACACGGAATGCAGCTTCTGAGGAAGTGCTGCACTGTTGGGTATGGCACCTTTGAAAAAATTCATTATACTGAAGGCTTATTCACTCTCTTGGTTAGAAATAAAAGATCCCATGATCGAAAAGTAATCATGAAATTCTCCACGGTTAAACATGTAAACATCTACCATCATCCCCAAACATAAAAGGATATTTAACTAATATGGTCTTTGTGGGATCTTACTGTGTTCAAAATGGGAACTCTGCCTTCTACATTACTGAAGTAACTTAACTGAGCAAAGTAAAATTGGTTGCAAAGTTGTGATTGACAGTATATTTGTACAAATCCATTTTTTATTCCATAAAATGATTTTTAAAAACATATTTAATTCATCCTGTTGCTATTTGCAATTTATTCGAAAATTGACTTTTAGATATACTACACTAGAATTATAAATGGTTGCACTCTAGTCATCTGCAACCTTTTGTAATTTAGTCGCTCAACCTAAATGCAAAAGAGAAAGATTTAAAATGTTATGTTAATGGATGGGATAAAAAAAAACATTATAAATTATCCATTGGGCTGAGTGGTATGCAGGGGGGTTTAGTCTGCTAACTAAATCATTCTTCAGGAAATTAAGCATCATATAAAGGCAAGGTCTGAGCAGGTCAGGCAAAGAAATCCCCCCTGGGTCTCTTAGAGGGAGAGAAAATAACCTTTCCTCTGTTGATTTCACTTTGTGCCCTATTATGATTGGAGACACAAACAGAAAATATGAAGCCTCACTGGCAACAGTATATGAAGGGAGTAGGTAAAGCATCATTAAAATCTCTCTACCAAGCACTGCCTGACCCTTTGCAAATGAACCCTTTGAGAACCAGAACCGAATTTTTCCTTCTTTGCAACTGAAAATAAAACATGTAATCAGATAACTGCTAAATCGACACATGGATTAAATGCTCTGTGGCTTTTGGTATAATTCTTCTTTTCGACACTCAACAGAGGGATATTGTCACCTACTTTTGTAGCTTTAAGAGAAGCAAAATGAGTGCTTCAGTGTTTCAAAAGCTCTAGGGATGTTTTTGCTGCTGATACATTGCCACATTTACTTCCTACATTTGCTGAAAATTAGGTCACAATTACAAAATGTAAAAGACATTGGTTCTCATTTGGTAAAAAAAAATGCAGTTTTTTTTGTTTAAAAAAATGTATTCTGGTTACAGCCTCAAATGAGAAAAAAAAAACTAACATATACATATGATAGTAGGAACTGCCAATGCTGGAGAAGCGTCTGGACCTGAAACGTCAAACTTTCCTGCTCCTCTGATGCTGCTTGGCCTGCTGTGTTCATCCAGCTTCACACTATGGTATGGCATATACATATGATGTGTTTTATGTCCTCAGAAAAACTCAGAATATTTTACAGACAATGAAGTAGTAAAGTGTTGTCACTACTGTAATGTGGGAAGTGCAGTTAGCCATTTGTTGACACAACAGACTTCCACGAGCAGCAAAATAATAGTAATCAGGTAATTTATATCAATTGAATTTGTTGGTGGGTAAACTTCAGCCAGGACACCGACAAGAATTGTACTGCTCATCTTTCACTAAGTGCCATGAGTTGTTTCTTAGCCATTAGAGAATAAGACATGGGACCCTGGTTTAATGTCCTCTAACAACAGCAGCTCCGACATTACAGGCCAACTGAAGTGTCAGGCTATATTTTGGACTCAATTCTCTGGATTGTGATTTGAACTCACGGTCTTCTGACTCAGAGATATGTGTGCTACTCCCTAAGGAATGAGATTGGATTAACTGAGTTATGGGGTAAATGGATTGAGTGTCCTTCTGAGCTCTTCCTCCGAGATTTTCACCTTGTCATGATCCCAACTGATGTTATTCCTGGACAAGTGTGATTCTCAGACTCAAATCTGTATTGATAGATCCTATAATATTTTGGTTTGGCTTTAACGAGCTGATCTTTCACCGAAACAAAAACATACGATTTTGCACCTCGGGTTTTAATAAAGTAGAGATTTATTATGCTGAAGCAGTAAAGATAAAATAGAATCATTCAAAGTATTTACATTAAATAAACTGTAAAGAATTTGAAAGACATAATAATTTATAATCACATTATTCCATAAACACTCTTTTACAAACCCCAAAAGCATTCCTTGCGCAGCATTCATGATGGAGAAATTCTCTTTCCCTAAAACTTAAGTAAGTTTTAACTTAAATGTAATTTCTACTTGTAGTCTGGAAAATCAGATAGCCTCTTTCTGGAGCTTTGATATTCCTGAGTTTAAATATTCTCTGCTGCAAATAATCTCTTCTGGGTTTTATACAAACATTTTCTATTGGTACTATTACTAAATTGTTACTATTGCTGCTGTCAGGCTTTTTATTATGATCATTTGCCTTTCTTAGGAGCTTGACTTTATATATCCAGCTTCGTCCAGGAAAATATACAAAAGATCTGTCCCAAATTGAAACTAAAATAAAACCCTTTCATCCCTCCAAGCTAAGACTTTTTTCACTAAACTTAAAACAATTACAGATGTTTTTGAGGAAGATGTTGCTTACTTTGTTCAGCTGTAACCTCCCTCAAGTTGACAAAAAGACCCATTGAAGTAACTACTCTTTAAAAGTTGTTTTAAAACAAGATCACTATGGTCAAAGGAATACTTACAACTTGATCATTAAACCTTTGAGACACCAAAAGCGGCCATGTTACTAATGCAAAATACCAAATTCCAAACGCAAATTAATTGAAATGAAAAAGTATATATATAAATTGCACGGTCAAAATCACAACCTCCAGGGAAATAGTTTGAAGGTTAAATCTCCACTGACATAAGAACAAAAATCACAGTACCCCAATTTCAATGTTAAAAACTTCTGAACATACAAACATGGAGCATTCAGTTCCTTAAGCCTCCTTCACCATATCTTGGTTGATCTGTTCGTAACTACAAATCCACAGTCCCACCAAGTCCACATAACCTTTCATCCTCTTACTTCCCAAGAATCTATCTGCCACTGTCTGAAAAACTATTCAAAGACTTTGCTTTGAAGACAATTTCAGGAAGTGAATTCCAAAGAATCACAGGCATTGAAAGAAATATTTTTCTTCATCTCTGTCAAAATGGGTGAATTTTGGAATTGTATCTCCTGGTTGCAGTATCTCCCATAAAATGAAATATATTTTCCATATCTCCTTGTAAAGATCCTTCAAACCTCCAACATATATAAGTCTCAACTAGCCAACATTTGTTCTTAAGCCAATTCACCCATTCCAGATGTTAGTTTGCTACATCTTAAAAAAGGTGGTAAATATTGTACTCAGCATTCCAGACGCGATCTTAATAGAGCCCTGTGTTACTGAATTATAACCTCACCTTTGCATTGAATTCACCGACAATAAATGGTTTTGCCAATTATTTGCTGTTCCTGCACACTAGCCTTTTGTGATTTAGGCATGAGGACATTCAAATCCCTCTGCAAACCAATTCTGTGCAATCCTTCACTATTTAAATAATATGCTTCTTTTTTACTCTTCTTATCAAAATTGACATTTTCACATTTCCCCACATTGTACTCCATTTGCTAGTTTTTGCCCACATGCAATCTATCTATATCACTCTGTACCTTCACTATATCTTCCTCACAATGTTCCAAATGACCTAATTCCTGTTTTATGTATCACTCCACTCGGCTTTCTCTACTAAGGTCGACAAGTTGACCTCAGGTGGAATTCCAAGCTTCATGAATTCCATAATGTCATTTCACTATAGCCACCACATAACATAGTCCTTCATTTCAATCCACTCTGTTTCTAAGTTCTGGTTTTGATCACTTTCCAAAAATCATAATTTCTTTCCATATGTGCCTCATTCTTGCAAAGGACTCTCAACAATGTGTACACTTTAGGCAGAATAGTGAGAATGGATGGAAACTGCACCATCACAAATTGCTTTAAGTGATTGCTTGGCAACATGCCAGATTTTTGCAATTAGTTTTCATTCCTCCCTTTGGCAGAAAAGTGATTGAAATTTATTGACACATTGTTTCAAGAATGTTTGTCAACACAATGCCCATTCTGAAGCCCAAGTTTCAAGAGATAGTACTTTCAGAAAGGGTTGCAATGTTTTGAATGCTCATGCCACAACATAAGAATCAGAAGTGAATTATTGAGTAACCTAATTTGATTAGGTTGAGATCATTTTCATAAGCTATTCATATCTGTAGCTCTCTGTCAGATAGCCACTATTTATAAAGGAGCCATTCGGCAGCTGTAGGCTCTGACTTGAGACTCGTTCCAGTGTAAATTATTCAATTCTGGTAGGTGATGATAGTTCCTAATCCTGTAAATTAATCTATTCCATGGCATTTGTCATTCTGTTTATAAACTGTCTGAACCCTTCAGTTAGCATCCACCATCTGATGTACTCTGGTATATCCATTGTTCCATTTGCACAGCATCCAAATAGCTCAGTTGCTCTGTAGCGCTCTGTCAAATATTCATTGTCATTTTGTCTAAAATTACTCCTTAACTGTCAATGCTCTGATTGTTATTACGTTGCTGTTTGTGGGGCCTTGCAGTGCATAAGTACTATCAGGTTTCCCTGCCTTACAACAGTGACTTCATTTCTTTGCAGAGTGCCTTGGGTCTTCTGAAAGGTGTAATAAATTGAGGACTTTCAGCATCTTTTGCCATATAAACCAGCCAAACCAGTAGATTCCAATTCGAAGCGCACTCTCAGTATACTTAGTTTACAGCATTAGCTCAGCTCCTAGGCTAGCTTAGCACTATCGAATCCTTCCTACTTCTCATTCTCTGTATAACCTCCATATTAGCCACAATAGTGGTCTCTTTGTCTCCAGTCGAGTAACTTTCCCACTCCTTATTATGGCAACCTCTTTTCAAGCCTGCATAGTCTATTACATTTGCGCTACCAACAGTTTAATAAAGACCTAAAGGAGGAAAAAAATCCCAATTATTTATTAAACTGCAAGAATCGGCACTTTTTGGTAAACTGCACTTTGTCAGGCAACATCCCATGAAAATTAATTCCTTTTTTTACTCAATTTGTATTAAGTGGCAAACTCCCAACACTGAATGCACCAGAATGAGGAATATGTTATTGTGAGGGTTAGTCAGTTTTTCCATAATAATGGGATGTAGAAAAACAAAACACAATAGCATTAAGCTTTCAGAAAAGATAATCTCCTCAAGCCTTTGCATAGTGAACAACTGTTTCATAAAGATGAATGGTTTTGCTTGGCCAAATCAAATGCAGATTTAAAGCAAATTGAGTTAATGTTGGAAGATACAAGTTGGAATGGATTGCAAACGTTTTTATTTTGCGTTGTAATAACCATATACACTTAAATCAATAGCTTGGAAAGAAAGCAATAATATCACATCAGTGGAGGAATGAAATATAGTATGTGGGGGGAGGGAAGGGAAGGGCAGCTGTGAAATGAAGGGATTTGTACAGGAATAGTGACATTTCATTAGGGAGTTATGGAAGACTATTGAATATAAATCCATTACACTAAACTCTAACTGATCTAATCACACTTGAGACTGGTTAAAGCTGCAGTATATTATAGTAAAGCATTATAAGATGTTCAGTCCCAGTTTGTAGTGCTTTATATCATAGTATCCAGACAGTAGGCTACACAAATATACAGATATCTTTAAAATTAAGTAATATAGCAGAAAGTAATGGTCTTTGGTTAATGCAATTGGGTTCTGACCATATTCCGTTAGTATGCCAAAAATGTATCCATCAGGATATAGTTGTCTAAAGTAATTCAAAGTACTGACTCTTTATCATTTATTTCTGTTCTCGATATCCAAAACAATTGTGCACTGATTTACACAATGCAATTATTGAATTACTGAACTTATTTGTTACAAGAATTAATGTACTCTGCTATTTTTGAATGCCTCCATTTCCCTAACAATATTCATATTGCCCAGTCATAGTGAACAAACAATTCTCCATACTGGAGGGTGAAATGATAGTGGGTCCAGTAAAGACTGTTCCATGGTGTCCAAATCATTAGGCATTAACTTTGCAATGCACTGTAATTACGCCAGCTTGTTTGGCTGATAGTATCAGTCCTGGAATAATATATTTCATTGGATCTTCCACAATTTTGCCTCAGGAAACAATCAGTGTCTGCAGGGCCAAGGCTCAGAAGAAGGAACAGAAATACAGACTACCGAGTATATGTATTCAGTGTTGCTCCAGGATTAATGGCCTATCTAGAGGGGACTTGTTGTAGGTGTGTAGGGCTGTTAGGGCAAGTGGCGCGGGAAGTGTTAAGCTAGGCATGGGCAAGTATTCCTAGTCTATAACATCCATAAGACATAGGAGCAGAAATGAGGCCATTCAACCCATCAAGTCTGCTCTGCCATTCAATCATGTCTGATAAATTCCACAACGCCATTCTCCTGCTTTCTCCCTGTAACCCTTGATCTCCTTGATAATCAAGAACCTATCTATCTCAGTCTTAAATGTACTCAATGACCTGGCCTCCACCGCCTTCTTTGGCAGTGAATTCCATAGATTCACCGCTTCCTCAGCGCAGTACTAGCTGAGAGGTTCACCATTGGAGGTGCCATCTTTTGGATGAAATGTTAAAATCAAGGTCTTAGTTGCCTCAATTGTGAATTTGAAACATCCCATGACATAATAAAGCTATGCATTCCTGATTCACTGTACCCTACTAATAACCGCTCAGTTAGAGTTAGAGTTAGGGATAGGGATAGGGCTACAGCTAGGGCTTAAGATACCTTGGATGAAACTTTGGCAGTGACACCCGAAAACTCTCTAGTTCTGTGTCCACGTTTAGAAAGCTGCTAAAAATCCAGTTAATTGTTCAAGAGACTGGCTTTCTGCTCTTAAATCTTCTGTGTGAAGTTGTTTAATTCTCTATTACATGTTATGTACAAAGGATGCTTTCTATAGTAATTTCTGAAAAAGGGCCTCAATCCGAAACATCTGCTTTGCTGCTCCTCTGATGCTGCTTGGCCTGCTGTGCTTATCCAACTCTAACACCTTGTTATCTCAGATTCTCCAGCATCGGCAGTTCCCACTATTTCTATGGTAATTATGTGATATAATTACAAGCTTTTGTTATCAAATTGACAATTTTAATGGCTGATAAATTTAAAGGAGTTGATAAAACAACCCTGTCCACTTTGGGTTTCACAAATTAAACCGAAGAAAATTAATTGACAGTTAGGTTATTTGATATCAAATATCATTACAGGAGAGATATTTCCATTCATAGTCAGCAAGCAATTTGATAAATTCAGAAACATGTAGGGGGTCATTAAAAAAAAACAAACATACAGACTTTCACTTCTCAGTGATGAGCTGAATCTGCCAGAACCAGTTCACTGCTGACCCTGGGCAGCCATTAGTAAAATGAAACCTTCCACTTATTTTTCCTTCAGCTTACAGTTAGATGGGTGAGATTCTTTAAAAGCCTCCTGGCAGTGATTTCCCAACCTTTTCCTGTGCAGCTAATTTATGATCAGTTAAGGTGTTTCTCATTGATTAAAAAGGAGGCTTTTTTTAAAAACAATTCTTAAATTTTTGAAAAGGAGAACTTGGAAAAATTAAAACAGAAATTGGTGCAATGTTTTCCTGATACACCAGTCTCCGAAAAAGAGAAGTGAGTTATAGTTTTAAGTGAGTTTATTTTTGGCTTTTCTTTCTCCTCTCTCACAATGAACTGTAGAATTTAACCTATTTATCTTCTATTGTGCCTATGTTTTAAATATCATGGAAAAACCTAATTAAAATGAAAGTTGGTGCTTGTTTGTATGATGTCCGTTATTAAATTTTAATCTCAGAGTGAGCAAATCTACAATTTAAATTGGAAATATAGAATATTGTCTTCCCAATCATTCTATTGATTTATAGTTGTAGTGATTCGGATACGATTTTCATTGGAATAGTAAAACATTCATTTATTCCTTTGGAGGTAAGAAACCAAACTAGAGGAGTAAAACAAAGAGTTAGTGCTGATACATGAATCAATTATTTTCAGAAAAAATTTGACATGAGACAAGAATGTTAATTTTATACAGCACCTTAGTAAGGCAACACTTGCAGTACAATCTGAAGTTGTAGACTTGATACCACGAAAGGGATATTGAAGCAATAGAGAAAATGCAGAAGGTATTTATAAGAATGTTGCAAGGATTCTAATATTAAGAAAGATTAAGCCGTTCTTTTCATTGGTTATGCAACCAAGGAGAGCCATTGCAGAGGTCTTACAAATGATGGAAGTATTTGATCAAGAGGATTTAGGGAAAGGGTGAAGAAAGATCAGAATGAGAATGAAGATTCGAAAGAATTAACAGACAACATCTAATTAATAAGTTTCTTTACTGTTCATAAGAGTTTCAAATCTGCAATGGTCACTTCTCGATCATCTCTTGTCAAAAGAGAAAATATACAATTGGCACATTTTCCTTGTATCTTTGTCCCTAAATTCTAGGACTGACTGTATGGCAGTAGCTAAATATCCTTTTTGAATTAAGGAAGACCAAACTTGTATACAGAACTCTGAATGTAGTCTCATCGTGGCCAAATATGGATTGGGTTTTTCCTTTCTGAATTTATATAATACTTGCTATACATTCCAACATCTCCAGAGATATTTTTTCTCAGTTTGGGAACATTGCACAGATTACTGAGGTTGGGGGTGAGGGGGTGGTACAGGCTCTTTTGGGAAACATACCTCTATACTCAAAAAAATCCTCATGTTCCTTTACAGCCCCTACACCAGCTCATGCCAACTCATACCTATTGCTAACCACCCCTTGCCCTTCTTGCTTCATGCCGATTTACATATTGGGCATGCCTAAGGGGCCAGGCTGACAGAAAATAATCAGTCCACTGTTTATGCCATTAAAAATAAAACTCAAACACAAAATAATTGAAATTCCTTCAATTAATTCCTTATGAAGCAAACATTCACTTGAGTGCTTAATCTCTTATATAAACAAGCATTTCCCATTCCATAAACAATTGGAGCTACCCATCAAAATATTTAATCCATAGGCACTTCATCATGAAAACTGCCAATTGTTTAAATTCACACATTTTTTCTGAACAGTTCTTTGACATCTTCGGAGATTACTTGACAGCCCTAACCATAATGCCAGTCATTAGCAAAGTGATGGAAAATGTCTTCAATTATGCTATTAAGGGCACTTCCTCAACAACACCATGTTCACTGAATGCAGTTTGAGTTTCACCAACACTACTAAATTCATGACCACATTACAGGTGAAACATGGGCCAAAGAGCTGCAATCCAGGGTTGAGATGACAGCAATTTACCTTTGACATCTCGACCACATTTGATTAAATGCAGCATCAAGGAACCCTAACAAAATGGGAATCAAATGGAATTTGTCAGTTGATAAGAGACATACCTAATGCAAAGGAAGATGGTTGTGGTTGTTGGAGGGCAATCATCGCAGTCCCAGGACACCACTGCAGAAGTTCTTCATGGTTGTATGCTAGCTTAACCCTCTTTTGCTACGTCATCATTGATCTTCTCTCATTCTTAAAGTCAAAAGCGGGATGTCCACTGATGATTGCAAAGCGGCCCACTTCATTGGCACCTCATCCACTGACTTAAACATTTATACTCTTTACCTCCAGAAAATGGAATGTAACTGTTCAAGCAGGCATCACACCACCATCTTCTCAAGGCCATTTAACAACAAACGATCAATGCAGGCCCAGCCAGCAAAGCCCACCTTTGAGAATGAATGGAAAAAAGAGAAAAGCAGCACAGGTATGATGGACTGAATGGCCTGTTGTAATGCTGCATAATCCATTAATTCATGCCAAGAAGTTTATCTCTGGAGATTAAAGGGGTGATGCCGTATTGTTCCGCATCTGTTAGACTCTGCAAGAAGGAAATGGAGATCCACGACAGTTTTTATCAGGCCAATGTGACAATCAACAATGCAATTTCAAGCTACAGTAGACTTCTCAAATTGCGTAAATATGTGTATATAGTGAAAAAGATGAGTTACATAGCACGTGAGGGTTTTTATTTAATTAATTAATCACAAAGCCCATTAAGATTAGCTCATCACAAGGAACACAGCAACATAGAGCCAAGCCTTTCCCTTTCTTATTTCTCACTTCCTACAATAGTCAAATGTTGTAGTGAGTTGATGGTTAAATTCACTAGCTAGTGAGGCCCAAAGTCTATAGATTATATTTTCAACAGTAACACCCATAAATATAAAAATGGTTCTGCTCAATCCAATGACTAAGAACCCACGGACCAAATGGCCTATTTCTGTCCTGTAAATAATTACACATGAACAACCAGTGCAAAAATGGCCTTCTCCATGCAGCTCCATCCCTCAATCATCCTATCTCTGAAGATACACATTTGGTGCCATTAAAGTCACACACAAGCAAGAAATGGAGCCAATAAACAATCATTGGCTCCAATTATAAACTGCATAATTTCATTAGATCTCAAATGAATAGTTGCTTAACTGCATATTTCAAGCTGTCCCCTCCTGACCCTTATAAACAATTTACGACTTGCTCTGAAGTTTCATTCAAACACACAGAATAATATTCAATGTGTTTCTGTTCACCACTTGCATAAATCACCAAGTCAAACACAGATCCAGCTGGCATGCTACTTTCAAATGTTCCCTACCACCCATGATATATCTTTGGTCACACTCAGTAACTTGGAAAAATCTAGGTTTAAGGCTCTCGCTACAGTTTACTACAGGGTCGGGACTCATTGAATTGTATGTTGAGAAAAAAAGGTTTTGATGCTAGATGAGGCTTCAGCTTATTTGTAGGTAGGCCAGGCATAATCTGTTACCTATGTTTCATACCTGCTGAAATGTGAGATACTGACACCATTCACTCCACTCATGTCTAATTTAAGTATGACCTAAAACTGATTTCTGGGCTGTAGCTATTGGCCATTTTGTGGGGGTGATGTAATGGTGAATTCTACTGCTTGTTTTGCTAACACTTAGTTTGGATGTATGTTTTGACTGATTAGTCAACCTCCCATGGTGCTACACTTTCAGAGTCAAGACCAAAACAGGAGGACCAGCATTTATTGATTACCGTACATAATCCGAGGATCTCCCATTGCACTTTACAAGCGATTAACCACTTTCTTGGATAGTAGGAACTGCAGATGCTGGAGAATCTGAGAAAACAAGGTGCAGAGCTGGATGAACACAGGAGGCCAAGCAGCATCAGAGGAGCAGGAAGGCTACCGTTTCGGGCCTAGACCCTTCTGCACAAATGAAAATGAGAAAACAGCATTGACCTATAGTGGCATGAATTGCAAAACCGATTGCAAGATTGAGGTTGAGCAGGTTGAGGGGCCTTATGAATAACTGAAGTGGGGGAACAGTGTGAAGAAAGGAAAGGAGAGATGAGAAAAAAAATGAAAGACTAAAAAGTCAAGAGTACATGGAAGAAAGGGAAAAGAAAGGAAAAGAGAGGCAGGAGAGAAGTAAGAAGGATAATGGGGATAGGAGGCCAGAACTGGAGTTTGGAAATAGTGAGGGGAAGGAAGGCAGAGAGGACTGGTAGAGTGAAAGAAAGTGGGGGCGAGAAAAGGGATACGGGACTGGAAGATGAAATTGAGGGAGTCAGAACTGGGAAGCAAATGTGAAAAGTTGGAAAAGGAGTTCCAGAAGACCTCAAAACTAAAGGAATCCAACTTTCCTTGATAAGCCTAAATTGGCAAATTATTTCATTCTGGCTATGTAGGAGAGGGAAAGGCATTCTACGTTTATGAATAACTCAAGACAAAGTCAAGATTATGGATTCAGATAAACATTGAAACCTTTTGCAAATTTGTGTTTTCTGTAATTCCTTCAGTATACCAAATGAGTGCCACTGACCTTGGCATCCCAATTGTCTTTGATGCTATAGAGATATATGGGTACAAATTTGTACTGATCTGTTTGGAGATATGTGTAGGTTCAAGATCATCAACATCATCAACATCAACATCGACAGAGTTTACATCAACAGTGGATTATGATCGGTCAGTCAAGAAATGGCAGATGTAAGTTAATACGGGGAAGTAGAAAGTGGTATGAGCTTTGACAATAGAAAAGTTGACGTAGACTGTGCTTTAGAATTATACTTGAGACAACTATAGGTGAATGACCTCATTGTTTTAATAAGTTAGTTTATGCCATGACTGACAATTTAGCGCTGATGGAGCATCTGTAGTACGGCAAAAATGCCGGACGAAATCACGAATCCTGATGATGTATTTGTACTCTGAAATGATGGTCGCAACAATGTTCAGCACGATTCGTGACTCCTCAGATACTGAAGCTGTCGATGTTCAATAGCAACAATACCTGGATGATATTCAGGCCAAGCAGACAAGTGAAAAGCAACATTCACACCTCATGTCAGGCATTGACCATCTCGAACAAGCGAGAATCTAACTGTTACTCCTTGATATTCAATGACATTACAATGCTGAATCCTTCACTATCAATTTGTACTCTTCAATGAACAACCTGATAAAATGAAGTGAAAAGCTTCAACTGTCACCACAATCCAGCACCATTCGAATCCTGCCTCGTGCCGCTGAATGCAATATTTCTCATTTCCACTGGGGCTGGATTTGGAGTGGTGTATGGTTCACATATGTGCAGTTTAAATAGGCAGCTGGCCACTTAAATGATCAGCTGCCTCCAAAGTAATCAGATTTTGGAGTCCCTACAGCATGGAATTATGAATGCAGGGATTAGAACCAGGTAAAAGCAGGTCTGCTCTCAGAAAATTTCTTTTGGATTACCAGGATACTTTTTAAAAGAGGTATGGTACCCCTTTGGATCTGTCCCTGGACATCTAAGATGTCTTTTGATGCAGACAGGGCGTCCTTTGGGGTTTTGAAAAGTAAACGTGCTTGTGAGTAATCTTTATTCATGGGATATGGACATCGCTGCTTTGGCCAGCATTTATTGCCTGTCCCTACTGGCTGTCAAGGGAGCTGTTTTCTTGAATCATTGCAGGAAACAAGGTGAAAGGACACCCACAGCACTGTGAGGAATTGAGTTCCAGCATTATGACCCAGTGACACTAAGAAAACACAATATGTTTCCAAGTCAGGATGGTGATTGGCTTGGAAGGCTACCCATGATGCGCTGATCCTTCTGAATGATGGTATTCATTCCCTAGGGTGCCAAATTGAATTTCTGCAGAGTAGCTTGTACATGTTAAACATTGCTGCTAATGACTGTTGGTGGCTGAGGGAGTAAATGTTTCTGAGTATGGTGCCAATCAAGCGAGCTGTTTTGTTCTGGATGGTACCAAGCTTTCTGAGTGTTGTTGGCACTGTACCCTTCCAGACAACTGAGATGTATTCCATCAAACCCCTGAGTTATGCCTTGTAGATGACCAAGGGTCAGATGGTGAGTTACTCACTGTAGGATTCCTAACCTCCGACTGTACAACCATAGTGTTCATATCACTAATTCAGTTCAGTTTCTGGTGAATGCTAACCCTGGAAAATTTATAGTGAAGGATTCAGCAATCATAATGCCATTGAATATCAAGGGGTAATAGTTATTCTCACTTGTTAGATATGGTCAATGCCTGGCACTAGATGTGAATGCTGCTTTTCACGTGTCTGCTTGGCCTGAATATCATCCAGGTATTTTTGCTTTTGAACATAGACTGCTTCAGTATCTGAGGAATCGCAAATGGTGCTGAACATTGTAAGATCGTCAATGAACATGCCCACTTCTGACCTTATTATACAATGAATGTCATTGATGTAACAGCTGTAAATACTTACTAACTGGTTCCAGCCTCCACAGCCTGTTGTTTCTTTTTCTTTTTGCGAATACACCCAGAATTCCTTTGAAAGGTGCAACTGAATCTGTTTCTGATTCCAGTTTGAGCAGAAACCTCCATTTTAATGGAATTTTCTTTTTTGAAGAACTATTTTCACCTCTGAATGTTTTACCAAGCATCTTAAATGTATCTTCCTACTGGTACAGTTTCTCCCTAGTTACTCTCTCATATCTGCTCTCAATTTTGAATATCTCTATTAAAACTCAATATAATATTTCTCAGCTGTAAGGAGCTCCCTACAACTGAATTGCTGTATTCCTAGAAGAGGTAAATGTAAGTTTCCACAGACGTACCAGAGCATGGTGCTGTTCTCCCATTAGAGAAATCACTAATGGTGGTCTAAGCTGAAGATCACCTCACCACAGGTACAGACAGAGGTTGAGAAGGAGACTCCTTCATTTAGCTGGTGGATAAATTAAACCCAAGCTGCTGGAATCACAAACCAGCCATCCAGCCAACTAAACTAACAAGACCTCAGTGATCTCCTTTTGCTCCCAGTCCAAGACCTTCATGTCCTTACTTAAAGTATGGCACCTGAAACTGAACACATTAGCACTAGACAATGTCTAACCAGTGGTGCATAAAGGTTGACTACAAAATCCAAGTAACTTCCAATCTCTAAAATATATCCAACAAAATTCATGGACGCTATCCAGTATCTCTACTATCAAACCTGGCCCACAGTCACCAGATAACAGCCCTCCTTCTCCCAGGATACAGGAAGAAGTCTTTAACTATGCCACTTTAGAACATTCCCAAAAATGCTATGGTCAAATGCCTTTCTAAAAGAAATTTTTCATGCTAATCCCAAATACATTTTTTGAGAAGTTTGTTCCTTGTGTAATCCCATCAGCTGAAAAGGGTTAAATTAATAACAAAGTTAAATGAGTGATCTTTTGTGTCATTGTTTGCCAAAAGTCAGAACATGCACTGGGTCATAAGCATATGAATATGATAACATTTAAAATAAAACATGGGCGTATATCCATTTAAGACTAAAACTATGAGTGTTCTTTAAATGAATGGTGGATTCATTTAAGATTGCAGGTAAGAATTGGGGCTTTGTTTGATTGGCAGGTCAATTAAGTTGTTGGAAGATAATATGGATCCAATATGTCTTTGGAGGAAAGGAACAAAAAGCCAGGGCATTTTAAGAACAATTTGCATCATCAATAAAGACAGGCCCAGTGCCAGAGGTAGAAAGTGCAGATTATCCTAATTGTTAGAATATATTAGTGAAAATGTTTAAACTTTACCAACATTTCCATCTAGCTTGGAGCTGTTCAATTCTTTTTAATTTGTGTTAAATTGCTTGTTCATAATCAGATATAGCTCTTGGAAAAAAAAAATGAAAGTCATGGCTGGGAAGAGCAGAGCAAGAGTCAATCACATGGTATACATTCACCAATCAAGTTTGTGGGAATAAATCTGTCCACTATAAAGCCTGGCAGGCAGTTGCTTTTGTTTTTGTTCTACTAACCTATTGATTACTTTGCATAATCTTCTCACCTTTTTTATACATTTGGAATGTTTGAAAATTGCACATTCATTGATTTGAAAAAAACCATGCTAATAAACATTACAGGTGATGAACTTTGCATTAAAATCCTTAAACAGGAATATTCATTTTCCTCTTCATATTAGAACCCAGAGGAAAAGAAGTCAGTAATTTCCTCAGTCAATAGCTGGATGTTAATCCAGAGGAAGAAAACCTGTTATATGTGCAAAATGCATGTGATGTGTGAAATAACACCATGAAGGCCAGTATCCTGTTACCAAGTTTTACACATGAACTGCCCTTGACACTGATCCAGCTCCCTCAGAGTGTCTAACACTCTTAGAATCCCTACAGTATGGAGATAGGTCCTTCAAGTCAACATTGGCCCTGTGAAAAGCATCCCACCCAGACCCACTTATCCCATATGCTACCCCTGCATTTCCCACCCTAGTCACGAGAGGAAATTTAGCACAGCCAATCCATCTGACCTGCAAAACTTTGGGCTGTGGGAGGAAACCCACACAGATGCAGGGAGAATGTACAAGCTACACACAGTTAGTCACCCAAGGCTGGATTCAAACCCAGGTTCCCAGTGCTGTGAGGCAGCAGTGCTAAACACTGAGCCACCCCACTCCTGTTTTTATCTGTCTGCCAGAGCTCACTGATTGGACCGGATTACTAGGAAATTCATATTCTATGAAGTCCACATAGCTGACCTCATTACAATCACTGCACTAGGTGCATGGAGCTCCATTTTGAAGCATGCACCATTTGTACTGGTTTTACTGGTTTTTACTGGTCTCCTCAGAGGTGAAAAACATCCCAGGACATTTCACAGGAACATTATTAGACAAAATCCAGAACTACAATGTGATTTGATTGGCCAGGCAGCCATAACTTTGTTTAAAGAGTTAGATTTAGAGACACCTCAAAAAGCAGGAAAGAGGGAAACAATTCTGGAGAGGGAATTCAAGAGATTCAAGCCTTGGGAGCTCAAGATAGACCCACCAATTTAACTCAGGGAGAAGCAAACATCAGACTTGGAGGAACACAGAGAGCTCAAGGGCTGTTTGGATTGGAAGGGAATGAGAGAAACTAAGGATCGATGAAAGGTTAATATAGGCATGGGTGAGACTATAAGAGATACAAATACAGGAGTGAGAATTTTAAACTTGAGGGACCTATAGATCAGCAAGCACATAGGTTGTGAGTGTGAACAGGGTTTGGTGTATGTTAGAATGTGTTCCCAGAGTTTTGGATGAATTTAATAGGGCATGAATGAGGCTTTCAAGGCTGAGGCAGACCAGAGTTAGATGAGGTTTAGGTGGGTAGAAATAAGCAGTCCCCGTGAGAGTGTGGAAATGTGTTCAAAGTTCACGTCAGGCCAGATGTAACACCAAGTTACTAGCAACAGGAATCGATTTCCTAATTTTACAAGAGAAAGCTTCATTTGTGTTATGAATTGTCTTAACATTTCTCTAAAAAGAATTTGTTTTTGTTTTCTAAAATGCATTTATTTGTACAGCAATTTGAGGTCACTTACTTCCCAAACTCATCTCACTGGGATATCCCATTTTGAGACAGTAAATATTTGCTTATAGTGTAAACAGTCTGGTTTTGAAGGAACTTGTTTAGAACTGGTTTCTGCTAAAGGTATTCCATTTTTCATGCATTTCTTTTGACCCCATATTTTTAATGAGAGCCCATATTGAACTGAAAGAATGGATATTTCCTAAACTACCTGTATAGAGGTGCAATTGCAGAACGCTTGAGCAAGTGTGATTTAAACCTGCGCCTCCTGGATCAGAGGCAGTGACACAACCAATGCAGCACAACAGCTCTTCTAACTGAGCAAATAGTGCTTACCACAAAATTCATAACAAATGGATCTGCTCATGAGGTGGCCATTAGCTGCATTGCCAGCCAGTTGTGATGTCAGGCTAGAGTCACAGAGCATTGTTTTCAGAAACTGAGCTGCTCTTCATTATCAACATAAAGGACACTGTTAATCTGCCACATAAACAGAAATGGTTGGAGAAACTCAGCAGGTCTATCAACATCTGTGGAGAGAGAGCAGAGTCAATGTTGTGAATCCAGTGACCCATCTTCAAAACATCATGTGCCAACATGCCGTGGGCTCCAGGGGAGTATTTGTTGCTAATGAACAAATGTTTGTGATAGCTTCTGTAATATAAAATCAAGACATGGCTAACATAGGACTAAAAAATTCAACAGATATCTATCGTAGCTTCTATCTACATATATTACAGTCACAGGGACTTTATGCCTGCGAAAGTACTAAATTGTTTAGTTACAAACAGCAGCATGCATCCATGCAGTTAAGACAGAGATTGTGACCTTTAAAGCTGCAGGCCATGGACTCTGAGGTAATAATAATATCATGAGTATATCTTTTGAGCAGTCTCATAAAGCATGAAACATAACACATCATAGGGACAAGTTGGAGTCATTCAAGCCCTCAATTCTGACCAAGCATTTGATGAGATAACCACTGTGTATCCACCCTGATATCCCTAAATACCAAGAGAATCTCTCTCTTATATTTTAGAAAATTTTAATTGATCCCCAACTAACCAGTGTTTGACTTCTATTATTGACTTCCTGACATTAACCTGAATTGGTGGAGAACAGTTTCTGTGTTTTCATTCTGTTTTGTTCTGGATGTCCTGTTACAGGAATTTGTTCCTCTCTCTCTCTCTCTCTCTCTCTCTCTCTTTCTCCCTCTCTGCGCTATCAAATTCTTCAATCACCTTAAACATCTTAGTTAGTGACATGAAACCTCCAAAATATAATGGTTCTATTTCTTAGCTCATCGATGTGTGCCACGTTTCCATATGTTCTAAGTTAAATACCATGGAGCATTTGTTCAAAATGTTTGCCTTAGCCTTTGAAGAGCAATGTTAGGTTTAGTTCCTTCAAATTATTTAAAACTACATTTCATCCACAATTTGTCTTTCATGAGTACAGGTAGAATAATGAGCTCCTTTGGGCAAGGCATTGAGAAAATTTGGTGCGCTAGATATGGAATTATTTAAACTGATATGATGCTGTATTTTATTCATGTGCCAAATGATCACATCTGAACAAATACCATCTCTGCTCTGCATTAGACAACAGGTTTACTAGACCATGATATTCTTTTGGCTGACCATATAAAAGACCTCACACATTTAGTTGAGTATTTAAGGAGCATTCGTTGATTGATGACCTTCAGCCTGTAGTTATATTGCAGGTAGTGTCAGGCCTTGCTTTTATAGTACTATGACTTGGCATTACCCAGGTACGCTAACGACTCTGTATCCAGGCAAAAAGAGCCCTGTTCATGCTGCTTGGTAAAGATGATGAGATGGAAACGTCATCTTCAGCAGCAACAGAAATTGAAGCCAATTAATTGATACAAAAATAGAAATTGTTGGAGAGACTCAGCAGGTCTGGCAGCATCTGTAGAGGGAAAACAGAGTTAACTCTGTGAGTCCAGTGACCCTTTATCAGAATTGAACTAACAGTCTGTTTCACATTACAACCAATTCTTATTCATAAAGGATATCTGGCGATATGAGAAAAGGTTGTGCATTAATTCCAATGAAGTTTGGAACAAGAAAGTCATTGAGCTCATCGAAGTAATTGGATCCGAGTCCCATATATTGTCATTAGTTTTTACTGCCGGAATCACTGTGCTTTTCTAATTTACCTCAAAGATAGGAGTAGGCCATTCTGCCACTTGATCCTGTTCTTCCATTCAATTCAGTGATAGCTGATGTGTACATTAACTCCATTTCCCTGCCTTAATTCCTTGTACTGACCTGTTACAGGAAGGATAACGTAACAATGCTGTTAACTCTCAATTCCCTTTCTGAGTATTAACCCACCTGCCTCTTGCTTTCTGCATCAACTTCTTTCTTCTTGCATGCCTATTAACCCTTGAGAGGGATAATGCTTTTCTTCTGATCTGTAATTTTCTTTGAGATTTGTGACTATTTCATTGCCTAAGATACATAGTTTCCTTATTTTAAACTTAAATCACCTTTTTGTTGTTTTAATATCAATGTCTTCTTCCAGTGAAGTAAGTTGGTTGCTTTAAGCAGCAAAACAGGAAGTGTTGGAGAAACTAAACAGGTCTAGAAACATCTATAACGAGAGGAGTAAGTTAATATTGATACTTGCCATTTCAATGAGCCACTTGTTCACATGCTAACTTTTCTGCCCTGGACCTGCTAAAGAATTCAAACAAACTTCAACATAATTTGGAGGAATAGCCTCATGGTTGCCACTTCAGCACCTTGCAGCCCCTAGGACTCAACATTGAGTTTAACAATGTCAGCGCATGATCTCTGTCCTTCACTTTGATTACGATCAACAGCCCCTACCTGCCATGACCATCATTGATGCATCTTGCTTGTGTGACATTGGCTTTGTTTTAAGCAAAGCAGATCCAATTTATTTGTCATTCATCTACCATTCACATCTTTTCTACATCCCTATCCCTCCTTTACCACAATGAGCTTTCCCTTTGTCTTTTGCTGTGGGCACCCTCATCATCTTCTTGGGTACTTTCTGTTTTTATTTCAGATTTTTAGCGTGCACAATATTTTACTTTCATTTACCAGTTTAAATTTATTTTCATAATTCATTCCCCAAGGACCTGAAATTAACTCGGTCATTCCCTTTCGAATACATCAGCATTCTTTGTCACGTCTGGTAACAAATCTGCACAGTAACTCCAGGGCTAACCTCAACATCGATCTGTATAATGTTAGTCAATGCATGTGCAGACCCTTGCTCACAGATATCTGAATGCTGCTGAAATTTTAAATTGCAATAACAGTGTGAACTGTCCTGTCAAACCCACTCACTGTCATTAAGATGTTTCCAGTTGTTGTCAACAGCTGTGCAGCCAAGGTGCACATGAATGGGAGACAGGGACCAACAACATAGACGTGCTCAATTAACTAGATCTGAGGTCTGTATCCTATCTAGCACTAGTCCTTCGTATTTTCCAACCAATTTCTTGTCTGGGAAGAAATCATCTCTCACAAATTATGCGGAAGCATTAATAAAGCTGTGCAAACATGTTTAAACTGGGCTCAAACACAATTTTCTGGCTGTGTTTTTTTAAATGTATCAGGCTCATATCTTTTTTCTGCAAGGGGAGCTTGTATGTGTGATGAAGCTCTCACAATAACAGATGCTTTTAATATTAAGCTTATTTTAATAATTGCCTTTTTATTGCAATTTTAATCAGTTTTATTTCTACAGTATCATAGAGGTGTAATTGTAAAGGTTCTTAGTCTTTTCTGATGCCACCAACCTTCCAAATAATTTATTTTTCTGGTACGTTGCTTATGTTGTATAAGGAAATGGGTGAAGACATAAGTTTGAAGTTGTATGAGCTCCACCAATCTGATGATACCTCAGAGTCTTTGGAGTTGAGTTCTGCACTAGACTTTTTTGGAATGTATTCTGTACTGACCCTGAGAACCCTGGGTAATTAAGCAAGGGAATGAAAAGTTATTAGAGATAGGTGGAAATAAAGATTAGTCACATCAACCATGATCTTACCGAATAGTAGAGCAGACTTGAGGGGTTGAGCGGCCTACTTCCGCTCTTACTTCATGCATTCCTTTGTCTGACTAATATTGTAAACTGTAGTGTTTGCCATCAAGAGCAAACCTTTCTTGTTAAATAAGGGAAATGCCTCTTCCATTAACTTGGAAGTCATGCATCCTTTACCAATAATAACCTTAACCCTAACCCTGATTGTGTAACAGGCTTTAGATATGTTGTACACAAAGATGGGCTTACCTCAAAGGGGAAGGCAATGGCAGAGTGGTATTATCACTGAACTGTTAATTCAGAGACCGAGGCAGTTTTCTAGAGGACCTGGTTCAAAGGCTGCCACAGCAGATGGTAGAACTTGAATTCAATAAAATAAAATCTGGAATTAAGAGTGTAATGAATCCATTGCCAATTGTCAGAAAAACCCACTAAGTTCACTAATGTCCTTCAGGGAAAGAAACTTACTGGTCTGGCCTATATGTAATTCCAGATTCACAGCAATGTGGTTAATTCTTAACTGCCCTCTGGGAAATTAGGGATGGGCAATAAATGCTGGCCTAGCCATTGGTGCCCTCGCCCTATGAATGAATAAAAATACACCCTTATTCAGTGGTACGTATTGATGAAGGTGGCACAATACCATGATGAGCTACCAATAACAATTAGGGCAAATACCACAGGTATTACCACAGGTATTACCACAGGCATTGCAACTTTTCTTCATGATCAGATGTTTGATGTGCATATTCATTTTCAATCCAATGTGGTCTAAACCGAATTTGCAAACCCACATGACAAAGGAGAAAAAGAGTTTCCCATCTATGAATGTTGAAGCCAACACATTCAGGGTGGTATCTTATTGGGTTCTGAAAAATGTGAGCTATGGATGTAAGTTTGCTCGCTGAGCTGGAATATTCGTTTTCAGATGTTTCATCACCTTTTTTTATTTGAAAAAATATACTTTATTCATAAGATGTACAAAAAATAAGACATATTTATACACCTACCCAGTCATGCAAGCCGCTCCGGGTTACCCAGGGGGTATGTACACCAACTAAAGGAAAAAAACAAACAAAGAAGAAAAAAAACAAAGCAAAGAAAATACCCTGGCAGTCGTCACCACGCACAGTCCCAGTTGGCCCCCTGAACAGTTGGGGAAGGCACCAGCTGGGCCCAGGTACAGGATAGGGCCCTTTTTTCTATTCTGGACGAGGGGTTTCATACCGTGGTCTTTCCCCACCGCGCCTTGGCAGCGGCTGCCCCAAGCTTTAGCGCGTCCCTCAGCATGTAGTCCTGGAACTTGGAGTGCGCCAGTCTGCAACACTTGGTTGGGGTCTGTTCTTTCAGCTGGCAGACCAGCAAGTTGCGGGCAGACCAAAGAGCGTCTTTCACCGCATTGATGGTCCTCCAGGCGCAGTTGATGTTGGTCTCGGTGTGTGTCCCGGGAAACAGCCCGTAGAGCACGCAGTCCCGTGTCATGGAACTGCTCCGGATGAACCTCGACAAATACCACTGCATCCCCCTCCAGACCTCCTGCGCATAGGCACACTCCAGAAGGAGGTGATCGACAGTCTCGTCCCCCCCGCAGCCACCTCGAGGGAAGCGTGCGGTGGCGCAGAGATTCCAGGCATGCATAAAGGATCTCACTGGCAGAGCCCCTCTCACCGCCAGCCAAGCAATGTCCTTGTGCTTGTTTGAAAGTTCTGGCGATGAGGCGTTCTGCCAAACGACGTTGGCAGTCTGCGTGGGGAACCACATGATGGGATCCACCCTCTCCTTTTCCCGAAGGGTCTCGAGGATACTACGTGCTGACCACTGCCTGACGGCCTTGTGGTCAAAGGTGTTTCCTTTCAAAAATTTCTCTACGAAGGACAGGTGGTACGGAACGGTCCAACTACTCGGAACGTTCCGCGGCAACGAGGCCAGGCCCATCCTTCGCAACACCGGGGACAGGTAGAACATCAGTAAGTAGTGACACTTGGTGTTTGCGTACTGAGGATCTACGCACAGCTTGATGCAGCCGTACACAAAGGTAGCCGTCAGGGCGAGGGTGGCGTTCAGTACGCCCTTTCCCCCATTTTCCAGGTCTTTGTACATGGTGTCCCTGCGGACTCGGTCCATCCTCGACCCCCAAATGAAGTGGAAGATGGCCCGGGTGACCGCAGCAGCGCAGGTCCAGGGAATAGGCCAGGCCTGCGCCACATACAACAGTACCGAAAGCCCCTCGCACCTGACAACCAGGTTCTTACCCGCGATGGAGAGGGACCGGAGCGTCCACCTGCCCAGCTTCTGCTTCAATTTGGTGATACACTCCTCCCAAGTCTTAATGCACGCCCCAGCTCCACCGAACCAAACACCCAGCACCTTCAGGTAGCCTGTCCAGACGGTGAAGGGGATGAAGGAGCGGTCGTCCCAGTTCCCGAAGAACATGACCTCGCTCTTACCCCTATTGACTTTGGCACCCGAGGCCAGTTCAAACTGGCCGCAGTTGTCCAACAGTCTACTCACCGACCGACGATCGGTGCAGAAGACGGCGACGTTGTCCAGGTACAGGGAGGTCTTGACCTGAAGGCCTCCGCTGCCTGGGATAGTCACGCCCTTCAGGCTCACGTCCTTCCTGATGGATGCGGCAAAGGGCTCCACACAGCACACGATCAAGGCAGGAGAGAGCAGGCAGCCCTGCCCGACTCCAGATCTAACAGGAAAACTGTCCGATTCCCACCCGTTGATCGAGACAGCGCTAACGATGTTGGCGTAGAGCAGCCGGATCCAATTGCGGATGCCCTCCCCGAACCCCAATTTGGAGAGGATGTCCCTCATGTAAGCATGAGAGACCCTGTCGAAGGTCTTCTCCTGGCCCAGGCTGACGAGGCAGGTGTCCACCCGCCTGTCCTGTACGTAGGTGATTGTATCCCTGATGAGTGCGAGGCTCTCAGCGATCTTCCTGCCTGGCACAGCACAGGTTTGGTCAGGGTGAATCACTGACTCGAGGACAGACCTGACCCGGTTGGCTATGACCTTGGCCAGGATTTTGTAGTCCATGTTCAATAGTGAAATGGGACGCCAATTCTTAATTTCTTCCCTCTCCCCCTTCCTCTTGTAAATGAGGGTGATGATGCCCTTCCTCATGGATTTGCACATTTCCCCTGCCCGAAGCGCACTATCGTACACCTCCAGCAGGTCCTGGCCGACCAGGTCCCACAGAGCGGAATACAGCTCGACCGGTAAGCCTTCTCTCCCGGGAGTCCTATTCCTCTCCAAGGACTTGAGGGCTCTGGTCAGCTCGTCCAGGGATATCGGCGGGTCCAGCCACTCCCTCGTGCCATCGTCTAAGACCTCCGTGATAGACGACAGGAATGACTCGGAGGCCGTGCTGTCCATGGGCTTCGTGTCGTACAGTCCGGCATAGAAGGATCTGCTGATTCTCAAAATGTCGGGCCGAGACGACATCACCGAGCCGTCGTCCTCCTTCAGCCGGCTAAGCACAGAGCTCTCTGTGTGCACTTTCTGAAAGAAGAAACGCGAGCACGTCTCGTCCTGCTCCACGGAACGGACACTGGACCGGAAGATTATCCTGGAGGCCTCCGTGGCGAAGAGCGAGGCTTGCTGGCCCCTCACCTCGCGGAGGTCCTCCGTGACATCGACCCCCGTTAACTGCAGAAGGAGCAGGTTCTGCATCCTTTTCTTGAGTCGCGACAGCTTTCCCCGCCTCTCTCTCGCCTTCCGAACACCCTTGAGGACAAAGAACCTCTTGATGTTCTCCTTCACCATCTCCCACCAGTCGCCCGGAGACTCAAAGAGGGGTTTCACGGTTCTCCAACCGGCATACTCCCTCTTAAGCTCCTCAACATTCTCTGGGGTCAACAGAGTCGTGTTGAGCTTCCACGTCCCCTTGCCGGCCGGCTGGTCATCCTGTAAGTGACAGTCGGCCAGCAGGAGGCAGTGGTCAGAGAAGAACGCTGGCTCGATGCCGGTGGTCCTGACCGAGAACGCCCGTGACACAAACAGGAAGTCTATCCTTGAGCGAATAGAACCGTCTGGCCGCGACCAGGTGTACCTCCGCTGCGTTCCGTCTGCAGGGGTGCTGAAGATGTTGAGCAGCTTGGCGTCCTTCACCGTGCCCATCAGGAATCTGGACGTGACATCCAGTTGACGCCCCCCACCCGCTGTCCCCACGCTGGATCTTCCATCTGCATCGATGATTTAGTTGCAGTCTCCGCCTAGGATGACTGGCCTGGACGTAGCCAGCAGGGGTGGAAGCCGCTGCAGGACGGCCAACCGCTCATTCCGTACCGCTGGGGCGTACACGTTGATCAGCCTCAGGGGAGCGTTCCTGTAGGTGACGTCAGCCACTAGGAGGCGCCCCCCCCCCCACCACCTCTTGAACTTGAGATATGGTGAAGTCGCGCCCCCGCAGCAGAATAGCCAGGCCCGAGGAGCGACAGTCGTTAACCCCCGACCAGATCGAAGGCCCACAGCTCCAGGAACCGGACCATTTCCCGTACCTGCCGAGGTGCGGTATCCCGCACTCCTGCAGAAACAGGAGGTCCGCCTTGATGGTGGTTAGGTAGGCCAACGTGGACACACATCTTGCGGTGGACTTGACACTGCGCACATTAATGCTCGCAACTCCTACCCCCATTGTGGGCAGTGACCGCAGTACCCTCCCCAAGTCCAAGGTCCAGCCCCTCCATCTGTCCCTTCATGCCCATTCCCGGGCCAACTGCTGGACGTTCTCCGGGCTCAGGTAACCGTCCGTGCTGCCTTCCGGGTGGCATCCCCCCGTCGGGGGTGCGGAGGCAGGAGTGTCCGGCTCTGGGTCAGGCTGGGGACGCGTTGTTTCCTCCTTCCCGCCTGGAAATTCCGGGGGGCCCTCCAGTGGGACTTGACTGGGTGTCAGAGGGAGCCTCAGGACGCCTCTCATCACCTGGAAGTGTGGTGCTGCTTTCCTTCTCCCTCGAGATCTTTAACTTCTGCTTCGGGCGGGCCCTCTCCGAATCCCCCTCATCAGAGGAGCTCTTATAGCCCCCCTGTAGATGCCTCTTCCCGCCTGATGGTTGCGGTTCCTGGGCCCGTCGACGCACCTTCCTCCTCGCTTTCCGGACCGTCGTCCACTCCCCTGGGTCGCCTGTCGCCGCCTCCATCGACTCCGGGTTGTCGGGGGGGAGCGGAGCCTGCAGGGGTGCTTTGCTGGCCTCGGGCCCATCCTGCGGGGCTGGGCCCTCCTGCATGACCTGGCCCTCATGCACATTAGTGGGGTCCTTGCAGGGCCCTGGTGCCTTCCTCTCCACCGGGGGGGCTGGCCCCGCATTGCCCCTGCCAGCGCCCTGGGCGTAGGTGGTCCCCCGCTGGGGGCATGCCCTATATAGGTGGCCCGCTTCCCCGCAAAGGTTGCCACTTTTCTCTTGTGGGCAATCCTTTGCAAAGTGTCCCTCCTCCCTGCTGTTCCTGCAGATGGTGGCTTTGCGGTCGGCCGCCACGTGACCTGACCTACCACAGACTTTGGGTTGCCCTGCATAGGTCAGGTAGCCCTTGCTCCCGCCGATTGCGAAACTGGACGGTGGGTGTACGACGTTCCCGTCCACGCCCATCCTCAGCGTCACCTTGACCTGCCTCTTACTGGTCCAGATGCCAAAGGGGTCCATGATGTCAGTTAGGTCCCCTTCCACCTTCATGTACCTTCCAAGGAAGGTCAGGACATCAACTGCTGGCACATGCGGGTTGTACATGTGTACAGTCACCATACGGCTCCTCTGCGCTGGCATCACAAACAGTGGGACAGCGGTCAATACAGAGAGGGGGCCCTCACCTCCTTTCTCCTTGAAAACCTCCAGGAAGCGCTCGCAAAGCTTGGCACTCCTGAAGGTTACATCGTAAAAACCTCCTCCGGGGAAATCCTGCAGGCAGCAAATGTCCGCAGCAGCGAACCCGCAACAGTCCAACAGGACCCTCTTCACGAAGAAGGTGCGGTCCACAGGTGCACCTTCATCAACCTTCTTTACAGAAACACGGATGGTGTTCCGGACCCCCTGACCTGGGGCACGAGCACTTGCCGCAGCCATCGTTGCAGGTTGGCTGCTCCCCTGAACCAGCGTTAGGCCAAAGCCAGCATTAAGATCCACTGGTCGCAAGGGTGCACAGCCAACCCGACATCCTCCTTTCACCTCCAACACAGCACTCTCCCCTTCTCGGTCCACAAGAGAGTGGGTCTTTATTTTGTTCCAGATGTAAGCTGGTTCACTGAGCTTGAAGGTGTGTTCCCAGATGTTTTGTCACCATTCGAGGTGACATCAACAGTGAGCCACTGGTGAAGCGCTGGTGTTATGTCCCACTTTCTATTTATGTGTTTTGGTTTCCGCGAGTTGGTGATGTCATTTCCTGTGTCGATGTCATTTCCTGTGTTGGTGGTGTCATTTCCTGTTCTTTTTCTCAGACAGCGGTAAATGGGCTCCAAATCAATGTGTTTGTTGATGGAGTTCCGGTTGGAATGCCATGCTTCTAGGAATCCTCATGTGTGTCTCTGTTTGGCTTGTCCTAGGATGGATGTGTTGTCCCAATTAAAGTGGTGTCCTTCCTCATCTGTATGTAAGGATACTAGTGATAGTGGGTGATGTCTTTTTGCAGCTATGTGGGCTATGATGAGATTTGTGGTAGAATTGCATGAGAATTCCTGGAACTTTATCTTGGTGTCATGCAGAACTCGTGCTATTTTTTATGCTTGTGACAATCAGTGAGGGGAGCTTCACACAAGATACTGCCGAGTTTCCAATTAAAGAGGAATATTGCTTGTTAAAAGCCTTGTCAATAGCCCAACTCACTTCATTAATATCTTACCAGATGAGCCAAGAGAACTAGGCATCAAGAAAACTTACATTGGTTTTTAACACCAACCATTCACTGAGTCGCTGTGCATGCTGTGGTCAGGGCTGTAGTACAGGAGGCAATAGGTCCTGTTTCTCAGTTTAGAGCCACCTGCATAGGGGATACTCTGCAGTTTCATCCAGACAAAGTGTGCTGCATCGTCCTGGTGTGCTGCTTTCTGCGCAGCTGAAGCAGGCTATGAGGTGATGTGATGGATGCTGAGGAGCCTGGGGAGCAGAAGCAGTCATCTGAGGTGAAGGATGAGGACATTGAGCTGGATGTTTGCCTGTACACGATGCTCGCCTACAGAACAAAGACAAGACACAGGTGATCACTGGGCATTGGGCAAAGAGTTTTGATAACTCAAAGACGATGTTTACATTTGGGATGTATCTAAAGACCGGTAAGGTTTGTGCCCTGGTGGTCAAACCGTAACTATGGTGACAGAATAGGATTGTATGTGCGAGGGAGCATTAGCCATACTGGCCACATTTGATGGACGGTGTGGTTTTGTGGGTGTTGTTCCATGACTTTGCCAGCAACAAACAATGCCACATTGACAACACTTGTTCCGGGAGCACAGCAGCCTGACAAGGTAATGTGAGCACAAAGATTGCACCAATGCACAGGAAGACAGAGTGAGCTGGTACATTAGTCCGTGATGTTGTAAGTAAAATTATTCAGTGGCAATTCAGGCTTCTACAACTGTTGGTAACAAAGGTTTGTATTATCAGTTCTTTTTAATTGCTCACAAAACAACAGCTTTGGAAATTATATAATGCATACTCTCTGTTGACAAATCTGAACTGAACCAATGGAAAAAAGTTGAGGTCGCTCACTCCTAATGTTGCAAATTGTTGTATGAAATGATTGTTTAAAGGGGTTGATGGCCATGGGTTCACCATTCTATTGTGAGTGTAGAGAAGGGGCTCTACTCTAGCTTTCAGAAGGAGCATATGTATCTGTGCCAGTTCCTTAAAATTCTAATAATTATGTCTGGCCAAATGTAGTTGTACTTATTGCTTTCATACAATAAATCATGTCCTCTAAGAACCGTGCTACTTCTGTAGATATTCTGTGGTGTTGTATCTCTGTCACTAATCACTTTATAGGTCCAAGACGATTGGTAGATATTATAACCTTAAGGCCCTTAATTATTATGAGATAAATCCCAATTGATGTTAGCATAGGATAAATCAGATCTTCAACAGGAATCTGGCTGCATAAATCACAAATGTTATTAATAAGCAATGAGGAAAAAGAAGCTTATAAATAGCAGAGATGAAGATAAACAACAAAAGTAATTTCCATTTCCTTGTATCAGAGGTTCAAACACAATAGAAATAACTCAAATGATTTTTTATAGATTGAACAGGAACAATATCTTTGTATCTGAGCCTGTGCACCCATTCACAGCTTACAAACACTGTTTCAATTCTAAATACATTTAGTGCTGTACCTAGCAAGACCCAGCCTAGCTCATTTTCAAGGGAACCAGTGCGACTCTTTTTTTTCAATGCTATGATGGACTTGAACTCAATACAATTTTATCTCATCTGCTGGAACTAAATGTAACCCTTTCTTAATTATCATTATGCTCATGACGTAACTTCCCTCTCGTGCTGTACTATTGCTGATGCAGCTTCAATTCATTTCCTTGTCTTGTTCAAACTTCAATCACTTCTTTTCCACCAAGTGGGTCCCAAAACCCCAGACTGGGATTAATAATAACTTCTTATTCTTCCATAATTTTGTCGCTTTAAATACTTTGCCTTCACTATGCTGCCTAGTAGGTATTACTTCATCAAAAGAATTCACAGTACTTCAGAGCTTGATATGTTATTCCCTTTCGAACAATTCCAAACATAGTGTGTAGAGTGAAAGCCAGACTTTGGAAAGTTCCCCCTAAGCATTCTGGGTCGTTCACTGTGAATCCTGATAACTTGATCTCACTTGGAATATTGGATATTGTTTGCAAAAACTAATTGTGAAATCCAAGCGTACAGAAAAGCCCATATGTTTAACTTCGAGTTCCAAGAACCCAGCCTGCAGGAAATGATATGAAAATACCAATATTCATAAATCTCACAGTTTCATCACAGCAGCAAGCTCTCTCAAACAGCCCTTACCCTGTACCTGCATTTTGGTGGAGGTGGCAAATAGCACAAGTTCCCAGGAGTGGTCATTTGGTAAAATATGACACATATGGTCAAGACTGACTGTAGAAAGATATCTAAGGGACTTTCTCCATGGGAGATAGCTGAGGGAGAGGCTGTGCTTTTCCTGGAGAAGATTTTCCGTGGCATGAAATCAGGAAATGTATTCACAGAAATACAGACAGTGTAACAAACACATTGTATAGCATTCCCCTTGCACGTTGGAAACGACTGCATGCAGTTTGTTGAATTTCATTGTACTGCTATCACAGTGAGGTGGGGATGGAAAGGAATGTAGTAGCAATAACTTGGAACAAAATATTTGGTTTTGTAGTGAGGTTACATTGGCCCAAATCAAACATCTCATGGAGTACATAGAATTCCTACTGTGAGGAAGCAGGCCATTCAGCCCATCATGCTAATATTCCAAAGAGCATCCCACCCTGACCTATCCCTCCAACCTACCCCTATGACCTTGTATTTCCCTATGGCTAATCCATGCCTGGACATCCCCTAACACTATGGGGCAAATTAGAATGGTAAATCCACCTAATCTGCACATCTTTGGACTGTGGGAGGAAATCGGAGGAAACACACGCAGACACGGGGAAAATGTGCAAACTCCACACAGACAGTCACCCAGGGGTGGAATCAAGCCTGGGTTCTTGGCACTGTGAAGCAGCAGTGCTAACCACTGAGTCACCGTGCCACCCTTGTATTGTATTCATTTAAACATATTGAAATTACAGAAGTATAATATTTTAATATTCACAACTCAGTACACAGATAACATGGAGGTCACAATTTGCTTTTAAAGGGACAACTCCAATATTTAAACAGTGATCCCTTGTTCTAAACTCACCCATCTGATGAAAATCCTCCTTATATTGACCCTATCAAGACCCCTCAGTATCTTAAATGTTTCAATTAAGTAAACTCAGCAACAATTTTGGAAGCATGCTCTTTGTCTACATCTCTATCTTTGTACAAGATGCAAGAGTGTCTTTTTAAGCGCTTATCACAAAAGACATTGGAAAATAGGGAAGAACTGAAAAGGCACTTGCTGGGATTTTCTGATTTTTTAAATGACATTTTGTGCAAGATTCCCCACCACAAATGAGATAGCTCAATGCATCTTGTAACTAGTGTAAAACAAAATTAAAAAGTTTATTAACAACAGAAATGAAGCTAAACAAGAAAAAAGCAGTTTTCTTACAGCAAAGATTCAAAGGTTTTTAAATGTACGATAGAAATGATCTGGGCCAAAATTTAAATGGCGACTTGGTGAGATTTTTGACACATCACTTCCTGGTGTGAGTTATCACAGTGTGAGGGGCCATAAGTCAGGGGTCAGAGCAAGTTTATTTTCAGTGGCCAACTCCTGACTCCTCAAAATCGCAGCCCCTCCCCTATGAGCCCTGACTGAAGCAGATCAGACCTCACACCTAGCCAGACAGGCAGAGAGACTGCTCCTTTTTTAACCAGTCAGGATGGCTACCATTGTTTTCATTGACCAGGAGCAGAGCCAATCACAGCAAAGGTGCGAAGAGGCTCCATAAGGAGTTGCTAATTGACCGCTCAAGGGTTTTAATTGACGATGGCTCAAGGAAGTCAAACTTGGACCTTTCCACCCTGAGAACTTAATTTCTGTGAGTGTGGGAAGGCAATGTGTAGCTTCTCAATGTCAACGTACCCAATAACCTGCCCTTCCCATCCCTTCCCTGCTACTTTTCATGACGAGTAGATTCTGCTCACCATTTCACCCTCCTCAGGTCATCCCAGCCCACAAAAAATAACTCGAGTATGTGTTTTTACGTATAAAGAAAATTGTTAGATTTTTTCTAACTGAAGCCTTTCTAAAGTGATCCCTGACAGGCATTGCTACAAAACTAAACATTTTCAAAATGTGTGCAAAACTTCAATCTCTGAAAGTATCTCTCATGATAGCTACTGTTAAATGGTGAGTTTAGTAATTCAGTGCAAACCTTGAACTTACTCTTCATGTTTAATACTTCTACATTTATATGTAATCTTGTCTCCAGCAAACTGTTTTACCTGAGGCAGCAATGCTTATGTTATCTCCAGTAACATAAGAAACTGTGTGGTGACAGGGTATTGAAGAATCCAACAGATATTCATTAAAGCTACACACCTCGCCCGAATGTGAATGGACTAATAGTATTTAATTAGATTAAAACAGAGAGCAGATGCTTCCAGTAGAATGCCACATTTTAATTCATCCTCAAATAGCATGAAGCATGAGATCTTTATACCCTCAGGTCATATGCTATCACACAGTGATGATATAAAGACCATGTTGATTAAAGGCATAATCACACATTGACTCTCTGGCACAGCATGTCACACTTCAGGCTGAATTTTTCCAAGAATTTGCTAAGATTCAATTTTGGCAAATTTCATACAGGGTTAGACTCTATGACCCCACGTGAGATTCTTCACAGTCTTTCCAAAGACCCCTTATGTGTGCACCAAGACCCTATACATTCTCATTCTTCATATTCTAGTACTCACAACATATTGACCACTGCCCACTGCCAGATCTGCTGGTACCAGTGCATTTTTAAGGGCTAGCCATGCATCTGGTCAACCACTGATGGCCAAGCTGCCCTGCACAATTCGTACATTTGTGCTGGACACGTCGATTAGTGGGTAATGGGCACTTTGCCAATGGGAGCTTGGAGGTCCTGCTGGATGCGAGGGACATGCAGTTGCAGCCCACAGAGCATGCCCTGTGATGTTGGTGACCGATCAAGAGCAGGTGGAGTGAGCAATGAGCTAAAGTTGCCAGGTTACTCTAACTTTCATGACAGCAGTTGCCACCGTCTAGAGACAAGGTGGGAGAATGGAAATATGCATATTACTGGGGAGAGATGTATTAGTGAGAATGCTAAGGCTAGCAAATAAGTCTCTCATCACTGACTAATTAGAGTCTGAGCTCACCATTCAACACTTGGTTAAAAAATGGAGCTTGGTGCTCTCAATGGCCGGAAGTTCATCACTGGTCACCTCACATGATTCCCCAAACTTTTTCACTAATACCCACATCATTCAGGCCTGGGAAGTTTCTGCCTTTAGTTACAATCTTTCCCACAAGGAGACAGAATGGCTCAAAACTGTCACTAGAGCTAAAGCTACCATCAGACATCACAGCTATCTCACTATAGCTGTTCCTACAAGTTAGCAAGGAGTAAATCAACTGGTTAGTAATGTATAATGCTCGAGGAACTTGCATTATTGGCCTAGATTTTGCATCATTTTCAGTTTACATTATTAAAATATATCATTGATATTTGATCAAAAGCAATGAATTGAGAAGGCATGTTTTACTGTCAAATTTATACTATGTTATCTCCAGCTTGGAGTATGGCGTAAAAGTCATGAATCTGACTCCAGAGACGGACACAATTTATTCAAGTAGACGCGCTCAGTGCAGCGTTGAGGGAACAATGGACTCTCAGAAGGCTGTCTATCAGACAAGATGATAAGCCATCTTCCACTCAAAAGTAAAATATTCTTTGGAAGAAAATGGGCTTATCAGTGATAGGCAACATGGTTTTGTGCAGGGAAGGTCATGTCTTACCAACTTAATAGAATTCTTTGAGGACGTGACAAAGTTGATTGATGAGGGAAAGGCTGTAGATGTCATATACATGGACTTCAGTAAGGCATTTGATAATGTTCCCCATGGCTGATGGAGAAAGTGAAGTCACATGGGGTCCAGGGTGTGCTAGCTAGGTGGATAAAAAACTGGCTAGGCAACAGGAGGCAAAGAGTAGTAGTAGAAGGGAGTTTCTCAAATCAGAGACCTGTGACGAGTGGTGTTCCACAGGGATCTGTGCTGGGACCACTGTTGTATGTGATATACGTAAATGATCTGGAGGAAGGTGGAGGTGGTCTGATCAGCAAGTTTGCAGATGACATGAAGATTGGTGGAGTAGCAGATAGTGAAGGGGACTGTCAGAGATTACAGCAGAATATAGATAGACTGGAGAGTTGGGCAGATAAATGGCAGATGGAGTTCAATACCGGCAAATGCGAGGTGATACATTTTGGAAGATCTAATTCAAGGGTGAACTATAAGTAAATGGAAAAGTCCTAGGGAAAATTGATGAACTTTCATCGGACGGGGTATTGAGTACTAGAGTTGGCAGGTCATGTTACTGTTGTATAAGACTTTGGTTCGGCCATATTTAGAGTACTGTGTACAGTTCTGGTCGCCACATTACCAAAAGGATGTGGAAACTTTGGAGAGGGTGCAGAGGAGGTTCACCAGGATGCTGCCTGGTATGGAGGGTGCTAGCTATGAAGAGAGGTTGAATAGATTAGGATTATTTTCATTAGAAAGACAGAGATTGAGGGGGGGCCTGATTGAGGTCTACAAAATCATGAGGAGTATAGACAGGGTGGATAGCAAGAAGCTTTTACCCAGAGTGGGGGACTCAATTACTAGGGGTCATGAGTTCAAAGTGAGAGGAGGAAAGTTTAAGGGAGATATGCGTAGAAAGTTCTTTATGCAGAGGGTGGTGGGTGCCTGAAACGCATTGCCAGCGGAGGTGGTAGACGCAGACACGTTAGCGTCTTTTAAGATATATGTGGACAGGTACATGGATGGGCAGGGAGCAAAGGGATACAGACCGTTAGAAAATAGATGACAGGTTAGACAGAGGATCTCGACCGGCACAGGCTTGGAGGGCCAAAGGGCCTGTTCTTGTGCTGTAGATTTCTTTGTTTCTTTGTTTTTCAATAGTCCAGGAAAGAGTAGACAGGATCTCAATAGTTACCCCTCAGCCACAATCACTGAAACAGATGATGAGGTCATTATCTCAATGCTATTTGTGAGATTTTGCCATGTAAAAGTTGGCTGCCTTCCTACAATACAACTATATTTGCACATCAAAAGTACTTCGTTATTTCTAAGGTACTTTGGAAAACTCTAAGGTTCTGAAAACGTCCGTATAAATCCAAGATAGTATCAGACATAATGGGAGCTGCAGATGCTGGAGAATTCCAAGATAATAAAATGTGAGGCTGGATGAACACAGCAGGCCAAGCAGCATCTCAGGAGCACAAAAGCTGACGTTTCGGGCCTAGACCCTCCATCAGAGAGGGGGATGGGGAGAGGGAACTGGAATAAATACGGAGAGAGGGGGAGGCGGACCGAAGATGGAGAGTAAAGAAGATAGGTGGAGAGAGTATAGGTGGGGAGGTAGGGAGGGGATAGGTCTGTCCAGGGAAGACGGACAGGTCAAGGAGGTGGGATGAGGTTAGTAGGTAGATGGGGGTGCGGCTTGGGGTGGGAGGAAGGGATGGGTGAGAGGAAGAACCGGTTCGGGAGGCAGAGACAGGTTGGACTGGTTTTGGGATGCAGTGGGTGGGGGGGAAGAGCTGGGCTGGTTGTGTGGTGGAGTGGGGGGAGGGGACGAACTGGGCTGGTTTAGGGATGCAGAAGGGGAAGGGGAGATTTTGAAACTGGTGAAGTCCACATTGATACCATATGGTTGCAGGGTTCCCAGGCGGAATATGAGTTGCTGTTCCTGCAACCTTCGGGTGGCATCATTGTTGCAGTGCAGGAGGCCCATGATGGACATGTCATCTAGAGAATGGGAGGTGGAGTGGAAATGGTTTGCGACTGGGAGGTGCAGTTGTTTGTTGCGAACTGAGCGGAGGTGTTCTGCAAAGCGGTCCCCAAGTCTCCGCTTGATTTCCCCAATGTAGAGGAAGCCGCACCGGGTACAGTGGATGCAGTATACCACATTGGCAGATGTGCAGGTGAACCTCTGCTTAATGTGGAATGTCATCTTGGGGCCTGGGATAGGGGTGAGGGAGGAGGTGTGGGGGCAAGTGTATAAATCCAAGTCTTTTCTAAGCACCTGTTAAGTATTTCCTCAGGAAGTCTGAGTCTAATTCCTGTCCAAGTTAAGGTTGAGGCCTGTACAAGTCGAGGTCTACTGAGCTATTTGTCCTAGTTCTGTACTAAGGGTGGTCTTTACCCAGTTAAAACTCATTTATTTTAGAGTCTGCCAAAGTAATGTAGCTGGAAAGGGTTAATCAATTTCCTGGTGTCTTCTCAAATAATGAGTTGGCAGAAGTTCATCATTACATTTTTTTACTCTTATTATGCTTTGGCACAAAGCAGTGTTTTACGAGGGAGTGAGATGTTGTGTTATCCTTCACAAATGCTGGCTCGAAGGACTTAATTAAAAGATACTTCATTCTTTGTTCAATTTATGTGGTCCACTCAATGGGATCAAGTGATTACAAGATAAGGCTTCATTTGTGAAACACTCCTCTCCAGCACAACTTGACTCTCTAGTTCTAAATTCAGTTTGTTGTTCCCTGACAATATTAGGGAAGGAATGAATGAACTGATCCCAAACGGATGAAGCCGCATTGTCACTTAATATTTTGCATTATCCTGATTTTACACTGAAAACAACAGTGCAATATTATCTGTCTAGGTTTTAAACCAAGAAAACCAAGAGATGGCCACTTCCTCAAGTGTGTAACAATTTCAAATGGAAAATAACCTCATTGTGACACAGCAATCAAATGAATTAGACAACTTAGACTGGAGAAAGTATTGCTATGGAAAATGTTTTATTGAGGAGAATTGATGTATTTTGATATATTTTAGAGAAACAGTATTCTTTGCAATTTAAATCTTTACAGAGACAGTAATATTTACGATTTAAATCTATGCTGATTTTTTAAGTCGATACAAGAACCCATGAGGGAGAACATAGAAATAGAACTGGATGAATATTGGTTTGTTTTATATTTATATTTTACAATTTATGATTTTTTATAGTTTTCTTTGCCAATGATTTCCAAATTTGCTTTTCTATGTGTTTGTGGGATACACAGAATGATGGGATTTGGCGTTATGATCAGTGGATGATGTCTCCAATCTATCTTGTTGGAGACTCTGAACTGAATGATGCCACTTTCCTGGGAATCAATTCTTGCTCAGGCTCATTTATTGGGCCATTATCTGGGGAGAGCTCACTTGAGCAAACGGAATTTTGATTTCAAAGTGATCTTCCTGAAATTTTTGATGATCCATGGAGGAGGATTGAATGTGACGAGTTTAACCCTGGATCTAACTGTGGAGATGAGCAGGTTCAGGGGAACCCTGTCCTAATAGGAAGCTTGAAATTGTTGGTGATCATTGTGTGGCTGTCATGATTTCGTTAGGGAGCAGTTCTGGGTGGAAACAAGCCCCCCACCCAGCATTGATCCATCATGAGATGTAGAAGTCAGCCTCTTGAACCTGTTCTGCCAATCAATATGATAGTACTTCATCCTAATTTACTTACCATTAATCTACATCAGTTGACATCTTACACTGCTGAAAAAAAAATAATCTCATTCTGCCTTTTCGGAGGACAAATTTTAACTTTTTACACTCAAAATCCCAGAATGGCCTGATAGTAATATTAAGAATGAGCCCCATTATTTGAACACAAGGAAACATTTTTCTGCATATACCCCTAGTGTATGCATTTATTATTTAATTATCACAAAAGTTAATGGCTGAATCTTGTAAACTCTATGGGAAACAAGTTGGGTTGATGCAATTTGGCCTCAGGATGTAAATCTTTGAGCCTTGAAATGCTCTGTGCTTTCTAGATCAATGTCTCATTCCTGAGGGATAATTGCAAGATGATATTCCACATGGTGTCTGTTCAAAGTTGGAAACGATGGATTCCACACTTGTGCATTTTAGCCCAATGAGATAAAAGTTATTAAATCCTTCCACATTTTTGATTCTTTTTTGAGCTTCCCTTTTAGTGATCTGTGTGTGAGAACACCAATAGCCATATGCATCACAACGTTTCTACTCTCTGGTCATGAATGAAATGAGGGAGAATTTAATGCAGGTCTCAATGACTCCCAGAAGAACCATACGAAAATACATCCATACATTTGCATCCACTCATGTGAGTTCCTGGCTCGCGATTGACCAAAGTGGAGAAAGCTCACTCAGATATGCACAGATCCCATTGAGAGACATTGGAGACAATGCACGAATCCCCAAGGTTTCCATCTATCTGACTGTCTGAAGTATTACCTGCCCCATAGGTTGTGGATTGGACTTCTCAGCCAACTCAGAAACTGAATGGAGGCAGAGATAATAGGAACTGCAGATGCTGGAGAATCCGAGATAACAAAGTGTGGAGCTGAATGAACACTGCAGGCCAAGCAGCATCTCAGGAGCACAAAAGCTGATGTTTCGGTCCTAGAACCTTCATCAAAAAAGGAGGATGGGGAGAGGGTTCTGAAATAAATAGGGAGAGGGGGGAGGTGGATCGAGGATGGATAAAGGCGAGTTAAAGAGGAGGGGATGGAGTCTGTAGAGGTGAGTATGAGTGGGGAGGTAGGGAGGGGATAGGTCAGTCCGGGGAGGATGGACAGGTCAAGGGGGCAGAATGAGGTTAGTAGGTAGGAAATGGAGGTACCACTTGAGGTGGGAGGAGGGGATAGGTGAGAGGAAGAACGGGTTAGGGAGGTGGGGACGAACCAACTCTGCAGCCCAGTGGTATCAGTGTGGATTTCACAAACTTCAAAATCTCCTGGACCTCCACTGCATCCCAAAACCAGCCCAGCTCGTCCCCCCCTCCCTAACCTGTTCTTCCTCTCACCATCCCCTCCTCCCACCTCAAGCCGCACCTCCATTTCCAACCTACTAACCTCATTCCGCTCCCTTGACCTGTCCATTCTCCATGGACTGACCTATCCCCTCCCTACCTCCCCACCCATACTCACCTCTACAGGCTCCATCCCTGTCCCTTTAACTTGTTTGTCTCCTCTCCACCTATCTTCTCGTCTATCCATCTTCGATCCACCTCCCCCTCTCTCCCTATTTATTTCAGAAGACTCTCCCCATCCCCTTCTCTAATGAAGGGTCTAGGCCCGAAACGTCAGCTTTTGTGCTCCTGAGATGCTGCTTGGCCAGCTGTGTTCATCCAGCTTCACATCTTGTTATCTCATTATACTGAATGGAGGCAAGTCATCTTCAGTCTTGAAGGGCTGGCTAAGGAGAAGAAAATGGTTGGCTTGTGTATCTCTATTCACCCAACCCCCGATGTCATGGTAATACCAGAAGATGAACAATCCACTGTTCAGATACCATTGATCATTCCCAACCTGCCAGCAAGCCCTAGGATAGTCCACCTGATATTACCTACCCAATGAGTCATGTGAACTTGGAGGTTTGAAAGAAAGATTGTTCTTCATGTTGATGCTTCATTATTGGATAAACACTAAATTATAACACAAAGTCATTTGGGATTGGAAACTTGGGATGACTGTGAAGGAATGGGAGCATGGATTGAGACACATAGGGCCACATCTTACACTTTTCTGCCTGCGTCTAAGTTATTTTGGAGGGGTTTTTACCACAAAGCCTACTGAGTTTCCTTGCTAAATCTTACCAAGTTTGCCACACTAATTAGCAGCTCATCCCAATGATGTCCAATCCCAGCCCTATCTTACCAATGTGCCATTCCTAAAACAATTCACGACTCAGCAGATGTCCTCCAAAACACCAGCAAACCTCGTGTCTGTACTATTTTTATAAAGCTGCTGTGCACTGGAGACACATTGGCATTCTAAAGCAGCCCTGCTCATTGACAGAAGGAATGTGAACAGGATGAAGAAGGTGAAGATGGTACTGTTAGGGATCTGGAGGACCTGGTAGAGGTGGAGGAGGCTGTGGTTGGGTGCAAGGGAGAATGACCCTCATCCTCAGAGGTCCAGAGTCTGAGGCCATTGGCATCTCCAAGGTGCAGAAGAATGGCCTGTCATGCCAAAGGAAGGTCATTGTCCTTCTGTCCAGCTCCAGGGTAAGTGCCACAGGTCTTCTCTCCGCTATCTCACTCTCATGTCATCTCTGAAACTCTACCCATCTCCCACAAAAGGCTGATGCTTTGCTACTCTCATATTGTCTGCAATATCTTTCCTTACACTCTCTCGCCAGCAGCCTCCATGCTACTAACCCGCTTGCCCCCTGTGATGCCTCCTCAAGACCCTGGAATACCTCACTACACTTCATGCCTTGGCACCAGTGCTAAGAGCTGTGCCACCCACTTACACCTTACTCAATTCCCTCCCTTTCTCTCATTACAGGAGATGACAGCCCACAACAAGGCAAAGCAATCCCATATGGGTGGAGGGTGCCTGACATTCAGCTGCTCACCGACAGGGGGAGAATCTTAGCCCTTGCATGAGAAGATGATGATTGCGAGGACATTTATGTCCTACCATTGTGCACCCTTTGATTTCCAGCACGAAGGAAAGCCATGGTGAGTACTTCTCAGCTCAGTCACTTAACAAGATAGAAAGTTGAATATTCATCAGGCAAGTTGTGCCATCAACAAAGCATTTACCAAGCAATAACTGTCCTGGCAGCTCATCAAAAAATTACTTCACTGCTTGTGAAAATTATAAAAGATGGCACAAGTAGCTCCAGTCATCAAAGTGTGCTTAGCCACACATCTTGTCCAATTCTGCCATCCATCAAGCCATAGCCAATGTCTTTGCACCTCAATAAAATTCTGCCAATAAAATTACAATGGGGAACAGAAGCAAATTCTACTTATTATGCATTGTCATCCCTTTGATGGAACTATTCAATCACTCACTTCCCTGTTCTTTCACAATTACCACTTTAATATAAGAACATAAGAACTAGGAGCAGGTGTAGGCCATCCAGCCCCTCAAGCCTGATCTGCTATTTAATAAAATCATGGCTGATCTTTTTGAGACTAGGCTCCACTTACCCACCCACTCACCACAACCCTAAATTCCTTTATTTTCAAAACTTTATCTAGCCTTGCCTTAAACACATTCCATGAGGTAACTTCAGCCACTTCACTGGGCAGGAAATTCCACGGTTTCACAACCCTTTGGGTGAAGAAGTTCCTCGTGACCTCAGCCCTACATCTGCTTCCCCTTATTTTGAGGCAATGCCCTCTAGTCCTAGTTTCAACCGCTAGTGGAAACAACCTCCCTGCATCCACCTTATCTATTCCCTTCTTAATCTTATATGTTTCTGTAAGATCACCCCTCATTCTTCTGAATTCAAATGAGTATATTCCCAGTGTACTCAGTTTCTCCTCATAATCCAACCCTCTGAACTCTGGACTAAACTGAATGAATCTCCTCTACACTCCCTCCAGTGCTAGTATATATCTTCTCAAGTAAGGAGACCAAAACTGTACACAGTACTCCAGGTGTAGCCTCACCAGGACCCTATACAGCTGCAGCATAGCCTTCCTGTTTTTAAATTCCATCCCCCTAGCAGTTGCAGACTAAATTCCATTTGCCTTTTTAATCACCTGCTGTACCTGCAATCTTACTTAGAGCGATTCATGCACAAGGACACCCAAGTCCCTCTGCACAGCAGCGCGCTGCAATTTCTTACCATTTAAAACATGGTCCATTTTACTGTTATTCCTACCAAAATGGTTGACCTCGCTCTTATCAACATTGTACTCCATCTGCCAGACCTTTGCCCATTTGCTTAGACAATCTCTATACCTCTGCAGATTTTCAGTGTCTTCTGCACACTTTGCTCCACCACTCACCTTAGTGTCTTCTGCAAATTTTGACATCCCCACACTTAGTCCCCAACTCCAAATTATCTACGTAAATTGTAAACAATTGTGGTCGCAACACTGATCCCTGAGACACATCACTAGCCACTGACCACCAACCAGAAAAACACCGATTTAACTCTACTCTTTGCTTTCTACTGGTCAACCAATCCTCTATCCATGCCACTACGTAACCTATAATACCGTGCAACTTTATCTTATGTAACAGCCTTTGATATGGCACCTTGTCAAATGCCTTCTGGAAATCCAGATACACCACATCCACAGGTTCCCCATTATCTACCATGCAAGTAATGTTCTCAAAGAATTCCACCAAATTAGTTAAACATGACCTACCCTTCATGAACCTATGCTGGATTCTCCCAATGGGACAATTTATATCCAGATGTCTTGTTATTTCTTCCTTAATGATAAATTCAAGCATTTCCCCACTCCCGAAGTTTAGCTAACTTGCCTTTTGTAACCTGCTTTTTGTCTATTTCCTTTTTTAAACAGTGGGTGTCACATTGGCTGTTTTCCAATCTGCAAGAACCACCCCAGAGTCCAGTGAATTTTGGTAAATATTTACTAGTGCATTTGCTATATCCGCCATCACCTCTTTTAGTGCCGTGGAATGCATTTCATCAGGGCCAGGAGACCTGTCTTCTGAAGAAGGGTCCAGACCCAAAATATCAGATTTCCTGCTCTTCTGATGCTGCTTGGCCTGATGTGTTCATCCAGCTTGACACCTTGTTATATCAGATTCTCCAGCATCAGCAGTTCCTACTATCTCTGCCACTTTAATATATTGTCTTCACGCCTTTTTTCACCTAAATATTATTTGCATTTACCTACTAGATCTACTTCCTCGACCCTTTCATGTCATGCACTTCTCAGTCATGCTGAATAACTTGATACTTCCTGTCATTTTTGGCCCTTTTGCCAATAACTTTCAATTGGTGACCTTTGGTTACCAACACTTCTGCTACCAGAAGCAATTTCTCCTTAACTAATCTATCAAAGGCATTCATCATTTCATCTTTCCCCTGAGGTCCATGTCCACACATACATATTCCCAACAGCCTCAAAAAGCTTTGAAATTACAGGAGTGACGTGTTCAGTGGGACAACTTAATTGTTATCTTCAAACCAGAAAACATAATTTTAATCAGAGAGTGTTTAATTTGACAGTACGTGAAAGTCATAAATTGGAACAGTTGGTTAAAAAAAACACCAGCTTTTCATATCTAGGTTGAAATTTAGAAACCTACAGGGTAAAAATTAATATTTCTGCTCTTCAGCAATTGTAGGGACTTATCAACAAAGAGGTCACAATCAGTTTGGCTAATCCGAGTTGAATCCACAGTGTAAATTATCTGTAACGTAGTGTAGCCACATGGTCCGGTTTGTAGTGTTAACCAAGGTCACAAGGATGAATATTGTGGGTAAATGGAAAGATACTGATAGATGCAATTACACTTTGTTAAGTTGAGATTGTAAATAGTGAGCCTCACTTTGAACCTGGTCATGAAATTCGCCAAAGATCCTCACGCAGCACCTTCCAAATCCATAGCCACTTCCATCTAGAAGGACAAGGGCAACAGATACATGGGACCACCACCAACTTCAAGTTCTCCTCCAAGCCACTCACAATCCTGACTTAGCAACATTCCTTCACTGTCACTGAGTCAAACTCCTGGAATTCCCTTCCTAAGGGATTGTAGGTCTACCCACAGCAGGTGAACTGCAGCACTTCAAGAAGGCAGCTCATCACCACCTTGTCAAAATCAACTAGGGGCAGGCAATAAATGCTGGCCAGCCAGTGATGTCCACATCCCACACATAAATAAAACAAAATGATGTGCCTAACATGGGAGTACTTCATGGTGACACTTGTTGGTTAAAAGTTGGAAGTTTCTTTCCATTGCTTTCTGTTGGAGAAAGATAAAATGTACAAGTAACAGAATGGAGTTTCATATTCATTGAAGAGCCCATCATCTCTCCTGCAATGTTGGCACTGTGCCGGGTTGCTTCTTGCCAGAAGGTTATTCAAAAGAAGAGTGGACAGCAATTACAGCGTGGAATCTGGGCAGCGATCAGACAATGCTTTAAGAAGCTGTACAATATACTATACACACTTCGAATGGGCCCAACAGAGTTTTTGGGAGTAACAAGTGAACCAGATAACTGTTTCGGAGTGGCATGGTGGCTCAGTAGTTAGCACTGCTGCCTCATAGCACCAGGGATCTGGATTCAATTCCAGGCTCATGTGACTGTCTGTGTGGAGTTTGGACATTCTTTGTCTGCATAGGATTCTGCCAGATGCTTTGATTTCCTCCCACAGTCCAAAAATATGCATGTCAGATGGAGACACAGGGCTAAATTGCCCTGCAGTGTGTGGGTTAGTTGGACTAGCAATGGGAAATGTAGGGTTACAGGGGTGAGATTATGTGGGGTGCTCTGCAGAGGGATGTACATTCTGCCATAGCAAGATATGAACTCATGTACGGACAACATTAGTCTGGGGTTCTGGATTGCTACTCCAATGAGTGTACAGCCGACAGTACGGAGTAGAAATGACATGTCCTTCCTTGAGCTTGTGTTGAGTTTCATGAGAAAATTGTAGCATTTGGATTGCTTGTAACCTTGATACCTCAGTTACAAAGACCATAGGCAGACTCTTATAGGGGTCTGAATGACAAGGGCTATTGCAAAAAGTTGTGGCAGAATTGGATGAGAAGTCTGATTTGCCCCATCTCAATATTCTCAATGCTTTTGACAGGTGGTGAGGTGAATGTCTTACAAGGCAACAGAGAGTTGCTGATGAAAGGGGATTAAAAACCGAAACAACAGCAGGTGTTGTAAATCAGGAACAAGAACAAAGTTGTTGACAAAGCCCAGCAGGTCTAGCAGCATCTGTGAAGGAAAAGCAGAGTTAATGTTTTGGATCTTGTGACCCTTTGTCAGAACTGATAGTGGCTCGGAAAAGGTCAGATTATATGCGGAAAAAAGGGAGGTGGGTGGGGTAGGGAGTAAACGATAGAATAGACCCCAAAGAGAGAGAAAGACAGTTGGACAGACAAACAAGTTGCTGACAATAAGGCTGGGAGGTAGTAGTTATTAATGGGGACCGTTAGTGACTTTTAACAGGAGGGTGTGTAATAGCGGGCTATGAGGTATGAAAGGGGATTATTGCTTGTTAAACACCTTATGAATTCACCTCACTAATGTTCAGATTTCTGTCTTATTAAACCCTTTGAACAAACTGAAAAGCTGAACATGGAAACCAGACAAGGTACTTGGCACACTGCGTTCACAGTCCACCAGGCCTCAGGGTAAACCCCACTGTCCAGCCTACCTAGAGATAAGTTGAGATACAGTGGTGAAAAGAACAGCTCACTCTCTGACCAGAGAGAGAGTGTTAACTCATGAAGAGAGGAACAGACTGAACAATTCGACAGACCAGCAAAGTTACAAGTATCTGGGGAGTATTTCCAGCTTCTGAAGAATTCAATAGTTCACAATAGAGTTGTTAAAAATGTAACATTCAACTCTTAACCGTTGTAGCCTTCAAATAAAGTTGTGACCTGGTTCATTGACTGCGGACTCATATTGAGTATTGATGCACACTAAGATGCCGGTGTAAATTAATATTGTGCACTATGGTTGAGGAGTCGGCAAGGTCTTAGGGACACTCTGTTCCAGACAACACCTCTTTCACAGAAATTGGCATCTGGCATTTGCCAACACCACTTGATCATTGTGTCACCCCTCCAATACACTGGCAGTCATGAATGAAGCACATCTCGCATTGCAGCGTGTACTGGCAATAAACATTGAATGGCTGCAGCAATAACACTTGCATGCATGGACAGGCAGTCAGCTCAAGTTTGGGCCAAGCAGTATGCCAGGCCTGCTTACCTGCAAGCTTAGTTCATTTACCACGTGATGTCTTGTATTCTATGCCTGTTAGCACATTGGCAATTCAGCCAGAGCCAAAGGTTATGAGTGTTGTGTGTCATCTTGTCTGTAGAGATCTGGAGTGGGATGGAGTCCACCGAGATGTCAGTTTAACACCTACAGCAGGTGCTGGCTACTTGCATCACAAACTCACAGTCTGTATTTAAAACCAAATGGCCAAGTCAAAAACAAGTTGGGGCTGGACCTCAGTTCAGTTAAGGGGGGCAATGCCCAGGGTAGTCAGGACAGTCAGTATCAGTTTGGTGGGTGATAATTTAGGATCGACGTTTGCTGGATGTTAGGAGAGTGAGTGAACAAATATGTGAAACAGCCATTTGGAAAGCCCGCCTGTGTTTAATTTGCAATCTTTCCATCCCACACTTGCAATGCGTGCAGAGTGAGGGTGTTTTGGAGTCAAGTGCTGGTGTAAGATAACTTGCACCATATCAATGGTCTTGCAAATATTCAATGATGTTGAAGCCAGCAGCAATAACATTAAAAAAAGGCTAATGCTGGCCATTATTTGTACATCCTCCAAGGGTGATATGGGATGCACATGCCATTATTTCCTGTCATGTCAGTATAACAATAGTCTGTGCTGAAAGCAGTGAGTAATTGAAGGGTTGATATCTGTCTGGGGTGAGGAGTGAGTTGGAATGCAACAGGCACTTCTTTTTGGTGTAATGTGCTGGTTTCTCAGCCAGTGTGGCACCTTCACCAAGTTGCTGTGCTAGTTGAGCCTCAAGGTGAATGAATGGTGGAGACTTGGCCCTCTTTATCAGGGTGCAACGCTGTCTGGAAGAGAGGGTGTCTGCATCTGCAGGGTATGCCACCAATGGCTCTTCTGAGGCCTGAGGGACTCTTTAGTTCCTTGTGTTCCAACGTAGGTCATTTTCACTGACAGTCTTGAATTCAGCTGTTTGCTCTGGATACCTTGCCAAATGGGCAAAGGTGGATGTGGGAGGACTCTACCTGACAGTAAACTCAAGAACAGCAGCAGACCTCAGGAAACAACAAGGAGCAAGCACCCCGCTCATTTTAAATCCTCCCATCGTCTCCCCTTCTTTATCTTTGTATCATCCTCCAACATTTCTTCTTTACCTCTCACTCTGGCCTCTTGGGCTTTGCTGCCTCTCTTTGTCACTCTCACTGATCTGGTTGCTATTGACAGCCAGACTTCTAGCCACCATGGTCCCACACTGTGAAATGACACCCTTTCATTCCTTGCCTCCTTTAAGACCTTCTTTCAAACCAACCTTATTTTTCTTCTTTTTGAATGTCTCCCTCCTTGGCTCAATGAACACGTCTTAAAAACTTATGCCTCCGTAAGTTTTCAATAACATTTCTGATGAGGCATGATATAAATACAGTTGTGATGGCACATTGTGTTATCATTGAAGCTCTGCATGTTTTCAACACAGTAATATGAAGTCTTGAAAAACAAACCTTAAAATAGCAGGTGATGGTCACGTGACTGGTAAATGTTGCATCCTTAACTGATCTTGTTTGGCCCTTTCAGTAAGTTGACAATCCTGTCACTCTTGCTGGCTTCTGCAGTCACTCAGAGTCAGTTACAGTGAGGAATTCAAAGATGATTCTATCACATCAGTCCTGACAGTGTGCAATGTCAGGGAAATGGGAATTGGCTGCAGGGAATAGGACCGTACTGTAGTTTCCCTATTTGGCACAACTCCAAAGTGACTGAACAGCATCTCTCTAATGTTTTATTAAAGCAGTTTTTAAAAGATTTGTTTTGTAGAATTAATAATTTGGGTGGGTAGGAAATTGAAGCTGTGCATCTTTTGGTGTTAACGAGAGAAGAGACACTGATAATATTTTGTTTCTTTTTAACTCTGTCCTTAATTATTAGTACTGCAAAAAAAGCTGATATTGATGTGAAATTAACAGCTTTAAGACATTAAAGCGTCCCAAAGATACTTTGCAGGAGAATAGAAACAAAAAACTGTGAAACAAAATCTGATACAAAAGCAGAAAGTGCTCAAGAAATTCAGCAGGTCTTGCAGCCTCTGTGGAGAGAGGAACAGAGTTAACGTTTCAAGTCCAAATGACTCTCCATCTCCTGCGAATTTGCTTGAGTTTATAAATTACTAGTCCATTGAGTACACAACCTCTCCCCATGAATCCCTGAAATTTTCATTTGAAACCTCACCACACCCCTGTCCACTTTGGTCTTTCTTGAAAAACTATTGTAATCAACCTCTACTGCAAATCTGCCATTGTCAGCAAAAGTGCTCAACAAATTGCCCACATTCAGACATTCAGGTAAATGTTTGAGGTCTGAACATTACGTGGCTTCAGTTTTAAAGGAGGTTTGATCATGGGTATCCAGGGCATTAACAAATTCACCGATCTGCATCAGTTGAAGTGTGTATTAGTTTTTACATGGCCTCATTCCTTCATTTATCTCAATAGCCTGATAACATCACCAATGCACACGTTGACAGGATTCAATGCCATTGTGTCATTCTGCCTACTTTTAGCTGGAAGAAAAAAATTAACAAACAAATTAATACACTCTTTCTGCATAGAATTTTGATAGAGACCAATCACTTAAGATATAGAACAATAAAATTTTACAGTGCAAAATGAAACTGTTCAGCTCGTGAGGTCTGTGCTGGCACTTTTTTAAGAGTTATCCAAGCTCAGTTAGTTCAGTTAACTGGTTTACATTGCAGAGTAATAACAGAAATTTGAGTTCCAATCCTGTGCCATCACCTTGTCAACGACAATTAGGGGCGGACAATAACTGTTGGTTGCTGCTCACTTCCCATGAAAAAGTGTAAAAGAAACATGTCTGTTTAACCCTTCAGAGTGTGGTATAATGATGCAAATTGTGTAAAGGAAAATCCTGGAAAAAGTATCAGAGTAAATCATACCTAAAAGCCTCCAATATTCCTAACATGAGGTTACCACTAGTGATTTTCCTCTCAACCTCTCCACTTGCCTGAGCTGTGGTGACCATTAGGTTAAACTTGCCTCGTGAGACAGTGGCCTCTAATTCAGCAGTGGGAGTGGTGCGAGTGCGAGCCAGGGGGCAGACAGGTAAGTGAACTCATATATTCAGGCATTGGCCAAACCTGAAACACTGCATGTGTAGCGTCTCCTATCCATCCTCCTCCTCTCACCAAACAAAAAGACTATGTGGAGGGTCAGTAAGGTAAGCTTTCTTTTTTCTTTATCTCTTTTGGCAATCTATAGTGGAGGGAATGCAAGCTGGGGCAGTTGCATGCTCCTCTTGTAGGATATGGGAATTAAGGGTCACTGCTGGTGTCCCCTCTGACTTCTCCTGCGAGAAGTGCTCCCAATTCCAGCTCCTCAAAAAACACGTTAGGAAACTGGAGCTGGAGCTGGATGAACTCCAATTCATTTGGGAGGCTGAGGGGGTGATAGATATGAGTTATAGAGAGGTTATCACACCTAAGTTACAGGATAGAGGTAACTGGGTGACTGTGAAGAGAGGGAAAGGGAATAGACAAACAGTGCAGGGATCACCTGTAGCCATTCCCCTCAATAATAAGGATACCGCTGTCGATTCTGATGGTGGGGTGGGGGGCGTGTTGCTGGAAATGGTCTACCTGGGGATAGCCATACAGGCCAGGTATCTGGCACCAAGCCTGCGTCTGTGGCTCAGAAGGGAACAGGAGAGAATAAGACAGCTATATTGATAGGAGATTCAACAGTTAGGGGGACAGACAGGAGATTTTGTGGTACTGAGCGAGACTCCCATGTGGTATGTTGCTTCCTGGATGCCAGGTTCAGGAATGTCTCTGATCGAATCTATAGGATTCTTGAGGGGGAGGGTGACCAACTAGTGTGGTACACAACGGTACCAATGACAAAGCTAGGAAAAGGGATGAGGGCCTGAAAAGTGAATATAGAGAGTTAGGCTGGAAGCTAAAAGTCAGGATGAGCATATTAGTATTCTCAGGATGACTACCGGTGCCATGGAGTAGTGAGGCTAGGAATAGAGAGCGAGTGCAGCTGAACATGCGGCTACAGAACAGGTGTAGGAGGGAGGGCTTCAGATATGTCGTTCATTGGAATAACTTCTGGGGAAGGTGGGAACTGTACAAGAAGGACGGGTGGCACCTGAACTAGAGGGGCACCAATATCCCGGGTAGAAGGTTTGCTAGAGCTTTTTGGGAGGGCTTAAACTAGATTGGCAGGGCGATGGGAACCAGAGCTACTGATCAGAGGATGGCATAGCTGGTATACAGGCAGATACAGTATGCAGAGAGTCTGTGAGGAAGAATAGGCAGTTGATTGGGCAAAGTTGCAGTCAGTGTGATGGGTTGAAATGCGACTCTTTGAACACAAGAAGTGTCAGGAATGAGGGTGACGAGCTTAGAGCATGGATCAGTACTTGGAACTACGATATTGTGGCCATTACGGAGACTTGGATAACATAGGGGCAGGAGTGGTTGTTGGATGTTCTGGGGTTGAGATGTTTCAAAAGAAATAGGGAGGGAGGTAAAAAGGGTGGGGGAGTGGCATTGTTAATCAGGGATGGTACCACAGCTGCAGAAAAGGAGGTCGTTGAGGAGGGTTTGTCCACTGAGTCAGTATGATTGGAAGTCAGAAACAGGTAGGAGCACTTTATTGGGAGTTTTCTAAAGAACCACCCCCTAAGTGACTCCAATTTCCCTCAAATTGACTGGAACCTCCTCAGTGCAAATAGTTTGGATGGAGCAGATTTTGTCAGGTGTGTCCAAGAGGGATTTCTGACTCAATATGTAGATAGCCCGACTGGAGGGGAGGCCATATTTCATTTGGTACTTGACAATGAACCAGGTCAGGTGCCAAATCTCTCAATGAGAGAGCATTTCGGTGAAGGTGATCATAACTTCCTGACCTTTACGATAGTCATAGAGAGGGATAGGAACAGATGGTATGTGAAAGTATTTAATTGGGGGAGGGGGAATTGCAATGCTATTAGGCAAAAACTGTGGAGCATAAATTGGAACAGATGTTCTCAGGGAAATGCACAATTGAAATGTGGAGGTTGTTTAGTGAGCACTTGCTATGAGTATAGGATAGGTTTATCCCACTGAGGCAAGGAAAGGACGGTAACGTGAAGGAATTTTTGATAACAAGACATGTGGAGCATCTAGTCAAGAGGAACAAGGAAGCTTACTTGGGGTTGAGGAAGCAAGGATCAGACACGGTTCTCGAGGTCTACAGGGTAGCCAGGAAGGAATTGAAGAATGGACTTAGGAGAGTGAGAAGGGGATATGAAAAAGCCTTGACGGGTGGGATTAAGGAAAACCCCAAGATGTTCTATGCTTAAATGAGGAACAAGAGGATGGCCAGATTGAGGGTAGGGCAATCAGGAATAGTGGAGGGAACTTGTGCGCGGTGTCAGAGGGGGTGGGGGAGGTTCTTAATTAATACTTTGCTTCAGTATTAACCAGTGAGAGGGACCTTGTACTTTGTAAGGACAGCATGAAACCAGCAGATATGCTCGAACAGGTTGATGTTAGGATGAAGGATATGCTAGAAATTTTGAAAAACATGAGAATAGATAACTTCCCTGGGCCAGACAGGATATGCCCAAGGTTACTATGGGAAGCAAGGTAAGAGATTGCTCCATCTTTGGTGATGATCTTTGCGTCCTCACTGTCCACTGGAGTAGTACCAGAAGATTGGAAGGTGGCGAATGTTATTCCCTTGCTCAAGAAAGGGAATAGGGATAATCTTGCGAATTACAGACCAGTCAATCTTACTTCTGTGGTGGGCAAATTAACGGACAGGGCTATGAGAGATAGTATTTATGATTATTTGGAAAAGCACAGTTTTATTAGAAGTAGTCAGCATGGCTTTGTGAGGGGCAGGGTCAAGCTTCACAAGCCTTATTGAATTCTTTGAGGATGTTGAGGATGTGACAAAACACATTTATGAAGGTCGAGCAGTGGACGTGGTGTATATAGATTTTAGCAAGGCATTTGATAAGGTTCCCCATAGTAGGTTCATTCAGAAAGTAAGGAGGCATGGGATTCAGGGAAATTTGGCTGTCTGATACAGAATTGGCTGTCCAATAGGAGGCAAATAAATGGAAACTATTCAGCCCGGAGCTTGGTGACCAGTGGTGCTCCACATTGATCTGTTCTGGGACCTCTGCTCTTTGTGCTGTTTATAAGTGACTTGGACGAGGAAGTGGAAGGGTAGGTTAGTAAGTCTGCCAATAACACAAAGGTTGGTGAAGTTGTGGATAGCGTGGAGGGCTATCGGGCAATAGGTTGCAATGGGACATTGACAGGATGCAGAGCTGGGCAAAGAAGTGGGAGATGGAATTCAACCTAACAAAGAGTGAAGTGATTCATTTTGGAAGGTTGAATTTGAATGCAGCTAACAGGGTTAATGGCAGGATTCTTGGTAGTGTGGAGGAACAGAGGGATCTTGGGGTCCATGTCCATAGATTCCACAAAGTCGCTATCCAAGTTGATAGGGTTGTAAAGAAGGCTTATGGTGTATTGGCTTTCATTGGCAGGGGAATCGCATTTAAGAGCCACAGGGTTGTGCTGCAGCTCTATAAAACCCTGATTAGACCACACTTGGAAAAGTGTGTTCAGTTCTGGTCTTCTATTATAGGAAGAATATAGAAGCTTACAGAGGGTGCAGATTTACCAGGATGCCACCTGGTCTGGAGGGCAGGTCTTATGAGGAAAGGTTGAGGAAGCTAGGGCTTTTTTCATTGGAGTGAAGAAGGATGACAGGTGACTTGATAAAGTTGTACAAGATGATGAGAGGCTTAGATAGAGTGGATAGCTGGTGGCTTTTTTCCCAGGGCATAAATGATGATTACGTGGGGGATAATTTTAAGGTGATTGGAGGAAGATATAGTGGAGATGTCAGAGGTAGGTTATTTACACAGAGTTGTGGGTGTGTGGAATGTGCTGCCGGCAGTGGTAGTGGAGTCAGATACATTAGGGACATTTAAATGACTCTCAGATAGGCACATGGAGGATAGTAAAATGTAAGGAATGCAGGGTTGTTTGATCTTAGAGTAGGATAATAGGTTGGCACAACAGCATGGGCTGAATGGCCTGTATCATGCTGTATTGTTCTATGTTCTATGTTCTTAAACCAGCAGTAGTTGCCTCTCTCCCTAATGAGACTCAGGTGACCTCATTTTACCAAACAGTACGACTCGCCTAGTATTCTCTTCCAGCTCAGAAATACGATTTCCTTTTCAAGTATATATCTTGTTCCACTATTTTTTGAAAACCTCTCTTGAATCATTGACCCTACTGTCTGTGGAAATAGATTCCTCCTGTTATTTTCATCAAACCTTACATAATACTGAATTTGCCTGCTCTGCTCTAAAGAGCATTATCCAAGTTTCTCTTATTCAAAGATCCAGAGGGGCAATTTATTCATGCAGAAGATGATGAGTGTCTGGAATGGACTGGCAGAGGTAATGGTGGAAGCAAGTACAATTTGGTCATTTCAGAAATATTTAGATAAGTTAATGGTATGGAGAGATATGGACTAAATGTAAACAAATGGGACTAGCTTAAATTGCGAAGACTGGGCAGCATGGGCAAGTCTGGCCAAAGGGCCTGTTTTCATGCCATAGACCTTTATAATTCTGTGATGCTAGTCTCCTATATAACTGACATTTTTCCTATAGTTGAACACACCACTCTAGTTGAAACCTATCTAATATGTAGTGATCATGACAAACATATGCACGCTACTAAAGACAGTGTATCTATGTAAGATGATCTCATTAACAAATATGCCAATTAAATTCACCGATGTGGCGCACCATAACTATAAACTCATGTAATTAAAATTTAGCTTAATTTTCAGCTTTATCCCAGGAGATAAATCCACATGTAATGCTCCAATCCAGTTAAAGGTTACCAGCGCTGGAAAAAAAATCATGTGCCAGCTAACGTTACCTTAGTTTCAACACATTTTGGTTTGATTAGGCAATTGACTCTTTGGGGTGGTTCATTAAAATATTGCATTCAGAATGACAGAAGCTGGAGGTTAATAGATCTCAAGTCAGCTTACAGCATAGCTCATTGATGTGACAATATAAAACAAAAAGACTTGCACTGCTATAGCACCCTTCACGTCCTCAGCACTTCCTAAGGAATTTTACAGCCAATTAAGTACCTCTGACATGTAATTACTGCTTTAATATAGGAAACAATGGCAGCAAAATTGTGCACAGCAAGGTTTCATATCTGAAAAATGCTCAGAAAATCAATTTGGAGGTTGCAAGAACTACAGATGCTGGAGTCAGAGACAACACAATATGGAGCTGGAGGGACACAGCAGCAGGCCAGGCAGCATCAGAAAGAGCAGGAAAGTTGATGTTTTCAGCCAGGACGGTTAAGGAGTGGTCTAGGAACCAGAGAGAATCACTCTTCCTTTTTACAAAGTGACGTGGCAAGATCTATTGTGCCACCTGGGAGGGGAGATGAAACATTGAATTAATATTGGGTCTAACAAAAAATAGTGCTTCCAACTGTGCAGCATTTTTCAGTAGCACAATAGCCTGAGTTTTTGGCTCAAATCACCAGAGCAGGACTTGAATCAAGCAACTAAACCATGACTGACACCAACTCACCATCACCTTCCCAAGGACAGTTAGGAATGGTCAATAATTGTTTGTCATTCCAATGCTACACATATTCCATAAAAAAAATTCAACAAGAAACATGTTTGTGAACTCATTCAGAGTGTGGGTGAACACAGCAAATTGTGTAAAGGAAATCATTGGAAAAAATATCACAGTAATTCATATCTAAATACCTCCAACACGAAAGTCAGCTTACTAAATATATTGAATAAGAATATTCAGCTTTTTCTTTCCCAGTCAGTGCTGGAAATTTAAAATAAATTATAATAACTACTAATCTAAAATAGAAACATAAAAATGCTGGAAAAACAAACTGGGTTTAGTTGCTTCTGAGATGGGAAGAGAGCTGGGGACAAGAAAGTGGTCTCACCCAAATATTAGTATGAAAAGCAAATGTTTTGTGAGTAATTAACCACCAGTCACAATTCTTTTTCACATAGACCTATAATTAAAATAGTAACCCTACTTAATCACAGAGTTATCTGCTAAATACACTGATCAATGTATTGTTTTGCATCCAAATATGTAGCATTTGCAAATTTTGGTCCCCATTGACCACTTATGCTGTTTCTTATTCTCTTCCCTGTTGGTCTACTGATACTCACTGTAAGCTTGGGCATTGCTGATGGCTCTTCAGGAGAGGTATAAGAGACTGTGCTGGTACAAGGAGAGCCAGACCATCTCTGTTGCCAGTTGACATGGGTACAGCCCACCAAGAGGGAGGTAGCTGTACTATTGACTGGGCTCAGATTGCATCATGTAGAAAGTTTAAGTGTCTTTCTACCTAATACTTGTTTCAAATGATCACCTGTCTACTGAAAATTACTGGTCATCCATTCTCATCCAGATGGGTCTGGATTTGCCTATTTCAACACATAGCAAGTTGGTTGCCCATGTTATAAACTCCAAAAACTTCAAGTCATCCTCTATTTGGCTGCTTGTGTCCTGACTCACACCAATTCCCATTCGCTCATCACCCTTGTGCTAATTGACTTATGTTAGCTCGTGCTTAAGAAACACCTACACCCAAACATTTTCAGCTTTGCTTTCAGGTCCCTCTGTATATCTCTATAATTTCTTCTAGCAATCTGTGTTCCTTCAACTATAACTTCCTGAGAATTCCAAATTTTAATCTCTCCATGATAGGCACATGTATCTTCCACGAGCTGTCTCACCCCTCAGCTCTGGAATTCCCTCCCAAATCTCCTCAAACTATCAAGTTCTCTTTCCTCCTTCATCTGCCGTAATATCCTCCTAAGAGACTCAGTGTCAAATGTTCTTTGATCACCCTCTGATGAAATGCTTGGAATGACTTATCACCTTACACCCTCTATACAAATCCAAGATTGTAGGAATTTTACAGCTTTGCCTCTCTAATGTGCTTTGGGTTTATTCATGGTTTTTTTTGCCTCTCTTGGATGATTAAAAGGCTGGTCATGCCTGGTCTTTATTCTCCATGTAGTACGGGTACGTAGCAGGCTTATTGGATTAGCAGCTTGTTCCCTAGCTGTTAGTTTCCAGTGTTCAAATGGCAGGATCAGGTCCAAAAGCTCTATTACAGCACCCATTCTATTAGCTGCGAGGAAGCCTAATGTTGTTGTGTGAACTTGGACACAAGATATATCATCAAACCACATCACTGTACTGTCATCTTTCCTAGCAGGCAGAACTAAGCAGCTATTTGTACCCCCTTTCAGTAATGACACTCTCTCTTTATCCACACCCAACCCTTTAGCTGTCATTTTATGCGTTCATTTTGTCTAAACATTGCTCTCAACAGTAGAAATTCTGCATACAATAAGTGCCACATGAAATGTGTCATCAATCTTGCGTTCGTCTAATAAATGGCTTTCACTCTGCAAAATAATGCAGCACAGGGAATTACCTCACCTCACTCTCATTTTAAAGTATATCTAAGAGTAATTAAAAGTGCCTACTGCTAGACAATTTAATACCTAATTTTATAATCACAAATATTTTAACACTAATGATTACAATCTGTCACTGTCGTCCCATGGTAATAAAAACACGCATAATGCCCTATTAAATGTGACAGACTTTGCTGGTCGCAGATTTAGTGTTCAATGACAGAATGTGTTATTGCAATATATCTGCACTGTGCTGTGAAGTGCTGGTAAATGGCTGCAAAAGGCAAACTCTTGTACTATTCTTTGCTACCTGTCTCATGGCTTTATCATCCCAAAGCAGCCAGGCTAGTAGAACCTGCTAATTCTACCTGTCATGTAGCAATCAATTTAATTTAAGAAAAGCCTTATGTTCTTACTGATTATAATGGCCTCAACCAGTGACAAGCAAATATTTATACAGGACTGAAATAAAGGAGAGTAAAGGACCCGTGAACATCCCCTATCCGCACCCCGACTCCAGAGGCTTTAGGAGGCCACCGTTGAGTTAAAGACAGGTCTTTCATCCCCATTTACAGATGCCGTCCCACCTCACAAAGAATCTGATTGATCATCAGCCCCCTGTACAGAGGACACAGAGGTAACGTGAAAAGTATATGGGGAAGCAATCATTATCAAAGTCAGGTCAGAAGGCCTTAAGGAGCAAGGTGGTGAGGACCAGTGTAGACAGCTCATGGAGGGGGAAAGAAGCTGCAAACCCAATGCCGAGGGTACACCAGAAAATACAGCTGATAGCTTGTACACCATGGAAAGAGGTAGTTCCGATCAATCCAGGTCTCGTCCTCTCTTTACTCATCTAAACTTACCACCGTAACCATCTTATCCCTTTTCCCTTACACATTTGTCTAATTTCCCATTAAATGTGTTGATACTAATTATTTCACCTACTCTTTGCTTAAAGAAATTGCTGTTGAATTCCCAATTGGATTTCTTAAGGACTATCCTACATTGGTGAGCTCTAGTTCTGTTCTTCTCCATTACACTAAAAATGTTGTTGTTTTCAAGCAAGAGTTAGATATAATTCATATGGCTAAAGAGATCAAAAGAAATGGGGAGAAACTAGGAATTGTGTTTCATGATCAGTCATGATCATATTGAATAGAGGAGCAGAGTTGAAGGGCCGAATGGCCTACCCCTCTTCCTACTTGCTTTCATTCCATGCCTCTATCTCTATCTACTCCATTAAAACTATTCATACATTTAAAGATTTCAATCACCCTGATTGCTGTACTAATTGTTAGCAAATTTCAGGATCGATGTAGACAAAGCTTCCTCTGTAAAGCCTCTGCTGTGTGTTGCACGTGTAAACCTGTGACCATCCTGTGGTGCCTGTGCCACGCGTGGTGCCTGGGAGACAACTGATGAATTGGTGAAGAAAGAAACATTAAATGATATGGGGAGAGACGGCAAATGAAATTAGAGGCGTGAGTTTGGATCAGGGAAAGTTCCAAGGATGTTATCACCAGCATACAAATAAACGGGTGATTCAGATCCAGCTGTATTGACATTTCTGTGATCGTACCACAGTTCTTTTCCTCTTTTCCAACTGATGGCATGTTTCTTTTGAGGATGAATGCAGATTTAATGGCATTGGCTTTTTCTTCAGACCCTGACCCGAAACATTAACTTTCCTGCTCGTCTGATGTTGCCTGGCCAACTGTGTTCCTCCAGCTCCACACTATGTTATTCCTGACTCCAGCATCAGCAGTTCTTACTATCTCTGAATGTATATTCTTTATTTGGACGTAAAATTATGTGCAGGTAATATAAACTAGAAGGCTAAGCACACATGTTGGATTCCTACCAACTGTTGTTGCAAACTGACAAGAGTCATGGAACTATTACATCACATCTTGTCAAGGTGACTGATTTCATTGTAAGCTAAGATAGGACCTTTATAAGTAAGTATCTATCATATTACATCTTTTCATCATTTTTCTCAATCACTTTTTCCATCGTCCTTCTCCCTTCTCCTCTCTCCCTTTATCCGATCGTTCCTTTTCTCTCTTTCTCTCAATTTCCTCTCTTTTGCCTTTTCTTCTCACTGTTCACTTTCTCATGTCGCTTCCTTCTCTGTTCCTTTTTATTCACTCACACTCCACCTGTTCCCCATCATCTATTTGCCTTTGCTGTAGTAAAATATTTGACATCCTCCTGTATCTCACCCCGCAGTTCAGTTTCATACCTGGTGCTAATTTATATCTTGCCAAGTGACTCACCGTTCCTTGTCTACAGCAGCCAAGAGGAAAAAACGACCTGACCCAGTCTCATTTTCCAACATTGAAACTACGTTGCCACTTATCTCAGTGCCATTGGTCATAGCTTGTCATGCACAAATTGCTGCTGTGTTTCCTGGCATTACAAGGGTATCTACACTGTGCAAGTAACTCAGTAACTGGAATAAGTTTTAGGAAGCGAATGGTGCTACATGAAAGCAAGTTGCTCTTTTACTGAATTGTGACTGAGGTCAGAGGTGTATAGTGTTTCTTTTTGCAGCCCCAGTTCTCCAGTGATCGTGAAAGTGTAACTTTTATCGGTTTGATGATGTGGTCAGTTACACAGGTGTCAGACTGCATCAAGTTTACTAGTAAGCACAATGCAAACAGGTTTCTTTAGTAGCAAAAAAACGTGTATTATGAAAAGCAATCTTACACACACACACACACACACACACACACACACACACACACACACACACACACACACACATTAAAGGTCTTTGACGAAGTAAGAGTAATAAGCTATAAATTGTATGCTCTGATCCCAAAGCTATTCTACACATCCTATCTGCTGACACTGGGTGGTTTTGCAAGTGAAGCCACTTAGCTTCAATCACTGGGACAGATTCCTAGGATATTCTTTTCAGGAACTCTGCCTAAATTGTAAAGGTGACTTTCAGTCGGTTTTCATTTCACACACCTTGGTGAGGAGAGAGGAGGCAATGCACTGTTGAGTGTCAGGAAAGTGTCAAATTCTGTCTTTGACTAAGCTCAAGAATCTAACAGTCTCACTCCACTCATAAACCTGGCCATGTGACTTCTCGCTGAAAATTCTCTGGATTGTGTGACTGCATCCAAGCTCAGCACTCCTTCTAGACTACTACTAGAACAATGCATCTAAATGAATCATTTAACATATCTAAGGCAGCTCATGAATACAAGTAACACTTACAGACTTGCTTCCAGAAACAGGCACCACACAAACAGTTGGGGTGAACAGTGACAGTGTTGAAGTTATCTTGTGAAGCCTGAAAGAGGTATTGCTTATTTTCATGTTGTGGCTTCTCTCGGAATGTATAACATGAAGCGTTTAATGCAAATGCCTGCTAAATACCGTCATCTCTTAAGCCCTACAGATGTCTCATCCCATTGTATTTCCAAAGCACTGTTTTTGAATGGCTGGATTCTTGTCCTTTCTTGCCCTTTCTCTGGAACTCTTGATTCTCTACTGGTCAAGAATCTGTTGATCTCAGCCTTAAATATACACCAGGACTCTGCCTCCAGAGTCTCTGTGGCAAGGAGTTTCAAAGATTCTCAACTCTCTGAGAGAAGAAATTCATCCTTATCTCAGTCTTAAATTTTGTTCTGAGACCATGGCTTCTCGTCCTAGTCTCTCCCATGAGGGGAAATATCCTCTCAGCATTGAGGTTGTCAAGCCCTTTAAGAATCCTATATGCTTCAATGAGATTAACTCTCATTCTTTTGAAGCCCAGTCAGTAGAGTCCCAACCTGTTTAATCTTTGCTCATAAGATCCATACCAGGGATCATCTGAGTGTACCATTTTTGAAGTGCATCCAATTAAATAATGCTTTTGCTTAAATAAGGGAACCAAAACTGCTCAAAGCACCCCAGATGTGGTCTTACCAGCACCGTGTACAGTTGCAGGAAGACTTCCCTACTCTTATAGTCAAACCCCCTTGAAATATTCCACTAGCTTTCCTAATTACCCACTGCACCTGTGTGCCAGCTTTCTGTGTTTCATGCGTAAGTTCCCCAAGTCCCTTTACTTTGCAGCACTCTGCAGTTTTTCTCCATTTAAATGATATTCGTGTCTTTTGTTGTCCCTTCCAAAGTGAACAGCTTCACATTTTCTCATATTATACTCCATTGCCAACTTTTTGACCACTTACTTCACCTATCAATATCTTGCGGTAAACTGCGTCGTCTACAAATTTGCCCACAGTGCATTCACCTACCTCCTCCAAGTCATGTTGCAAGCAGCTGCAGGCCCAGCAATGATCTGTGTGAACACCCAGCGGTTACAAGTTGCCAGCAAGTGGTATCCACCAGCACACTTGAGGCATTCAGTGACCAGTGGGAACCATTGGGATTTGGATACATTATCTCCCCAACAGTGATATTTTAATTTAGGGCAGCACGGTGGCTCAGGGGTTAGCACTGCTGCCTCACAGCACCAGGGACCTGGGTTTGACTGTCTGTGTGGAGTTTGCACATTGTCCCTGTGTCTGCTTGAGTTTCCTCCGGGTGCACCGGTTTCCACCCACAGACCAAAGATGTGCAGACTAGGTGGATTGACCATGCTAAATTGCCCATAGTGTTCGGGGATGCTTAGATTAGGGGGATGGTTCTGGGTGGAATGTTCTGAGGTGTGGACTTGTTGGGCCAAAGGGCCTGTTTCGACACTGCGGGGATTCTATGATCTAATTTAAATTGTTAATTTCTCTTAATTTCAATTTTGCTACTGTTCTCCTTCAGGGGCTGTCAATGAGATTTTACTTTGCTCATGATTTTTCAAAATGGTATATTCACTCAATTGATTCTGCATCGGCAACATTCACAATTTCTACTCCTTAGCCAAGAAATTTGACTTGGCTTCTGAATTTTGGGATTTCATCTTCTCAAACCAAATGGCACAAAAATAATTTTTGCAAAGTTGAGTAGTCACTGCTCCCGTTCCCCAACTGAAAGGTTTACTGTCAAAATTACAACCTGTTCTGACAAGGTATTTCAATGAATATTTTCCTTTCCAACACTGACACGCTTGTTGAGAATTTAACTGTTTGCAATTATTGGGCCATGCATTTTTTTTCTGCTTTATATCGAGCAGTTTGCTCCCTTGGTTACTGAACTGTCCAAGGACATGTGATCGGACAGCACACAGGAACAATTCTACGCCTTACCACTCTCCAGTGCAAATGGCGTTTAAATAAGGGAACAGATTCTAATTCTCCATGCAAGGTTAATAAGTAACAATGAGATTAATGTAGTTGTGTCATGCCAGAAACCTGCATACGCACACAAATAAACATACAGGCATGCATGTGTTTGATGAGTGGAATTCTACCAGCACACTGTGGATCTCAATGACAGGGGCAATGATAGCTTTCAAATCCACACAATTAGATGGCACAACTTAGGTAGCAAGTTTATTGCAAGTGACCATTTAAGAAGCCACAGCTAGGATGAACCGGTAAACTGACTGTCAGTAAGTCAATTCGTTAAAACAAACTGTACCAGCATTTTGCAAAAGTAGCGAAGAAGGTGGGATCATTCCTCAGAAAGGAAATGCAACGAGCTGTCTCGAAACATTGAAAGCTGCGTGAATGGCAGTGGTCATTAACTGTCATCTTGATAGCCGTTTTACAGAGTATGAGACATGTACATTCATTTTATAGTTATATATTTTCTACACCTCAGATCAATGCAGACACACGAGTTTCTAAGTGTGCAACAGGTTTACTTGCAAGAGTTTTTTAAAAATATCTGCAATTGTAAAAAAAATCTGTTCTACGCTCAGTCCAGCTCAGCTGGCAGTTATTTCTTTAGTGTCTGTTTACTTGGCTCTGAGTCAGTATCCAGGCTTGCTCAATCAAGCACAATAAGAAGAGATTGGTTACCAGATTCACACAATCAACCACTGATCAATGAAACATCACAACAGGTATTTTACAAATTTCAGAGCAGCTCCCCATCATGGCAACTGCTTCAGATTGGTTTCCCAGCAGCCTCCAAGAGAAGGCCTAATTTCCCAGCTATTCCATTGGTCAAGGCAGGATCCCCTGGAGCATTGGCTATCCTCATATCACTGACACCATACTGTATGGTGCACGCCTCTAGTTACTGGGACATGCCCCCACACACCCCAAACTCCCCCACCTCTGACCCCAGCACATAAATTAATCCCTCAGCAAATTTTCAAGTCTACGTTAATATGACGATGCTTTCCCCTTCAAGTGCCAGTCTCAACTGTGGTTACCTTAATATCCTGGTAATGGAAACGTGCAGCATTTCCTCATCAGGACCATGTTGCCATCCCTCCCACTACTGCCTCCAAGGGAGCAGTAAAAACCAGCAAAATATCTAATTCCCAAAACATTAAACATAAAATTTATCTCAACCAATGACAGGATGAAGTCATTCACAAGCCCCCTCATGTATGCCTTACAAGTATAGTAAATTCCACGTTTAACTATGGCACATTCTGTTTGCACCACTGACTGTGTAAAATATAGTATTTATTTTAGTCTGAGATGTTGTAAATGTGCTGTGCCTTTATGTGAAAAAGCTTTCACTTCCCCCCAGAGGCAATAGCCTGTGATCTTGAAAACCTTGTCAGTGGGATTAAAGCTAGAAATTATAGTTCATTCCTGTCCCAACAGCAGTATATTACAATAACTTATTGGAGAGATGCTGTAAATTTTTAACTCTCTGACTTTTTGCCAGTCTAAATATTGAAAATGAGTGTAACAACATATCACAAGAGCTGTCCTCTTGCTCTCTGCTAGTAATAAAGACCACCCGCCTCATCCCAATTGTCAGCTGCTTCCTGAATTGTTGAGTTCAAAATATGCCTGAGGTGCCAGAGAATTTCAGGGATAGAAAATGAATTCTACATTGTAGTAACTTGTTACATTAATCTATTTTGTGAAAAGCAACTGAAGAGATGCTGAGTGCTGAGTCAGAATATTACTTTGGCATAAATCAGGCAATTTGTGTTATTGATACTTAATAGCATATACCATGGACAAATGATGAGCTTCTTTTTTAATTGTCACTCAGCTTTCTCCATTATTGCCTGACAATGCTGACTTAGACAAATTCTGTCCTCAGCAAAGGCCTATGTTGTTCATGTTTCAGCACAGTTGAGCAGTGAGGCAAAAGGTTCACTGGTTAGAAGAGGAATGGGCACCACCATCCCATTCATTCTAAGACCAAAGCTTACACCCTAGGATCTGCAAATAACCTAGTGCTGAACTCAGAATCTTCCTAGTTTGATGGCAGTTCACATTAACCCTTAACACTGTACTTAGCAATTGATTTTTTAGTTTAATGTATGGCCTCAAAGGACATTTCTGAGATGCATTACAGTGTTCCACAGATGAGAGGATATATGTTTTAGATTAAAAATTCACACTTGATGAGTTGTTAATTTGAGAAACATTTGTGGGGACTGTATAACCTTTCCCAATCGATGGCATGTCAATAGAATAGTTTCAGTATGCATTGTTTTATTTCAGATTTCCAATGTTTATGGCATTTTACTTTTGCCTAATATAGAAATGATTTGAAACACATTTGACGGTTATATAAATCAGTATGGAGTGTTAGATTTTAGAGGTTCAGAACAACAGTTACTTAATATTAGCCGTCGACCTTTCATTAGGAGTTTGCAGATAGCTAGTTAAATTGGTTAAGAAGCACCATTTTAGATATCACACATTAGACAACAAAAGTAAATGAGCTGTGGCAATTGAGGAGGGCCCGCTGACACCAGAAGATGTGCAGACAGTTGGCTGCCTGGAAGCATTTCCACCTGTCAGATGTGTTGACACTCCCCAATTTCCAGAGGTTAGTAATTGACCCTGTATCAATCCATCATCTGAATCATAGACACAAGACAAGAACTCCTTTGCCCATCTTCATCTGAAGATTAGTTCATGTTCTTTTTGGGATCATGGCTCTTGTTTTCCTAAACACTGTCCTGATAATAGTGTACATATGGTGCCAGATAGTTATTTGATGTCAATCTATGGAACAAAGTGAACTCAGTACCCTTTATGGTTTCTGGGTTTTTTTTTGTCACAGAATTGTTACGATGTGGTAGGAGGCCATTTGGCCCATCATGTCTGCACCAACTCTCCAATGAGCTATATGACTTAATGGCATTCATCTGCCCTTTTCCCCATTCCCACGCACATTGTTTCTATTCAAATAACCATTCAACACCCTGTTGAATCTGTCCCACAGTTAAGCGATGCATTCCAGACCCAAAACAGTGATTTGTGTGAAAAAAATTCCCTGTTTATTAAAAATGACTCACATTTGGTAAAAGGAAACTCTCAAGCCATGCCACCTGGAAAACACTAGAAAAGTCCAGTTCTAAAGGGAACTCAGTTTTTAATGAGACAAGCAAACATTCCTTTATTACCTCTGTGGATAAGGAGTATCTCAGACTGCCTGTTGATTGACGCATTCTGTATCGGTTCATGTATCGTGACTTATGGTGTGACTACGTTCCACACTGTTCTCTGCCTCACGGATGCAGCTCTGTAATTTGAGTTGCTGATCAGTCTCTGAAACCCAGAGCTCAAGCTTCTACAACCACTGTTCTGTCCTGTACATGAGCGTGTTTAAGTACCAACAAGTGTCTATGACTCTCTACATGCCACATGATGGGCATTCTACTTAGCCAACTGCACATCCTTTAAATTATATTTTTAAATTACTCTACTGACTAGAACTTCAATAATTTTAACTTACTTTAACCTTACTCTTGAACTATTAACTAAAAACTGGAGATTCAAAGAAAGCAGAAATATTTCATCCTTAATCACAAATCAAATCCCTCCTCTGTGCCAATAGATCTTTTCTTTCCCAGTGTAGTTTAGAAATTCATCACTTCCACAATAACTGGAATTTGAAATTCAGTCTCCAACAACAGCTGCTCAACAAAGAATTCACTCATGGCTTTCCTGTGATTTACCTCGTGGACATTTTTCTCTTCATAGAATCATAGAACTTCAACAGTGCAGAATCAGGCCATTCAGCCCATCAAGTAAGATACTGCAAGATGGCGCCAACACTGGACCACTGCAGCAGATCTATCAAGTCTACAGTGACCCTCTGAACAGCACTCTACCAGACCCATCCCCTTCCTGATCCCCGTAACCTTGTAATTCCAATGGGTAATCCAACTTGCCTGCACATCCCTGGTCACCATGAGCAATTTAGCATGGCCAATTCACCTAATCTGGGCATCTTTGGTCAGTGGGAGGAAACCCGAAGGAAACCCACACAGACATGGTGAGAATGTGCAAACTCCACTCAGATAGTTGCCTGAGGGTGGTACGGAGCCCACCTCCCTGGCACTGTGTGGCAGCAGGGCTAACTACTGAGCTACTGGATTACCTTCTTCTTGTATGTTTTGCCTGGAATACATTTTCTCCTGCTCTTTTAGGGCTTAATGATTGTCTCCGATTTCTCCTCTCTCTCACACATTCAGGGGCTAATGACAGTGTCTGAGTTAACCCCAGCACCCTCTCTCCTTTCTCTCTCCTTCTCTATCTCTTTCTCTCTCTCTCTCTCTCTCTCTCTCTCTCTCTCTCTCTCTCAGCTTGGGTCCTTCCATCTCCTACTCTGAAGCAACATTGCTCACAATAGACAAGGCACCATAAAAGTTTTGGGGTACAAAGGTAGGTGCATCCTCTGAGCCCAATGGAGGAATTAATTCCCTTTCTCATGGGGCAAATAGTGACCCAAATACTGAGGCTGTGACCATTAAGCATCACAGTGTGTTTCTGCCTTATGTTGGTTCACCAAGCGTCCCTCTTATCTGGCATGAGGACCAAACTGCAGATAGTGTGATGATTGACCTCTGGCTTTTCATCCCAAAACCACTTCCCACAATCCAAGATAACAAAGTGTGGAGCTGGATGAACATAGCAGGCCAAGCAGCATCTCAGGAGCACAAAAGCTGACGTTTCGGGCCTAGACCCTTCATCAGGGTTATCACTCCCTCAATCCAACCTCCCTCTTCTCATTTCCTGCTTTTACTAAACAAAGAATGGCTACCAGATAAGCTTCAACGGGAAGGGCAGGGGAAACACCAAACCACTGATGAACAGCCCTGAATATTTGATCTGTTGCTTGCAACCAGAAGCACAGATATTGATAATGCCATTACTGATGTAATGATATGTACCTCTAACACAGAATTTTTTCTATCCTGTTTCATTTGAAGAGGTGTATTGTAAACTTGATGCAGTGGCGCCTGCTCCATGGAAAGCAGAGTAAATAGCTTTGGATCTTTTTTTAAAATTAAACAAAGCATGACTGGGTGCAGTCGGGATCACGCAGGCCCATGGTTTTAGTTTTTACTTTCTGCTGTTGAAGCTGGGGTTTTGGAGTTGAAGCCATTAGATATAGCTCTGTCTCTGCTACAAGAAGAAGTTTGAACTCTGTCTCTGCTGCTAGATTCATTCTGTCAGTGTTCCTCCCACTGGGCTATGTAAGATGGCAAGTGAAGGATATCTGTTTTTCTGAATTTGGTTTTGCCAGGGATGCGGATGTGTTGGAACAATTGATGAGTAGTAGTTAAAGTATATATTATAGAACATAGAACATAGAACAGTACAGCACAGAACAGGCCCTTCAGCCCACAATGTTGTGCCGACCATTGATCCTCATGTATGCACCCTCAAATTTCTGTGACCATATGCATGTCCAGCAGTCTCTTAAATGACCCCAATGACCTTGCTTCCACAACTGCTGCTGGCAACGCATTCCATGCTCTCACAACTCTCTGTGTAAAGAACCCGCCTCTGACATCCCCTCTATACTTTCCACCAACCAGCTTAAAACTATGACCCCTCGTGCTAGCCATTTCTGCCCTGGGAAATAGTCTCTGGCTATCAACTCTATCTATGCCTCTCATTATCTTGTATACCTCAATTAGGTCCCCTCTCCTCCTCCTTTTCTCCAATGAAAAGAGACCAAGCTCAGCCAACCTCTCTTCATAAGATAAGTCCTCCAGTCCAGGCAGCATCCTGGTAAACCTCCTCTGAACTCTCTCCAAAGCATCCACATCTTTCCTATAATACGGCGACCAGAACTGGACGCAGTATTCCAAGTGCGGTCTAACCAAAGCTTTATAGAACTGCAACAAGATCTCATGACTCTTAAACTCAATCCCTCTGTTAATGAAAGCCAAAACACCATATGCTTTCTTAACAACCCTGTCCACTTGGGTGGCCATTTTAAGGGATCTATGTATCTGCACACCAAGATCCCTCTGTTTCTCCACACTGCCAAGAATCCTATCCTTAATCCTGTACTCAGCTTTCAAATTCGACCTTCCAAAATGCATCACCTCGCATTTATCCAGGTTGTTAAGTATTTTGGAACAGTCAAAGCTATGCCAATGATTTTTTTTCTTGTTTACATTTTGACTGTGGTGTAAGAATAAACTGTGGTTCGCTTAAAGCCTAGTAGTTTGATCAACTGAATTACATCTGGAATGCAGCACCTTACAATTGCTTTTAAATAAGATAGAAGTTCATGTTTGGGCTATCTCCTTGATATGTTTTGGGGTGGTTTAGCCTGGTCCATAACACTATAGATACTAGTGCAGAACCCAGAACTGCACATGGGGAGTCACAGGGCAGGACTGGACTAAAGCCACTACAGAGAGAGAGAATTGGTCATGTGCCAGCCCCACTGGTGAGTGAAATCATAGATTGTATGTCCTGCATAGGGATGGGATGGAGTGACATTCAGCTGGCCATCACTGCTACTGTCAAGGAGCATGGACATGTTCAATTCCAACTTGACAGAGGGCATCACAGAGAACTTGCCCTTCCTTTCTGCATCTTCTGAGCCATCTCCTGTTGTATTGCCAACCGAAAGGTACCACATGACTTGCCTCAATATCCAGTACTGACCTTGCATACACAATGTTTTTCAAAATTTATTCACAGGATGCAAATGTCACTGTTTAGCACACAAAGTATTGTTCATCCCCAATTGACCAGAAGGCAGTTAAGAGTCAATCACATTGCTTGGGACCCAAAGTCACACATAGTGAGACGAGGTAAGGATGGCAGATTCCTTCCCTAAAGGACGTTAGTGTGTCAGATGGTTTTTATCTTCCTGACAATCAACAATGGTTTTCAGACCTTCAGTACATTCTTATTTCAAATTCCACGAACTGTTAGGACAGGATTCAAACCTGGGTCCTCAGAGCACTTATGTGTTTCTGGATTAGAAGTCTGGCAATAATACCAGTAGATCATTGCCTTCCCAAGTCATAGTATCTTCTTCTATCCCATTGACACCACAGCAACAAATCCCACAACCCCTTGAAAGACATGCTAGGATACGTTCAGAGACTTTAAAATGGCTGAGGCTCTTCCAATCAATTAATTAAGTTGGTGCTTGGCCCTTTACATGGTGATAGTGTCATGTCCATCTTGCACCTGAATGCTCATACATTGGTCAATGACAAGTAAATTTGTTGAATTACCTAATTCATGTTGCAAGTCAAACTCTGAAACCCAGAGCTCAATCTTGTGTGGCTAATGTTATCTCCTGTACATTGTCTAAGTCACAAGAAGTGTCCACAACTCTCACATGCCATAGGACATGCATTCTGCTTGGTCAAGTCGGTCTGCCATTCCTTAAATGATTTTACATGATCCTGTCAACTACTGTGTTTGTTGTCATACACCATTTAGTTCCAATATTGACCTTCCAACATATTCCCAAAAGGAATAGTCACACAAGTGTCCCTCTCAGTGGAGGGGGATGGTGTGGGGGTGGTTATAAGGAGGAAGGGGATGTAGAAGCAGCTGGATATAGACCACAAACCAGCAGAAAGTTACCTGTCTTCTGTGGCAATGTCTCCCATAGCACCACTGTCCAACTTACAGCACTACCATTTCCACTATGAGTAACGTGAGGAGGAAAGTCCTAAGCCCATGCCAGCAGGAACAGCAATACAACCTCATAATGTTAACACCAGTGGCCAAGTGGTATTATTGTTAGAATTTTAATCCAGAGACCCAGAGAATGTCCTGTGGACTTGGGTTTGAATCCTGCCATGCCAGATAGTGAAATTTAAATTCAATAATAACCTAATGCGTGTAATGATCACCATGAAACCATTACCAATTATCAGAAAAACCCCATCTGGATCTCTACTGTCCTTTAGGGAAGGAAATCTGACATTCTTACTCATTCTGGCCTATGTGTGACTCCAGATCCACAGCAATGTGTTTGCCTCTTAGCTGGGCAATTAGAGTTGGGCCTTAAATACTGCCCTCATCCCATAAATGAATTTTAAAAATGACCCAAATGTGCCATCCAATCAACTGTCCCATCCCCCTGCCTGACAGGAGTCTGCATAGTTGTGGTGCCATGCATCTTATACACATGTTGCTGTTTGGACAGTCAGGTAGAGGCTGCAAATTACTTCATTCACTTTTCAGACCTGGGTTCTTTCCAGCACCGACCCCTCTTCCTTGGTGTATGCTGGAAGCATTTACAAGGCAATCCTCATCCTGTTTGTCTGCATCACGAACACACCTTCCTTGACCACGAAGTCCTGCAGAGGAACTTGAAACTGGAGATTCTGGCTCAGAGAAAGGAATGCTACCCATTGAGCCACAAGACCTCTCTACAGGGACTCTACACATTCTTAATCAATTGAGCTGAATATGACATGTTCAGCTGCTATAACTTGTTGGTTAAAAAACTCCCTTTTTGGGTGAACTTTGTCATTGGCCAATCCTACAAAGGCTTCAGGTTTATTCCAGTTAGACTCCAAACTGAGTTAAGAGCTCGTTAATTTAAATAAGTCTGAAAAATGCTGTTGGATTTAGGAAACAAATACATGTATTTATAGCGTGATATTATACAATGAAGTGTCTAAAATTAATTATGTTCAGAGAGCGATGCAGCCACTTACAATCAAATACGTAACAAGTTAACTTAATTTCTGAGATAATGGGAACTGCAGATGCTGGAGAATTCCAAGATAATAAAATGTGAGGCTGGATGAACACAGCAGGCCAAGCAGCATCTCAGGAGCACAAAAGCTGACGTTTCGGGCCTAGACCCTTCATCAGAGAGGGGGATGGGGAGAGGGAACTGGAATAAATAGGGAGAGAGGGGGAGGCGGACCGAAGATGGAGAGTAAAGAAGATAGGTGGAGAGAGTGTAGGTGAGGAGGTAGGGAGGGGATAGGTCAGTCCAGGGAAGACGGACAGGTCAAGGAGGTGGGATGAGGTTAGTAGGTAGCTGGGGGTGCGGCTTGGGGTGGGAGGAAGGGATGGGTGAGAGGAAGAACCGGTTAGGGAGGCAGAGACAGGTTGGACTGGTTTTGGGATGCAGTGGGTGGGGGGGAAGAGCTGGGCTGGTTGTGTGGTGCAGTGGGGGGAGGGGATGAACTGGGCTGGTTTAGGGATGCAGTAGGAGAAGGGGAGATTTTGAAACTGGTGAAGTCCACATTGATACCATATGGTTGCAGGGTTCCCAGGCGGAATATGAGTTGCTGTTCCTGCAACCTTCGGGTGGCATCATTGTGGCACTGCAGGAGGCCCATGATGGACATGTCATCTGGAGAATGGGAGGGGGAGTGGAAATGGTTTGCGACTGGGAGGTGCAGTTGTTTGTTGTGGACTGAGCAGAGGTGTTCTGCAAAGCGGTCCCCAAGCCTCCGCTTGGTTTCCCCAATGGAGAGGAAGCCGCACCGGGTACAGTGGATGCAGTATACCACATTGGCAGATGTGCAGGTGAACCTCTGCTTAATGTGGAATGTCATCTTGGGGCCTGGGATGGGGGTGAGGGAGGAGGTGTGGGGACAAGTGTAGCATTTCCTGCGGTTGCAGGGGAAGGTGCCGGGTGTGGTGGGGTTGGAGGGCAGTGTGGAGCGAACAAGGGAGTCACGGAGAGAGTGGTCTCTCCGGAAAGCTGACAGGGGAGGGGATGGAAAAATGTCTTGGGTGGTGGGGTCGGATTGTAGATGGTGGAAGTGTCGGAGGATAATGCGTTGTATCCGGAGGTTGGTAGGATGGTGTGTGAGAACGAGGGGGATCCTCTTGGGGCGGTTGTGGCGGGGGCGGGGTGTGAGGGATGTGTTGCGGGAAATACGGGAGACGCGGTCAAGGGCGTTCTCGATCACTGTGGGGGGAAAGTTGCGGTCCTTGAAGAACTTGGACATCTGGGATGTGCGGGAGTGGAATGTCTTATCGTGGGAGCAGATGCGGCGGAGGCGGAGGAATTGGGAATAGGGGATGGAATTTTTGCAGGAGGGTGGGTGGGAGGAGGTGTATTCCAGGTAGCTGTGGGAGTCGGTGGGCTTGAAATGGACATCAGTTACAAGCTGGTTGCCTGAGATGGAGACTGAGAGGTCCAGGAAGGTGAGGGATGTGCTGGAGATGGCCCAGGTGAACTGAAGGTTGGGGTGGAAGGTGTTGGTGAAGTGGATGAACTGTTCGAGCTCCTCTGGGGAGCAAGAGGCGGCGCCGATACAGTCATCAATGTACCGGAGGAAGAGGTGGGGTTTGGGGCCTGTGTAGATGCGGAAGAGGGACTGTTCCACGTAACCTACAAAGAGGCAGGCATAGCTGGGGCCCATGCGGGTGCCCATGGCCACCCCCTTAGTCTGTAGGAAGTGGGAGGAGTCAAAAGAGAAGTTGTTGAGTGTGAGGACGAGTTCAGCTAGGCGGATGAGAGTGTCGGTGGAGGGGGCCTGGTCGGGCCTGCGGGACAGGAAGAAGCGGAGGGCCTTGAGGCCATCTCCATGCGGAATGCAGGTGTACAGGGACTGGACGTCCATGGTGAATATGAGGTGTTGGGGGCCAGGGAATTGGAAGTCCTGGAGGAGGTGGAGGGCGTGGGTGGTGTCACGGACGTAGGTGGGGAGTTCCTGGACCAAAGGGGAGAAAATGGAGTCCAGATAGGTGGAGATGAGTTCGGTGGGGCAGGAGCAGGCTGAGACGATGGGTCGACCAGGGCAGGCAGGTTTGTGGAGTTTGTGGACTTCACCAGTTTCAAAATCTCCCCTTCTCCTACTGCATCCCTAAACCAGCCCAGTTCGTCCCCTCCCCCCACTGCACCACACAACCAGCCCAGCTCTTCCCCCCCACCCACTGCATCCCAAAACCAGTCCAACCTGTCTCTGCCTCCCTAACCGGTTCTTCCTCTCACCCATCCCTTCCTCCCACCCCAAGCCGCACCCCCAGCTACCTACTAACCTCATCCCACCTCCTTGACCTGTCCGTCTTCCCTGAACTGACCTATCCCCTCCCTACCTCCCCACCTACACTCTCTCCACCTATCTTCTTTACTCTCCATCTTCGGTCCGCCTCCCCCTCTCTCCCTACTTATTCCAGTTCCCTCCCCCCATCCCCCTCTCTGATGAAGGGTCTAGGCCCAAAACGTCAGCTTTTGTGCTCCTGAGATGCTGCTTGGCCTGCTGTGTTCATCCAGCCTCACATTTTATTATCTTAACTTAATTTCTAATGGTTTTAGTTGAGGGGTGAATATTGAACAGAACAGTTCCCTCCTCTATCTCAAAGAGTTTCATGCGTATTTTTGACACTTGCTTCAATATTGGTTTATTACCTCATCCGATAGACACCTCCTTTAGTACTGCACAAACTATGAAGAATGCAAGGTGGTACTGGATACATGAACAATGGGATTAGGAACAGGAATCTGCCATTTAGCTTCTGAAGCCTGCTCATTATTCATTAGAACCTGCTTGTGGCCTCAACTCCACATTCTTGCTTCCTATTAATAATCTTTGACTCCCTGGTTAATCAAGAATCCATCTATTTCTATCATAAAAATATTCAATGACCTCGCTTCCACTGCTTTCTGCAAAGGGAATTGTCACAATCGTCAATGAAAAAACTTCTCCTTATCCCTGTCCTAAACATGAAACTCTTTATTTTTAAACGGTGTCTTATCATTCTGGTCTGTCCCACAAAGGGGAAATATCCATTCAGCATTTAAAGTAATGCACTGGGTTTCTCCCAATGGAAAGTTTTCTAAGCCAAAGCCAAAAAAGCTTTCAAATGGATCAAAATGACAAGATGGATTGGAATTACAGAGCATTGTAACTTCAGAGAATTGAATTAAATTAAATTTAACTGAAATGTTTCATGAGGAAGAGAGGGAACTGTCTTCCACAGGAGGGTGAAAACAATACCTGCTCTGCACTCCTGAACGAGGGTCAGGTATGTCATTATCTCAGTTCAGAAGTGATGTATTAAGAGAAACTGGATCAGTTGTCACTATAGGTTTAGAAGGATGTGAGAGTATCTCAATGGAGCCTTCAAAATTCTAACTGGACTAGTCAGGGTAAATCCAGGGAGGATATTGCAGGAAGGACACTGACAATATCCAGGACTAAGACAGGGAGAAATGTCTTCACCCAAAGAATGGTGAGCCAATGGAATTTTTGGCCACAAAAAGTAGTGGCTGCCAACACATTGAATGTTTTCAAGAAGGATATAGATATGGATTCCTAGAGCTAAAGAGATCAAGGGGTATAGGGAGATAGTGGGAACAGGGGACTGATTTGGATCATCAGCCATGATCATATTGAATGGCAGAGCAGGCTCAAAGGGCATACCTCTGCTTCTATTTTTTTTATGTCTCGGTTGTTTCATCAAGGAATATCCTTCCAACAAAAGGTTAGAGGTTGGGATGTTCTTTGAGGATTACACAATGTCCAGCCCTATTTATGACTCCTCTGATACTGAAACAGTCCACAGTCAAGTGCAGCCATGTACGTGGGCAGCGCAGAGAAATGGGAAGTAACACTGATGACACACAAATGCCAGGCAATGACCCATCTCCAACAAGAGAGGATATTGCATCTTTCTTGGTGTTCAATGGTTTTACCATCACTGAATCCCCAACTAACAAAATCCCAAGGTTACAACTGACCAAAACTGAACTAGACTTGCAATATAATACTGTAGATATAAGAACAAGTCAGAAACTGAAAATTAGTCTAGAAACTCACCTCCTGACTCCCCAAAGCCTATCAACCATCTACAATATACAAATCAAGAGTGTGACGGTCTGGTCCCCGCTTGCCTGGGTGAGTGCAGCTCCAATAACACTCAAGAATCTCACCACCACGCAAGACAAAGCAACCAGCTTGATTGGCTTGACATCTCCAAACCTTCACTCCCAGCACCACTGATGCTGATGAGCATGATTGTGTGCCATCTACAAGAGGCACTGTCAAAATTCATCAAGAGCTCTCAGACAGAAACAATTCCACAATCACTACCATCTCAAAGGATAATGGAGAAAACTATGGGAGCACCATCACCTGCAAGTTCCCCTCCAAGCCATTCACCTTCTTAACTTGGAAATACATTGCCATTCGTTCAGCGTCACTGGGTCAAAATCCTGCACCTGCATCCTTAACCGCGCTGTGGTCTACATACAGTGCACAGACTGCAGCAGTTCAAGGAGACAGCTCAACATCAATTTTACAAATTGCCTATGAGATGGGCACTAATGCTGGTCCAGCCAACAATGCCTATATCTTGTGAATGAAAAATAATACACTGTTCACTTGAGAACCCAATTTCCAATTAATGAGCAAATCATGACCTTTGTCACATCACAAACATTTTGACAATAAAGAGAAACGATGGTCGTACCACAATCAGTGGTCACATTTTGAAAGGCCCAGATACCTTTCATATGGTTACGTTAAGATTTTCTGCTTAGCTGCCTTCTCTGATCCATTCTTCTCTCTCCTCCCTCAGTCTGTTTCCCTCTTCTGCACTCACATTTTACCCTTTAATCTGTTTTCCCTCCCTTCTCCCTTTCTAGTTGATCTCTTCACCCCAATATCTCTGTCCTTTCATGAAAGCATTGACACCTTCCTAAAGCACTGACGTGAGGACCAAAACTTCTGTAAAGTGTTACAAAGCCTCCATTAACCGTATTTCAGTATTAAACATTAGGCTAATGAGCTGTTCCTGCATTAGAAATATCTCAAATAAAAACAAAGTGCTGGAAAAGCTGGACATCTGAAATAAGGAGAGAAAGTGCTGGAGGAATTTGACATGTCTGGTCTGGAGAGAAAAAGAATTAATGTTTTGAGTCCAAAACGACTCTTCTTTGGAACAGTTCCATGTGTATTTGGACAAGTATTTTAAGGCACTGTAAATAAACCCATTGTATATTTTAAATTGGTGTCATCCCTGCATTCGTCGGAGAGAAATCAGACACATAAATTATACAACAAACTGTTGAATACACAATGAGCAGCTGGAGCATAAACTTACAAAAAGCTAATATATGAGCAACTGTGCACTTCAAATCATTGGGAATGTTCAGTTGTTTCAGTATGGCTGAAGACACTCCACCTTGGCCTCACAAAACAAACAAGGGAAATTTTAGAAAGTCAGTATTTTACTCTGTTGCAGATATACCTTCATTGAAAGTTGTTCTGTAATGCTGACCTGGCAATAATTGTCATCTCAAGTGCAGCCTCAGAGAGGAAATGCAAGTTGAGAAAAGAGGAAATGAACTTTGAAACTCAAAAATGCAAGAAGTCATTTATACCTTGCACACCAAACTATATTAAATGTTCTGTATTTCTCTTTGGTTGAAAAATTCAGACTGTGAAAATTCTGCAACCTAATTTGCAGCATGCAATCATTAATTGACTGGGAGACTTCACACAGAAAGCCAGACGCAGACTAAAGTCTGTTCATTGGATTTAATTCATGTAACAGCAGGGTTACTGTGAGAAGGAAAAAAAGCAAGGCTGTCAAATTATCTACAGGGGACTAAATTATTTAAATACCGTAAATTCTCTCAGAAAAACAAAACTCCCAGGCCCATAGTTAATTCTTATCTCCCCCTCCTCCCTAAGCACCTCATCAGTAACATTGTCATTTACCGCTGCCAGATTCCAGCAACATATTAAAGGCTGTGGAAGTGGCATTTTATAATGTGTGCTCTGAAAATTAATTACATTTCATTCCCCTTCAAACATATTATAAGATTTACAGTAAAATAAAACTTTTATTATTTGTTTTCTCTGCACAAAATATTTCAGCTCTAATTAATAATTCGTGTCTGTTCTATCTTTGGGCCCATCTCTATTATCCCAAGGCTCATAAATAACAACATCATAAACATTTATAGGACTTCTTAAATTGCTAACAATTTTTTTCTCCTCAAACCAGTCGTCGTTGCTCCAACAGATGTTACATGCACATTGCTTTAATATCCTCTATGTTTCTTTATAGCTCCTTACAAAAAAAAGTATTGGTTTCCTTAGCGCCATTAATAAAATCTGTCTGTTTTCTCTCTCCCCACTATTGTTCCCAAAGAGGAAATCTGGAAAAATAAAAGTTATCTGAAAGGTAAAGCATCCTTGATTTTTGGAATTAGATGGTAAGCAGTAACAGGTTTCACAATATTGCTTCTGATCTATCCTCTCTTGTTTCTTCAGAACTCCAAGTATCAGCCCTCTCTCACTGCAACAAAATTTTGAAATTAAAATTTACCATATTATCCCTCAACTCAGTCATTCCCTGTGCCTCAAAATTATGGTGTTCCCCACAATGGGTTTACCCACAATCTTCAATGTGGCATCTCTTAAACAGCTTCATTGGTTTATTTTCCTCACTGCTGCCAAATTCAGTCATGTTCAATTTTCACCTGTCAGCTAGAGATTTGACAAAAGCTCTGTAGTTGAATTATTATGTGGAACACTGCGCTAAATTTTAATACAGCTCTGTGCTGAAATCTATCATTATCACAGCGGAATGCCTGTCAGTTCACAGTTGACAGCTCCAACTGCTTATTAACTCTTGGAAATGATGATGTGAATGCAAATTCTTGTTCATTAATAAGGGTGAAAGGAAGCTTAATGTTGCGAGTAGCATTCTATCATTTTATTTAATGGTGAATTCATTAATTGACCTTTAAAAACTTTATTTAATTTCACCTTGTGTCCTGAGGTCTGCTTATGGTGAAGGCTGTGTGTGTTGGCATGAAGATGGAAAGGACAAAGATTCTGGGTGTGGATCCTGTGTTGTCATGAATTGACACTAGATTGGAATAGAGACTATAAAGTGCCTTGGGGTGTTTAGACGGGTATAGGTTTGTAGGGAGGGTTTGACGATCAATGGGTGAAGTTGGAGGTATATTCCAAGGTGACCATGGTGGTGTGCGTGGTGAATAATGGGTTGCGAGAGCTGGAGGTCTGTTTCTTGCTTCATTTTCTTTAATGCATCAACATAGTGCAAGGTCACTCAGACAGATATCGCCCAAACAGTCCCTCCACACACAGGCAGCACTGTTGTTTCCTCCCAACTCTTTCCTGAGGACACTGAGTTCATGTAAGCTCGATTCATTGGCTGCATTCATCCCTCTGTATCAAAATGTTATGAGTTCATGGCTTGCTCCAATAGTATTCTGGGGTTACTAAACATAGGGATCACCACCATGGCTAAGGTGCTGCTTTTCAGATTAGAAACACATGCTCAGGTGGAAATGACAGATCCCAATTTATGGTTCAAGGAAGAGTGGGGCCTGCCTTCCAATCTGCTTGCCGACGCTTATCTCGGACTCAACATCGCCTAACACCAACAAATTGGAAATTTATCTCAAAGCAGTCTGGAGAACATTGTTTTTCCTTCATAACAATAAACTGAATTGACCACGAAGTACTTTGGAATATTCTAAGAATTTGAAGGATACGGCAGCCAGTCTCTTTCAAATAAATCATTACAATAGTCAATCCTCTTTTTGGAATGCATTGGATCATTCTCTTTGAAAAGACTTCAATTATTCTAGAATTAACTAAATGCTTGCAATCATATCCTGCAACCAGTGAACAAATCTCTAACCTTTTTCAAAACTTATCAATTTTGTAATAGTCTCCTTAACTTAGACATAGATATGGTGAATATCAATGGTCTTTTCCCTAGGTTTGGGGAATTCAAAACTAGAGGGTCTAATTATGAGTTAAGAGGAGAACGATTTATATGAGTCCCAAGGGGCAACTTCTTCACCCAGAGTGGGGTTTGTATGTTGAATGAACAGCCAGAGGAAGTGTTAGATGCAGGTACTGTTACAACATTTAACAGGAATTTGGATAGGGACATGAATCAGAGAAACTTAGAGGGATATAGTCTAAACATTGGCATATGGGGCTAATTCAGTTTAGAAAGCCATAGACAAGTTAGACCAAAGGGTTTGTTCCTGTGCTGTATGACTCTATGACTCCAAGAATTCTGAGCTCAATGTCCAAATTAAATTCCAATTCATTAATGTAAAACTCATAATCTTGTCTTCTCCCAGTCCTCTTTTCACTGTTAATTAATGCAGTGTGGAATGATGCTTTGATTTGCTGGAGTTCATCTGTGATTGTTTTTGGGGTCAGAGAGGATTTTTCTTCTTCAAGCTGTTTCTTGTAGTTATTAGAGATAACAGGGTATAAAGCTGGATGAAAACAGCTGGCCAAGCAGCATCAGAAGAGCAGGAAAGCTGACATTTAGGGCCTAGATTCTTCTTCAGAAGAAGGGTCCAGACCCGAAACGTCGGCCTTCCTGCTCCTCTGATGCTGCTTGGCCTGCTGTGTTCATCCAGCTCTACATCTTGTTATCTCAGATTCTCCAGTATCTGCAATTCTTACTATTTCTTGTAGTTATTGTCTTCACTCTCTTTATCTCCTTATCAATGCTCACGTCAAAGTGATAAACCTGAGTCTAAATCCATGTTAGGTGTTGGTGTCGCATTATGTAGTTAAAGGACTTAAAATGTACTTTCAACATCAGGCTAGGGTACCTAAATTGAAAGGTATCTGCAAATAAAGCAGTGAGCATGTCTAAAATAGAGTGGGGCAGGCAGATGCCTCGTCAGGTGGGACACATTTTTGTAGCAGATCGTTCGGCTTGTGTTAGGCCATAACATTTAATGTCATTGGCAAAAAAGTCAACGGGAAAGATAATTGTTTTTTTTAAACATTGAAAGTTGTTATCATCCAGAATGTCCTGCCCAAAAAGATAATGGAATTTGAGTGACACATCTTTCCTTGGACAATTTGGGTATGCCTCCCATATTTGTGAAACTTACAGCAAGAGTGAAGACAATAAAACATTCACAATGTTTCACGAGAGGAAAAAAAGACACAAAGCTTACCAGAAATAGTGGTTACAAGTCATCTGTTTTGTGCTGTCAGTATTTGAAGTTTTCTCAACTCCAGTGGATACAAGCTTAACCTGTCCAAACCTTTCTCATAAGACTACCCTATTTCAGGGATTAGTTGAGTAAACCTTCTGTGAATTGCCTCCAGCACATTTATATCCTCCATAAGTAAGGAGACAGATGCTCTTTACAATAATCTCTATGCAATATCACTTTATAACTGAACCCAATCTCCCTACTTTTATATTCAATTCATCTCATCACAAGCTATGATATTCTGTTAGACTTTCAAATTATTTGCTGCACCTGCACACCAGTCTTTTACCACTCATGTACTAGAACATCTAGATCCCTCTACATCTGACAGATCTGCAACCTCTTACCATTGATGTAATATGCTTCCTTTTCATGCTTCCTACCAAGATGGATAACTCCACATTTTCATACACTTTACTCCATTTTCCATAAACTTTGCCTATTTAGTTAACTTATCTATGTCTTTTCCAGTCTTCTTACATCCCCTTCATAACTTATGTGTTCTCTAACAATCTTTGGGTCATCAGCAAACTTGGTAACCATGCTTTCTGTCCCTCCAATGAGGTCATTGCTATAAATTATGAAAAGCTGAGGTCCCAGCAAAGGCCCTTATGACGCTCCACTTGTTAGACATTACCAACCTGAGAAAAAGCCATTTAGTCTCTGCTTCCTGCTAGACAGTCATACGGCACGGAAAGAGACCTTTTGCTCCAACCAGTCCATACAGAACATAATCCCAAACTAAACCCGTCCCACCCGCACACTCCTGGCCCATTTCCCTCCAGACCTTTCTTATTCATGTACTTATCCAAATGTCTTTTAAACACCTTAATTATGCCAACATCTACTATTTCCTCAGGAGGTTCATTCTACATGTGAACCAATCAGTGATCTTTCCAAGTGAATATGTTACTTCCTGCATCATGAGCTTTTATTTTTCGCATTAATCTTGTATGTGACATCTTATCAAAAGCATTCTGAAAATCTAGTCCTACAGTATGATATATTCACTAGTTCCTCAGTATTCATAGCATATGCTACCTCATTAAAGAACTCTACTAGATTAGTCAAACATGATTTTCATTTCACAAAACAATGTTGAATCTGCCTGATTGTTATAGACTTAACCAGGTGCCCTTCTTTAACTTTTTCATTGATAGTTTCCAAGATTTTCCTTCTGCCTGTTGTTAAATTGATTGGCCTGTTTTTATGCCTTCTGTCTCCCTTTCTTCTGTATAAAATAAATTAATTTGTTGCTTTCCAGTCTAATAGAACCATCCCCAAATCAAGGGAATTTTGTAAAATTGCAACTAATCAACCATTAACTTTGTATTTTAAAACTCAGGCAGGACCTGGGCATTTGTTAGCCAGCCTCTCCAGAAATTTACTCATGCCTAAGAATTGCCAAAGAATACAGGTAAATCTCTCTTTGAAACATGGTCATATCTGCAGTTCAGCCTCCAGCTCACAAACTCTGAGCCAAATCTGATCAAACTTTGATTGTTTTCCACTGGTGTGCTTGCTCTGGACCAAACTGGCATCTACGAGCTCCCACATGTTGTAACTGTGACATATCACCTGTCCTGCTGTCTTTAATGTGTTCCAAGGAACTGCAGTGATTATTGTTTTGTTTAGTTTTATATTGAGTTGTGTTTTATATATTTCATTAACATTATCACCAGTTGTTGTAATGTATTGAATCTTCAGAATGTAATAGACATGAGTCACCAAATTACCAGCTTTTTCTCCTGTAATAGAGTAAGACTGTTCCTGTAGACTGACAAAATGTAGGCAAAGCAAAAGTGAGAAAACATCTCTCTCCTTTCCTGCTTTAATTACTTAACTCCTGCACGCTTTTGTAAGATATACTCAAGTCATGGGACTTTTCTCTGAAACAATAGGCTGCTGTGGTTTTCCTTACATTAACAGCTTTTAAAATCTTCACTGACCGCAGAGTGCTATGGGATGTCCTCAGGATCTGAAAGATGCTACATCAAAGTTTAATTTTCTCTTTCTCAACTCCACTGAAATTCCAGACTTTGACAGCACAGCACAGGCTGGGTAAAACCACATTGTCTCATCCTTTGGAGGTTATGTATTTCCTTGTGCTAATCCTAGCATATAACAGAACATGTTGAGTAAGACATGGCAATTCATTCATTGTACAGACCATCTGGGTTTCCTTCAGTTCAGGCATCTGTAAAACTGACAAATCTGTTTGTCTGACATTGTGCACTTCATGTACATCTCCGTTTACAGCTGGTACAGCAAGAGCTGACATGATGTGCTGGAGAATATAAACACAAGATGCCGATATTCAACTGCAGGAAAAGCCACCTTCGTGGATAATGGTATTGTTTGGCCAGCATTTCGGATTGGTTCAGCTTACTTTTGTTCTTTTCCATTCATTTCTAAGCGTGGCCTGGTGGATGTTTACAAAGCAATGACAGGCATGGATAGAAATGAACACTCAGAGTGTTTTTTTCATCCAGGGTAGAATTGTCAATTATTTAGGGGACATAGGCTTTATGTAAAAGGGAAAAGATTTAAAGGAGAGGTGTGAGACAAGTTTTCTTACGCATAAAGTGGTAGGTGGGAGTCAAAAACCAGAGGGCATAAATTAAAGGTGAGAAGGGAAAGATTTAAAAGGGACCTAAAGGACAACATTTTCATACAGAGGGTGGTGAGTGTATGGGATCAGTTGTCAGAGAAGATGGTGGATGTTGGTTCAGTTACAACATTTGAAAGGCAGCTGGATGTGTATATGAATAGGAAGAGTTTGGAGGGATATGGGCCAAATGCTGGCAAATCGGACTAGATTAATGTAGAATATCTGTTTGACATAGATGAGTTGGGCCAAAGGGTGTGTTTCCGTGCTTTACATTTCAATGACTTTATGGTTCTAAGTGCCTGGAATGCACTGCCAAAGGAGTAGTAGAAATAGACATAATAGCAACACTTAAGAAACATCTTGACAGATCCATGAATAAGCAAGGAATAAAGGGATAAGGGCCATACGGAGGCAAAAGCGTATTAATGTAGAAGGCGTCATGTGTAGGTACAGGTTCGGTGGGCTGAAGGGTCTGTTCCTGTGCTGACCTTTGCTTTGTTCTTTGTTTTCTTCCTGCATCCACTCTTGGAAGCACTGGCACTGTTGGATTAAAATCCACTTGTTGACATCATAACTGGCAGTCTTATCATCCATGAACAAGTCCAAAAAGAGAGTATTAATTTCTTATTCAGCTGTAGCAGAATCACAGTCTAAATGGAGCAAGTCCTCACTCAATTGGCTACTTGTAGTTTATTTGTACATATGCAATACATCAATTATATAAATGCCCCATCAACAAAATAGCAAGGAATATTGTGAATTTGCCTTCAACAGGATGAAAAGGGACAGTAAAACATCAAGAAAGGAAAAGAGAGGCTAAAGTGAACAGAGGCCCTTTGGAAAATGAGCTGGGGAAAAGTAATGGGGAACCAGGAATTGGCAGAGGAGTTGGAACAACACTTCTCAGTAGACTAAGCTAATAGCTTTCCAAAAATGCTTAATCAAGGTGCCAAAGCAGGGAGGAAATAAAAGCAATAACTGTTATTGGAAAAATAAAAGTACTAGGGGACATAATGAGACTAAAGGCTGTTAAGTATCTTGGACCTGATGGGAAAGTAGCTACAGAGATTATGGATGAACTGGTAGTAATCTTCCAAGGAAAGCCCCAGAGGATTGAAAAAACTGTCAATGTGGTACCCTTATTCAAATAGATGAGACAAAATGCAGGTAATTAAAGGCCACTTAACCTATTATCTGTTAATGTGAAAATGTTAGTGTCTATTATAAAGGATATAATAGTAGGCTTCCAAGAAATACATAATATAATGAAACAGTGACATGGAGGTGTTGTTGATGGACTGGACAAAATCAGAAGTCACACGACACCACATTATAGTCAAAGAGGTTTATTTGAAATCACAAGCTTTCAGAGCGTAGTCTCTTTGTCAGGTGAAGTGAGAAAGAGGCACATAGATACAGAATTTATAGGCAGAGAGATCAAAAGATCATACAAACGGTGTGAGTGGAGTGTCAAATAATGAGGCTCTGCAAGTGATCAATAGTATCAAACAGTGCTCATAAAAGTGTTAACCGCTGAATAACAATGACGCAGAGAAATAATTACAAAAAAATTAAAAATAAGGCAGGGTTGGAGACAAACCAAATGACTAGAATAAGAAGATAAGTATAACGGTCGCAAATTTCAAATGAACCAGTTAGACAATAAACTGGTGTTGTGTAACTTCTGACTAGCATCAAGCAGCACCAACATGGCTTCATGAAAGGAAAATCATGCAGAATAATGTATCTGGAATTCTTTGAGGAGGAAACATGCAGAATAGACAAAGGGGAATGGATAGATGTAACATATTTGGCTTTCCAAAATGCTTTTAAGATACCGCACATAATTTTTCTGCTCATCTTATACCATTGACATGATGTGCTCAGCTGATTATATGAAGACTCAATCGCCATCCAAAAGTTGCTTTACATATTTTTACACATTCACTTCCTTGATATCTTTGTGTACATTTGGCTGTCTTTGAATGCTGTATGATATTATACCCCATTGTTGGTTACCAGTATCTTGTTCCTGGGTCTGGCTTCACTTTTGTATCTAGATCTCTGCCCAAATGCCCAATGTCATTTGTGAGCACATGTTTCGCAAATGTGGAGAAATACGGAATAGCTTCTGGGTCAGTGTGGCAAACCATGTCTATGACTGGTCTTGCTGGCTTCGTGACTTTGCTGACTATTGTAATAGTGCTGCCTGCACCCAAAGCATGTAATTGACATTCGTTTGTCACTATGGCTTCATACTGCTGTCATCTCCCGGCAACGCATCAAGGGTATAGTTCTTTATCTTGACCAGAAGACTTTTTCTAAAGACTTTATCAGCGTAAAGGCAATTACTAGCTCAATTAGCCATTCTGCAAGAAAAATCACGTTGTGAATTTTGGAGATAAAGCCATTATAGACCCTTGGGAATCCTGTCCGTACAACAAGAGTTGAAATCTGTTGATTTGTACCTTGAGCTGGTCCTTAAGTCAGCTGTGGGTCTTCTCTGATTTTTTTTTGTTGCTTCAGTAAGACAGGATGCATTTATTCTGTAAAGGCTCCCGTTGCCAATGGCAAGTAATATGTTAAGAGATTTTTTCCTTGGGACCAAACCAATTAACATAAAAAAAGGAAGAATAGACCATCCAGCCCTTCGAGTCTGCTCTGTCATTCATGATGATCGTAGCTAATCATCCAAATCATCGGCCACAGCTTACAACAACTGCTGGAGGGAAGTAAATTGGTTTTCACAAGCTCAATCACATGGACAGACACAGGCAAGAAAATCAAAAAAGTATTATGGACGGAGGGATAATTGGGGAAGTAGCTCTGTATTCTCTGTTCACAGGATCTGCTGAGACAATTCCCTTGCTGGTGAGAACGTTGCCTCTTGGTCTTCCTTCATTGGATGTTTCCACTGGCCTGAAGCACAGGGTGACTGATTCATTTACAAAATATGTCTGGCTTATTAATTTAAACTCACAATTTACAGTAACTCCTGGAGGGAAAATAAATTGGTTTTCTTCAGGTTCAAATTTGCATCGATAATTGGTCACGGGTCCGTAGATTCAAGATTTGTTTGTACACAGCCCTTTGGCTCCAGCTTGTCTGCAAACTACACTTCACCACTGCCAGAACCAACAGCTATGTAAACAGAGCTTACAATGAGTATCGGATTCCTTGCTTTCAAAGTGTGCACCAATACTCCAGCAATCCTTGGGTTTAATCAGTTCTTTCTCATTTCAGGCCACAATTAAAAGTGCAGATTAAAAATAAGAACACTTCTTTTACACTTTTATTACAGCTCCTGGTATTTATATCTGTATGCAACAATCATGAGCAATTGCATGGCTAGGCACAAGTTAAACAATTCAGATGTATTCTAGCATGCAACCCTCAGCATATCATGCTGCAAAGGGATAGAGCTTAATAAGTTGGAGACTGAGAACAATACATCATTAATTCAAATGTTATGAGTATCCCATTTAAATATATGTGGGACATCTGCTGTGAGACAGAACACAATGATCCTTACTGGTTTTAGCCTTTATATAAATCCGGTCTACATTGATGTGGTCGATTTTTAACTGCACTCAGAAATGACTAGGCAAGCCATTCAGATCAATGGCAATACGGGCTTGGCAATAGTAATGACAACATCTGATGAAAGGGTGAAGAAAAAATATCCAGGGTGATGTGGACAGTATTGACTGGATGAAGGATAGTTTTAAACTCACTCAGCCCAGACAGACCTAAGGTGGAGGGCAATTGAAATGCAGCATAGGGTGCATTTCCTATAATATTCAGATTTTAAATTCCATCCTTAACTCCACAAATCAAAATTCACACTTTTAACTGCAGGCCTTTGGAAGTGGAAGCAGTGAGGTTTGCAAGTCTGTTGGGGGAAAGGAAAGGATTTGGACTAACAACCAAACTCACCCACTGGGACAAATAACCTCCTTTTGTACAGTGTGATACCATTATTCTACTTTAAAGGGGTTGTTTGTCATATTAGCACCTGGTGGTAAATGATCCCTTTTCCCACTTGGTCAAAGCTAAACATTGGAAGTAAAGCTGTACACTGAACATCTATTTAACTGATCGAACTCAAATGTCAATTCGAATGCAAAACTACCTGTGTTGTGAGATAATAAAATGTGAGGCTGGATGAACACAGCAGGCCAAGCAGCATCTCAGGAGCACAAAAGCTGACGTTTCGGGCCTAGAGCCCATCAGAGGGTCTGATGAAGGGTCTAGGCCCGAAACGTCAGCTTTTGTGCTCCTGAGATGCTGCTTGGCCTGCTGTGTTCATCCAGCCTCACATTTTATTATCTTGGAATTCTCCAGCACCTGCAGTTCCCATTATCTCTGATACCTGTGTTGTGTCCTTCTTCGTCATGTGCTGCAGGCTATTTTGTCTCTCAGTGATGTTAATGGTTTTCTGTGATAATGCAGTCAGACCGAAATGTGAGTATTACTAAGGACAATCCCAGATGGCGAAGGGATCAGATGTCAAAAATATCCTCTTCTAGCCAACATGACAACATAATTTTTTTTGTTACACATTTGTTTTTTACATGACTCAGTGGCACACCTGCCATAATCACAGCCTCAGACATTAGATAAAGTCATAGTGTGACAGCATGGAAACAGATCCTTCAGTCTGACCAGTTCAAGTCAGCTGTGTTCTGACCAGGTTCACACTGGATTGGTTTTTGCTATAATCCAATCAGTAAGACCTTGTCCATTCCCTTAATGGAAAATGTATGTGTCAGTTTTACCTCAAAAAAGACTCTCGCTAAAAAAAACTTGTTCGAGAAATAAGCCACCAACTCACCAGAAAACTACAAACAAAACCTCCACCCAGTGCAGTGACAGCCTTTTTAAAAAGCCTTTCAAGCAAACCAATGGATCATGTTGTTAAAAGTTTTCATTAACATTTCATTGAACATGAAATACGGCAACTTGCTCTTTCGGTACTTGCTGATGTGTTTTTGTTTCAATGTCTTGAAAGAGACGCTGTCTGTCTTTTGAAAATAAATTACATTTTTTCTCTTTATGAGGCTTTGCATCCTGTTACAATGACAAAAAGTTGCATTTATATCAAGCCTTGAACATAGCAGAACATCCCAAGGCACTTCACAGAGGCATTTTTAGGTGAAAATTTGACAATGACCACATAAGCAGATGTTGGAACTGGCAACTAACTGTTTGGACAAAGCAATACAATCAATATTCCAAATCCACAAACTCAAGAATGGAAAATTCATCTATTGGTGCCTAAAAATAAGTAACTAATAATTCTCAATCCATAAGCAAAGTTCACTCGTCTGCAACCACTTTTACTTACAAAGCAACCTCACTCTCTGACCCGTTCCGGTACAGAGCTTTTTCCCTCAACACTCAACAGGCAAGGGCATAGGTGCTTGGGAGGATGAACAGGTTGAGGACATCCACTAGATGGAGGTAAAGGAGGAGGCCACATCTTGGGGAGGGGGGGTTAGTTGAGAATGGCTGGGAAGGAGCAGGCCTGCACCAAAATCCACCTCCTCCCACACCCAGTAACCACCCATAAACTCCCCTAACAACACCTAAGCAGACCTTCTCACCTTTATCAGTAAGTTACAACACGCTGCAATTGTTTTTAAAAAGTTATACGATTAATACTTTTATTTCAGATATTTTACTTTTTATTATTTTAACCCAAAAAAGTCATAATCTTAGCGTCTGGGAACCTAGCCCTATTTTTTCCATAAGTTATTCAGCTCCACACTTACAAATTCATCATTAGCGGGGGGTTTTCAGGAGCAGAGCCCTCCCAGATATGGAGGAATAACTATTAGTTTTATGGAATGTCTCAAAGGAAGTCAAACAGGTAGAGGGGTGAGTGGGATTAGGTAAAGAATTCCAGAACATTGGCCCTCTTCTGCTTAAGTGGTGTTGGCATGAGAGACTATGGTCCATACTCTGCCAATTACCGATGGTGGAGTGATGAGAATTGCGACTACACAAGAGGCCAGAACTGGAAGAGCACAGAAATTTCAAAGGATTATGGAGGCGACATGTTTACTCATTCCATCCTTAACTGCACATGTATCCTGTCACCAAATTACCTTTTATTTACTTGTCACTGTATAAGGACTCTGACCAGCCAGCTCAGTGCCAGTCCTTTGAGTGAGGAGACTCTCTGAATCTCCTGTCTATATCTGTTAGCCAGGATGCCTACATTGACCTAGGTTAACACCCCAAATCAAGGATCTCATAGTCAATGAGCCCCACCAGGTCCTCATTCCGATCACCACAGGGCCATAAAAATATTGTACAGAACCAGGAAGGGACAATGCTAGAGAATGATTTTGGAGAAAAACTTGGAGACTTTTAAAATCTAGGCATTTCCATAAAGGGAATCAATGTAGATCAGTGAGCAGAAAAGTGAAGTACGAGCAAGACTTGGTGTGAGGTAAAACTCAAGCACTAGATTTTTGGATGAACTCAACTCTGTGGTGAGTGACAGATTGGAATTTGGCCAGGAGAGAATGCGAAGAGTGAATTCCCAATGTAACAAAGGTCTGAATGAGGATTTCAGCTGCACATGAGCTGAAGCAAGGCCAGTGACATCTGAAACAAGGCTGTCAGGATGATGGACACAAGGTGGTGTTGGAACTTCAAGTCCCAGTCAAATAGGACACAGATACATGAAATGTCTGTTTCAGATCAAGACAGGAGGACAATGGAGTTGATGACTGAGGAATGTAGTTTCTGGTGGAGATCATACACAATGAAAGAAGATTCTGCTTCAGACAATTAGTTTAACAAATCAAAGGCAGTAGAACTCCTTTTCCCCAAACTCCTTAGTCATCTTTTATTTCTGGGAATGACTAAAGACGAAAGATAGGAGTGAAACCTATCCTTCCATGCCTATTTTACGCAAAGGTAAACGGAATAGACGTCCACCACCTGCAAGTTCTCCCGCCCAAGCTATTCACCAACTTGTCTTAGAAATATATCACTGTCCCTTCACTTTTTACTTGGTCAAAGTCCTGGAATTCCCTCCCTAACAGCTTTGTGTGTCTACTTTCAGCACATGGGCTGCAGTGGTTCAAGAAGACAGCCTCTGAATGGGGCAACTGGGAACAGGTAACAAATGCTGGCCCAGTTCACACATCCAAGGAGTTAGTTTAAAAAACCACAAGCAACACTAATTTACAAAGGCACAAGCGAATCCACAGAAAGTGCACAGTACCTACATACATTTGAACACAATTAACATCACCACTAGGTTTAGATTTAAATATATATCTGTTGTCACATATATATGAATATACAGTGAAAAGTGTTTTCTTGCATGTAATGCGCAAAGTGCTACTACACTCTGCCGCCATCTTGAAACGTTGAATATATTGCGAGAATTTACTGCGGTAGAATTCACCTTTCTCTTTTCTTCTTGCTCCTCTAGTCACTGCTTGACATTGCATGTAGTCTTTGTTATGGACTTTGGGGTGTTGTGTACAGGTTCCCACCACCATCATAATCATGACTGTCGCATCCAAGCTCGAGCCATGGGCCTGTGAATGCTTGGGTTCTGTCCCTCATTCAACACTCCTCCAGATGCTGCTGCCAGTTCTCAGTTGGGGTCCTCTGTTTTCCCTTTTATACCATTCAGGAATATACTGCTTGTTAACGTTTTGAAAGCAGATTTGAAAGGGAATCAAATATATATTTGGGAAGGAAAAGCTCATAGAGCTGCAGGGAATGAAATTAATAGGAATATTCATCCAGAAAACTGACATAGACATGTCAGCAGCCTCTTTGTGTGCTGTACATTTCTATCTGTCACATTGCAAACAAACAAAACTTTACAAATGTTGTAGACTTTCTAAATTGCAAGATACTTTGAGGAGATGTTTTGTCCAGGCTCAAGGATTTCTAAAGCCACCAGCAAGCAGTCACTGTTTCTGAGTGATGGTATATAGTCTGTTAATTTTTTCTTACGTTTTAGCTGTGTGCTTTGCCTTAACATCCAATATGGAGGTGCTGACTTCGCTCTCACATGTTGATGGTTTTTGTATCATGTAGTGCTCCCATGGCTTCATTTGATGTGCCATGACTGTGTGATGACATTCCCAGCAAAAAGTTGAACATTGGCAGCATTCAAGAGCGGTTTATCATGTTAAAAATCCACAATTTCTAAATGGCAACACCAGAAGTTGTGGATTCACTGCAGAATTGTTTTAAAAATGGGATGAAGAATTAAAGCCTACAGTGTAGGGAATGATCATTTGCTGAAAAAAGTAAGAATTAAAAGCATAATTTTCTTGTTTCAGGATGTTTAGAAAATAGGGACTGACGATTTGAAAAGTGGTACACAAATTTCCCCAGCTACCATGATGTCTTGTCCTCCCGTTTCCTGCTTCTACAGCATTCGTTGAGTTTCAACAATTACATCCCACCTATCTGACATAGCTGTGATGCATATACTGCTTTTGATGTATTTTTTTCAATGAAAGATTCACCTCGATAGTAGTTGACAAGATCCTCAATGGTATTCCCTCTCTTTCCTGCATTTCTGCTCTCACCTTTCCCTCAATTGCAGAAACATAATAAGATTTCCCTCTTCTTGATATTCCATTCCACTAGTGTCTGCATTCAATAAAGCACCCTTGAGCATTCCCATCTCCATTGTGATGCCATCACTATATGCATCTTGACTTCTTCTCCCCGTTGAGCATTCCAATGAGACCGTTTCATGTACATCCTAAACTTTGCTCCCTACCACAGCCTTGTCCCTTCCATGCCACAGAGATGCAACAGCTGTCCTTTCACCTCCTTCCCATTATCTGGTGACCCAAATACTCCTTCCGGGTGAAACAGCAATTCAGTATTGTATTGACTGCTCTCAATATGTTCTCCCCTGAACTGGGAAGATGCTGATAATATTCTGTAATTGTTTTTCTGAAAAGCACCATTCAGCCACAAGCATGGCAGTGTGTTTTTAGTCATTTGAATTTTCCATTCTTCACAGCACATCTTGTGGGCCAAAGGGAGCAACAGTGCACTCCTCTCCTGCCGCCCTTATCCATCACAATACAACCAATCTTTCTGACTCCCTGACAATAGTTGTCTGCCTAACCTCTCCGTGCCTCCAAACTCATTCCCATCAAAAGATCATTCTTATCTGGAATCAGGGTTTACTTCATTACCATGCTCCTTTCTGCTTCCAAGTAGCAACAATAGAATCCCTACAGTGTGGAAGCAGGCCAGTCGTCCCATCAAGTCCACACTGACCTTCCAAAGAGCACCCCACCCAGACCCAATCCCTGTAACCCTACATTTCCCATGGCTAAGCCACCTTGCCTGCATGTCCCTGGACACTATGGGCAATTCAACATGGCCAATCCACCTAATCTATGCATTTTAGGACTGAGGGAGGAAATTAGAGCACCTACAGGAAAACCACACAGGCACAAAGAGAATGTGCAAATTCCAAACAGACAGCCACCCAAGGATGGAATTGATCCTGGGTCCCTGGTACAGAGAGGCAGTAGCACTGACCATTGGGCCATTGTGCTGGTTTCCTCACGCAATTGCAAATTGGTCCAGGCCTTCCATGTCTGAACAAGTCGAATAATTTGACTGATTTTTGCTAAACAAAATAAAAAGAAATTGTGGATTTAAAACCACAGCTGGAAGAAAAGCCAGATTTCCTATCAGAGAAGCATTGCCGCCCCCAATCCCACTCAGAAAATCTCCCTGGATGCTGCCTGACTTAGGTTTGTACTTCAGATTTTCAGCATCAACAATAATTTTCGTTTGTGGTATTTTAAAAGAAATTGTAGCATTTCCTGTGCATTCAAAAATCACAGTGCGTTCACATAGAACCTCAGAATGTTGCATGGAACTTTGCAGCCAAATATGTCTTGTGTATCCACTTCTGTAACAACATGGTAGCGCATTTATGTAGACACAACAATGAGACAAATGTTCTGAACAGACAATTTGTTAAGGTTCACTGTTGGCCAGGACTCCGGGAAAATTCCCTTGCTGTTCTTCAGTTAATGTAAGACCTTTTACATTCACCTTCAGGATAGAGAAAGGGTTCTGGTCATCTTATTCAAGAGATATCTCTGACAGTGCAGCACTCACTCAGACCTGAACTAAGCGTTACTTTCTTGAGAAGTAGACTCCCAAAGGCTGGTTGAGTTGTCATGAACAGTAGGTGCCTGTCCCTTTTCCTCCTTCTTAAGTTAGGTTTCTCCTCAATTGCAGAACTGTACCAGAACCAGCAGGGAGTTATCTACCTCCAGCTGAGCCTGGAAAACTCATGGCAGAGTTGACCAAAACTTCAATACAGAGGAAGAAAGAGAAAGATATGGGTGACAATTTAGCATAAATCAACTTCATTCTCTGAGGGATCAAGTTGTATGTTTAACAGATATCTGAAGGCAAAACCATACTCAGGAAACTAACCTAAGGAGATGGCCTCATCAACAATATGGGTCAATGCCTATTAAGCCAAAGATTTATTGTCACCGTTGAATAACCACAGATCTGTTTGCTGTTACTACGTATCAGGTTTACAGTGGTTTCTTCTGCACTGCAGAGATCTGAAATGATCTAGCTTAGACCTCCAAAAGATTGTAAAGTTGTTCCATCAGAGTGATTGAAAGTGCAAACTCAATAAATTAACAAATAATGTGTTAGCATCCTTTGAAAGCCGAAAGGATAAGTGGATGCAGTCAGCTGAAAGGCAATGAAACATAGAACCATCGCCCCCTCAAAAAAAAATTAACTCAGAGGATTGGAGATAAAGCCTTCAACAAGGATTGAAAGTACAGTGCTTGATAATCCCTCAGAGAATGGGATAAAGCAATCAGTGAATTCACAGATATTCAAGTATAACAAAAAAATTTGCCTCAGGCATTATTGTAGAAATAGTGCTCACAGTGGTCCAAATTAATGTGAAAAGAATTTATTTGAAACGAAATACAGATGATATGACTTTAACTTATCACCAAATGATGAAACTATTTGTGCAGATGGACATTCACAAGTCAAATCTCATCAATTTTATTTGGCAGGGAATAAGCTAAAGGGTCAGGTTCTTTACCCTCACCTATGGCTAACTGACCCATAGTTGAGTAGATGATTCTGCATTTATATTTACTTGATGCACAGAAATAGCTCCGCAACACAGACATTGTTCCTCCGGCCACAGGGTGTGAGCATAAGGTTTTCTTCTGCACATGTGCAATCTAGCAAAGTAGACATACATTAAAGAGAGTTGTAACACACACACACACACTCACACTCGCGCACACACACACACACACACACACACACACACACACACACTCGCACATACACTCGCACACACACACACTCGCACACACACTCGCACACACACACACACACACACACACACACACACTCGCACATACACTCGCACACACACACTCGCACACACACTCGCACACACACACACATACACACACACACTTGCACACAAACACACACATACATGCACACAAACACACGCGCATGTATGCATACAGTCACACACCCACATACGCACATACTCTTAAACAGACGCACATTCTCTCTCTCTGTCTCTCACAAACACACACATGCACGCACACGCACTTTTACTTCTAAGTGATAGGCCCAGCTAGACATTGGTTCAATATCTTATCTGAAAGACAGCACTCCCTCACACTGCCATTTTGGAATTTTGAACCCAAGTGCCAAGGACATTGGCCTGGTACAAATGAATTACTTGACCAGTGACATGACCAGCACAACACCCTTTGTCCCATCTGAGATAATGCCATGTACTGTGGGTTTCTTTATGTTGGTAAAAAAAGTTGTTTTTCCATGATTCCTTGTGACCACCAGGTTCAGGATATCTGCTTATGGCTCCATCAAACTGTAATTTAGATTTAAGCCAGTCAATCATTAACAATTAGCCATGAAAGGTAGAGGGGTTAGGGAAAGGATAAGTCTGGTAATTGCTGTCTTTTACAAACTCTTTACAACCGGGTCCAGAGCAGCTTTCTATCTGCCAAAATGTTCAATGTGACCGGTCGCGATATATCTGCTTATTACTTGCCTGAAAAATAGACTATGAAAGAAACAGCCCATTTGTCATTCATTAACCGGCCAGGGAGCCTTAAGTTCAAAGTCTGCTCTGGACCTAGACGGGAATTTTCATGCCGGGTTTTCTAAAGGTTACCAACAGGACTGAGAGGTTTTAGTTTAACCCTAATATGCTTAACTGCTTAACAAACAATTTCCACGTGTGCGCACAGGAGATTTTTTTTTGACTTCCCAAAGGGAGAAGGTAATGAATTCTCCTGTGATTTTAGCAATTTTTCAATTCCCAGAACGATTTATTCCTGCCAAGCTATTCTACAAGCCACATAAGTAATAAAATTTTGAGTCATCCTTCACGGGTTTATGATAGGAGTCATTGGTTAGCAATGCTCCATGATATGAGAGCACTAATTATTCTTTTAAAAGTGGAATTGCATATTATTTAATTACAACTTTAAATAGAATAGCTCCTGTGCTATAACCTGCATTGTAATAATTTTCTTTTACACTTTCTGGAACACAAATCTGTCTTTCATCACTTATTAGCTGAAGCAGTAATACATGTTATTAGCATGAGGCTGCTCAAATCCGAAGCACATTATTCCCAGGGGGGTCCAAATTACCTGCAGTTTCTTTTCACCTTGGCCAGAAGTTCTTTTTGCCTTGAAGTGCAAAGTCAGTCATGAATTTTGTGCAAACCAATTGCGTGGCTTAAAAATAATCCAAGTGATTTTGGTCGATATATGCCTACATCTGTGGGACAACTGAGTTTCCATTAGCTAAACCTTCTGCCAATGCAATTCAATTGGTAACAATCTGCAACCATAAAACATGTAACACCCCAAATTCATGACTTTAGGTGCAAGTATTCCCCAATGGCATTTCCCCGCAGTCAAGTGTGGCAGAATTATCATCGGATACAAAACCATTTTCTTGGTCTTTTCAGTGCAATTATCTTCACCGAGGACAGGCTCAGTTTTCAACTTCCTCTGCTGCATTTTTATTGCATATATACAAGTCACAGCAAAAAATGAAAAACTGTCCCAATGCAGATTTTTTAAACTTGCTGTGCCAGATTTGGGTGAATGGCAGAGAAATGAGCTGGCATCATTGGCTGCTGTGCCTTCAGAAGCCTCAGCTCCACACTCAGGAATTGCCTCCCTAAAACTCTCAACAACCTCACCTCACACTCTTCCTTAACAAGACCTTTCTTAAAAACTAAAGCAAACACGGAACGCTGGAGAAACTCAGCCGGTCTGGCAACAACAGTCGAGAGAACAAAAGAGTTAATATTTTGACCCTTCTTCAGAATTCTTTATGTTTGTTTCAGATTTCGAGCATCCACTGTATGTTGGACTTTTCCTTGGACTTCTGAAAACCTAAAAGGCTCTTTTTCGGAATGGTAACCGGTGACAAGTGGTGTCCCGCAGGGTTCAGTGTTGGGGCCGCAGCTGTTCACTTTATATATTAATGATCTGGATGAAGGGACTGGGGGCATTTTGGCGAAGTTTGCCGATGATACAAAGTTAGGTGGACAGGCAGGTAGCACTGAGGAGGTGGGGAGGCTGCAAAAAGATTAGGACAGTTTAGGAGAGTGGTCCAGGAGATGGCTGATGAAATTCAATGTGAGCAAATGCAAAGTTTTGCACTTTGGAAAAAAGAATACAGGCATGGATTATTTTCTAAACGGTGAGAAAATTCATAGAGCCGAAGTACAAAGGGATCTGGGAGTGCTAGTCCAGGATTCTCCAAAGGTTAACTTGCAGGTTGAGTCTGTGATTAAGAAAGCGAATGTAATGTTGTCACTTATCTCAAGAGGGTTAGAATATAAAAGCAGCGATGTGCTTTCAAGACTTTATAAGTCACTAGTTAGGCCCCATTTGGAATACTGTGCCCAGTTTTGGACCCCACACCTCAGGAAGGAGATACTGGCGCTGGAGCGAAGATTCACATGGATGATCTCTAGAATGGTAGGTCTAACGTATGATGAACGGCTGAGGATCCTGGGATTGTATTCATTAGAGTTTAGAAGGTTAAGGGGAGATCTAATAAAAACATAGAAGACAATGCATAGCCGAGAAAGGATGGACGCTGGGAGATTGTTTCCGTTAGGCGGGGAGACTTGGACCCGTGGGCACAGCCTTAGAATTAGAGGGGGTAAATTTAGAATGGAAATGAGGAGACATTTCTTCAGCCAGAGAGTGGTGGGCCTGTGGAATTCATTGCCATGGAGCGCAGTGGAGGCTGGGACATTAAATGTCTTCAAGGCAGAGATTGATAATTTCTTGATCTCGCAAGAAATTAAGGGCTACGGAGAGCGTGCAGGTAAGTGGAGTTGAAATGCCCATCAGCCATGATTAAATGGCGGATGGACTCGATGGGCCAAATGGCCTTACTTCCACTCTTATGTCTTATGGTCTGACGGTCTTAAGTTTTAAATTGAAGGAAACCTGGGTGCATGCAAAGCTGGCGAGGGCTGCAATGACAGTGCCTTCTGAAGGTTTCTCAAATTGGTAAACATACGTGCAGAAACATTTGCCAGGCCATCAATGTGGATAGGAGAAGACTCTTCATGATGGCTTGCCATGGGCCTCAGGAAGCTGTGGATCTGCGTTTGGACAAGTTGGGGAAATCATTGACTCTCCTGATCTAGAGTTCAGAGGCTATCTCCAGTGATCTGCTGGGCTGCAGCCTCAGTGGGGGTCCCTACAGCTTAGTGGAAAGACCCCACAGTATTACCAATGTGTCCCCAAGAATGTATTTAATAGATAATATTGGACAGATATCTCGAAGGTGGTAATACATCTGGGAGAACATCCAAAATGGAATTTCCTAACGTTGTCCCTCGTCCTGCCTCTAACTCGATTTCCACTGTGCTAGGTAGATTCTCCCTATAAGTCAACATCCACACTTTCTAATCAAAGTTATTGGACACTTTAACGAAAGCAGGATGCTGGGCTGATATCTCCCTTTCCTAGTTCAGGGCATTCAAGCCCATTGTTGTTTCCAGCTGTGGTTTGAGCTGAGATGATTAGATGCAATTTAGACTCAAAAGTTAATTGATTGAATAGCTTAACACCATATGTTCTGCTGCATTTAGTTATAAATTCTTGAGCAGAACTGTTGAGCAGTTACATAACATGTAGGGTAAGGCTGTACAAGGTGAATGGGTTAAAATGGCTTTTTCTATAAGTAGAAAGCTGTCTGACAATCATCACCAGTGGTGAGATATTTCAACTAATTTTATGGCCATTCAATTAGAATTGTTTCTTCAAAAATCATGTTCTTGGTTGCAGATGTGTCAAGTTGCTTATAGAAATAGCCTGCTTTGATTTTTGACTCATCTCGAAAGATTTAAGGTAATTTTCATAAAGATTTAAACTGTTATTGGTCAGATTTTCAGGAATGGAAAATACCCCACGCCAATTGGCCAAAGGTGGAGTTTGGAGGAAATTGACGTTGAGTTTCAGTAAGGTTAGAATCAAAGCGATTTCTGGCCAGTTGTCCCTGACAGAGCTGAATGCTGACAGGTGATCTTTCCATCTCAAGAAAAACCCTACCATAATTCTCCCAGACTCCTGAATACTAACACTAACCAAAGAAAATATTCTATTTCAGTGGCACATTATCATTCAAAAACATGTAAAAAAAAACACACCAGCAAATTATTTTGAAATGTCATGACATTAGGTATCCCACTATTCTTCCTCCCAAAAAAAGTAACAAGCTGAATGATCTGTTTCTACTATTACAAGTGGAGTGCTAGTAGCACGCTGGCCAATTTCATTGCATTTCTTTGAATGATGCAATGTGATGGTCAGTAGTGCCTTGACTGAGCTGATGAGATTATGGATCAAACCTTCATCTGTGGCATCTTGCACGTGCACAGGTTCCATGCTGAAATGTGCTCAACTCCTGCCAGTATGCCCCAAGTGACTCGACTGTGGCAAAATGGTGCTCCATGGACAACATTTGTGGGTCCCAAAATTACACAAGGAACTGCAGATGCTGGAAATCTGAAACAAAAAGAAAAGAGGCTGTTGGGGAAACTTTGCAAGTCAGCATCAGAGTTAACATTTCGGGTTCAGTGACCTCTCTTCAAAACTCAAAGTCTGAAAAAGTGTCACTGGACTCAAAACGTTGATTCCACTGTCTTGTTAAACAGTAGAATTAATCAGCTGATGCTTTACATATACTTTTTCTTCCTAACAGCCTTTGATTCTATTCTAAACCAGGCAAGCACTTCAGTTTGTTTATTCCTCTCCTTTTTTTATTGTCGCACTTTTATTGTTTAATTGAAATTTTTGCCACACAATATGCCTCACCTCTTAAGATCCTCTGCTCGTACCTCTGTGTTGTGTTTGTATATATCCTTTATGTTTTCTAGCCATAAGTATCCCTTCTTAACTTTCTTCTTGTTGGTACTGCTTTCAGCAGGTGTCATGAACCAATATTGCTTATTATTCATGAAAATTGCAACAAATAACTTCCTGATGGGTTCAAATTTTTAAAAATCTTTTAAAAATATTTTTAAAACTGTTACAGATTCCAAAGACACTTAAAAGTTTTACAAATGTCTTTTGCTGTACTTCTTCCAAGTCAAAGTTTGCCACATTTGGGAAAATGGCAATAGGGTTTGGAGTAGCTTATGTTTATGGAGGTTATCATCTGTTTCTTTTGTGCTTGTGCTGCAAATCCTGTGCTCTGGTATATGTTCCTGACTGATTAAGGTGCTCATCTTCAGGTGCAAACCCAATGCATGTCAAGGAAAACAATCAGGATATCCATGAACTGATGTTACTTAAAGGCCACTCTACCTGCTTGCAAATTGATGGAATCCTATGGTGTGTACACTGGCATGAGGCACGCTAAGACTTCCTAAATATATTTGACCTAAGCTGCATTTTGACATGAAAAAACCTAATTGTACAAAGGAATACGTCCGCCTTAAAGTTTGTGAGATAGGAAAATAATCAGCGGGGACATGAAGACCCTGTTTCCATGCTTTACCATTTTATGTTCTATAAAAACTCTTTACTCTTTCATGGCTTTGACTTGATTCCAGGTTTTTGACTTTTAGCCAGCTTGTATTCAATCTCCCAGAGCTCCTGTTGCCTTTTCAGTCAAACAGATAATATGATCATTTACTAGGAGCTGCTTTCTTCTTCTTCACCTAATAAGATTTGATTGAGTTTCTCTTTCTATGTTCGCCTGATTTCTCTGGAACATAGAATGGTAAAGCACAGGAACAGGCCGTTTAACCACCATGTCTGTGCTAAATGAAACTAATCCCAACTGCCTGCACATGGTCCAAATCTGTCTATTCCCTACCTATTCGTGAGTCTGTCTAAATGAGTCTGAAATGTTGCTGTCATATCAACTTCAACCAACTTCCCTGACAATGCATTCCAGGCTGTGTTTAAAAAAAAATGTTCCTCACACATGTCCTTTGAAGTCCTGAAAACAAAAGTTGCTAGAAATCACAGCAGGTCGGGCAGCACCCATGGGGAGACAGCATGCTAATGAGTTTTGAGAAGATTTGTAGCTCAGGTTGAGGTTCAGAATGTGAGTTTGCTTGCTGAGCTGGAAGGTTCGTTTTCAGACGTTTCATCACCTTGTTTTTTATTTGAAAAAATATACTTTATTCATAAGATGTACAAAAAAAACATATTTATACAGCTACCCAGTCATGCAAGCCACTCCGGGTTACCCAGGGGGTACGTACACAAAGTAAAGGAAAATAAAAGGAAGAAAAAAAAACAAAGCAAAGACAATACCCCGGCAGTCATCTCCCCGCACAGTCCCAGTTGGCCCCCTGACCAGTTGGGGAAGGCGCCAGCTGGGCCCAGTTACCAGATAGGGCCCATTTTTCTATTCTGGACGAGGGGTTTCATACGGTGGTCTTTCCCCACTGCGCCTTGGCGGCGGCTGCCCCAAGCTTTAGTGCGTCCCTCAGCACGTAGTCGTAGATCTTGGAGTGCGCCAGTCTGCAACACTCGGTTGGGGTCAGTCCTTTCAGCTGGCAGACCAGCAAGTTGCGGGCAGACCAAAGAGCGTCTTTCACCGCATTGATGGTCCTCCAGGTGCAGTTGATGTTGGTCTTGGTGTGTGTCCCAGGAAACAGCCCGTAGAGCACGGAGTCCCACGTCACGGAGCTGCTCGGGACGAACCTCGACAAATACCACTACATCCGCCTCCAGACCTCCTGCGCATAGGCACACTCCAGAAGGAGGTGATCGACAGTCTCGTCCCCCGCCCCCCGCCGCAGCCACCTCGAGAGCAGCGTGCGGTGGCGCAGAGATTCCGGGCTTGCATAAAGGATCTCACTGGCAGACCCCCTCTCACCGCCAGCCAAGCAATGTCCTTGTGCTGGTTTGAAAGTTCTGGCGATGAGGCATTCTGCCAAATGACTTTGGCAGTCTGCGTGGGGAACCACATGACGGGATCCACCCTCACCTTCTCCTGATGGGTCTCGAGGATACTATGTGCTGACCGCTGCCTGACGGCCTTGTGGTCAAATGTGTTTCCCTTCAAAAATCTCTCCATGAATGACAGGTGGTACTGGACGGTCCAACTACTCGGAGCATTCCGCGGCAACGAGGCCAGGCCCATCCTTCGCAACACCGGGGACAGGTAGAACCTCAGTAAGTAGTGACACTTGGTGTTTGCGTACTGAGGATCTACGCACAGCTTGATGCAGCCGCACACAAAGGTAGCCGTCAGGGCGAGGGTGGCGTTCAGTACGCCCTTTCCCCCATTTTCCAGGTCTTTGTACATGGTGTCCCTGCGGACCCAGTCCATCCAAGACCCCCAAATGAAGTGGAAGATGGCCCGGGTGACCACAGCGGCGCAGGTCCAGGGAATAGGCCAGGACTGCGCCACATACAACAGTACCGAAAGCCGCTTGCACCTGACAACCAGGTTCTTACCCACGATGGAGAGGGACCGGAGCATCCACCTGCCCAGCTTCTGCTTCAGTTTGGTGATACACTCCTCCCAAGTCTTAGTGCATGCCCCGGCCCCACCGAACCAAACACCCAGCACCTTCAGGTAGCCTGTCCGGACGGTGAAGGGGATGAAGGAGCAGTCGTCCCAGTTGCCGAAGGACATGGCCTCGCTCTTACCCCTATTGACTTTGGCACCCGAGGCCAGTTCAAACTGGCTGCAGATGTCCAACAGCCTACTCACCGACCGACGATCGGTGCAGAAGATGGCATTCATGTAGAGGGAGGTCTTGACATGAAGGCCTCCGCTGCCTGGGATAGTCACGCCCTTCAGGCTCACGCCCTTCCTGATGGATAAGGCAAAGGGCTCCACACAGCACATGAACAAGTTAGGAGAGAGCAGGCAGCCCTGCCTGACTCCAGATCTAACAGGAAAACTGTCCGATTCCCACCTGTTGATCGAGACTGCGCTAACGATGTTGGTGTAGAGCAGCCGGATCTAATTGTGGAAGCCCTCCCCGAACCCCAATTTGGAGAGGACGTCCCTCATGTCAGCATGAGAGACCCCGTCGAAGGCCCTCTCCTGGTCCAGGCTGACGAGGCAGGTGTCCACCCGCCTGTCCTGCACGTAGGCGATCGTATCCCTGATGAGCGCGAGGCTCTCAGCGATCTTCCTGCCTGGCACAGCACAGGTTTGGTCAGGGTGAATCACCGACTCCAGGACAGACCTGACCCGGTTGGCTATGACCTTGGCCAGGATTTCATACACCTCCAGCAGGTCCTGGCCGACCAGGTCCCACAGTGGGAAATACAGCTCGACCGGTAAGCCGTCGCTCCCGGGAGTCTTATTCCTCTCAAAGGACTTGAGGGCTCTGGTCAGCTCGTCCAGGGATATCGGCGGGTCCAGCCACTCCCTCGTGCCGTCGTCTAAGTCCTCCGTGATAGACGACAGGAACGACTCGGAGGCAGTGCTGTCCGTGGGCTTCGCATCGTACAGTCCGGCACAGAAGGATCTGCTGATCCTCAAAATGTCGGGCCGAGACAACATCACCGAGCCGTCATCCTCCTTCAGCCGGCTAAGCACAGAGCTCTCCTTGTGCACCTTCTGAAAGAAGAAACACGAGCACGTCTCGTCCTGCTCCATGGAGCAGACCCTGGACCAGAAGATTATCCTGGAGGCCTCTGCGGTGAAGAGCAAGGCTTGCTGGCCCCTCACCTCGTGGAGGTCCCCCGTGACATCGACCCCCATCAACTGCAAAAGGACCAGGTTCCGCACCCTTTTCTGGAGCCGCAACAGCTTTCCCCGCCTCTCTCTCGCCTTCTGAACACCCTTGAGGATGAGGAACCTCTTGATGTTCTCCTTCACCATCTCCCACCAGTCGCCCGGAGACTCAAAGAGGGGTTTCACGGTTCTCCAACCAGCGTACTCCCTCTTAAGCTCCTCGACGTTCTCTGGGGTCAACAGAGTCGTGTCGAGCTTCCACGTCCCCTTGCCGGCCGGCTGGTCATCCTGTAAGTGACAGTCGGCTAGCAGGAGGCATTGGTCAAAGAAGAACACCGGCTCGACGCCAGTGGACCTGACCGAGAACGCCCGTGACACAAACAGGAAGTCTATCCTTGAGCGGATAGACCCGTCTGGCCGCGACTAGGTGTATCTCAGCTGTGCTCCATCTGCAGGGGTGGTGAAGACGTCGAGCTGCTTGGCATCCTTCACCGATACTAGTGATAGTGGGTCATGTCATTTTGTGGCTAGTATCCTTACATACAGATAAGAAAGGACACCACTTTGTTTGGGACAACACATCCATCCTAGGAGAAGCCAAACAAAGACACGCACTAGAATTCCTAGAAGCAAGGCATTCCAACCGGAACTCCATCACCAAACACATTGATTTGGAGCCAACCTACCATCCTCTGAGAAAAAGAACAGGAAATGACATCACCAACCCAAGGAACCATAAACAGATAAATAGAAAGCGAGACTTAACACCAGCGCTTCGTCGGAGACTCACTGATGATGTTACCTAGAATGGTGACGAAACATCTGGGAAGGAACTTTCCAGCTCAGTGAACCAGCTGACATCTGGAACAAAATAAAGACCCACTCTTTTGTGGACCGAGAAGAGGAGAGCACGACTGTGTTGGAGGTGGAAGGAAAACGTCGGGTTGGCTGTGCATTCTTGCAACTGGAGGATCTTAATGCTGGCTTTGGCCTAACGCTGGTTCAGAGGAGCAGCCAACCCGCAACGATGGCTGCGGCGAGTGCTCGTGCCTGTGCCCCAGGTCAGGGGGTCCGGAACACCATCCGTGTTTCCTTGAAGAAGGTGGATGAAGGTGCACCTGTGGACCGCACCTTCTTCGTGAAGAGGGTCCTGTTGGACTGTTGTGGGTTCGCTGCTGCGGACATTTACTGCCTGCAGGATTTCCCCGGAAGAGGTTTCTACGATGTGACCTTCAGGAGTGCCAAGCTTTGCAAGAGCTTCCTGGAGGTTTTCAAGGCGAAAGGGGGTGAGGGCCCCCTCTCTGTATTGACCGCTGTCCCGCTGTTCGTGATGCCAGCACAGAGGAGCCGTATGGTGACTGTACACATGTACAACCCGCATGTGCCAGCAGCTGATGTCCTGACCTTCCTTGGAAGGTACGTGAAGGTGGGAGGGGACTAACTGACATCATGGACCCCTTTGGCGTCTGGACCAGTAAGAGGCAGGTCAAGGTGACGGTGAGGATGGGCGCGGACGGGAACATCATGCACCCACCGTCCAACTTCGCAATCGGTGAGAGCAAGGGCTACCTGACCTATGCAGGGCAACCCAAAGTCTGCCATGCCTGCGGTAGGTCAGGTCACGTGGCGGCCGACTGCAAAGTCACCATTTGCAGGAACTGCAGGGAGGAGGGACACCTCGCAAAGGATTGCTCAAAGGAAAAAAGCTGCAACCTTTGCGGGGAAGCGGGCCACATCTACAGGGCATGCCCGCAGCGGGGGACCACCTACGCCCAGGCCGCCGGCAGGGGCAATGCGGGGCAAGCCCCCCCCGGAGGAGAGGAATGCACCAGGCCCCTGCAAGGACCACCCTAGTGTGTAGGAGGGCCAGGTCGTGCAGGAGGGACCAGCCCCGCAGGATGGACCCGAGGCCAGCAAAGCTCCCCCCCAACAACCCGGAGTCGATGGAGGAGGTGACAGGTGACCCGGGGAGTGGACGACGGTCCGGAAGGCGAGGAGGAAGGCACGCCGGAGGGACCCAGCTCCGCAACCATCAGGCGGGAAGAGGCAGCTACAGGGGGTCTTTAAGAGCTCCTCTGATGAGGGGGATTCAGAGGAGGCCTGCCCAAAGCAGAAGCTGAAGACTTTCACTGAGAAGGAAAGCAGCAACCCGCTTCTCGGGGACAGGAGGTGTCCTGAGGTTCCCTCTGACACCTAGCCACTCGCCGCTGGGGCCCTGAAGGACCCCCTGGAACCTGCAGGCGGGAAGCAGGAAACAACGTGCCCCCAACCTGACCCAGAGCCGGACTCTCCTGCCTCCGTACCCCTGGCGGGGGGATGCCACCCGGAAGGCAGCACGGACGGTTTCCTGAGCCCGGAGAGCATCCAGCAGTACGCCCAGGCAATGGGCATGAAGGGACAGATGGAGGGGCTGGACCTTGGATTCGGGGAGGGTACTGCGGTCACTGCCCACAATGGGGGTACGAGTTGCGAGCGTTAATGTGAGCAGCGTCAAGTCCACCGCAAGATGTGTGTCCACGTTGGCCTACCTGATCCCCGTCAAGGCAGACCTCCTGTTTCTGCAGGAGTGAGGGATACCGCACCTCAGCAGGTACGGGAAATGGTCCGGCGCCTGGACCTGTGAGCCTTCGATCTGGTCGGGGGAGTAATGACTGTCGATCCTCCGGCCTGGCTATTCTGCTGCGGGGGTGCAACATCACCATCTCTCAAGTTCAGGAGGTGGTGGGGGGCGCCTCCTAGTGGCTGACATCACCTACAGGAATGCTCCCCTGAGGCTGATCAACGTGTAACCCCCAGCGGTACAGAGTGAGCTGTTGGCCGTCCTGCAGAGGCTTCCACCCCTGCTGGCTACGTCCGGGCCAGTCATCCTGGGCGGAGACTTCAACTGCATCATCAATGCAGATGGGAGATCCGGTGTGGGGACAGCGGGTGGGGGGTGTCAACTGGACGTCACGTCCAGATTCCTGATGGGCACGGTGAAGGACGCCAAGCTGCTCGATGTCTTCAGCACCCCTGCAGATGGAGCGCAGCGGAGATACACCTAGTCGCAGCCAGACGGGTCTATCCGCTCAAGGATAGACTTCCTGTTTGTGTCACGGGCGTTCTCGATCAGGACCACCGGCGTCGAGCCAGCGTTCTTCTCTGACCACTGCCTCCTGCTGGCCGACTGTCACTTACAGGATGACCAGCCGGCCGGCAAGGGGATGTGGAAGCTCGACACGACTCTGTTGACCCCAGAGAACGTCGAGGAGCTTAAGAGGGAGTACGCTGGTTGGAGAACCGTGAAACCGACGGTTTCTGCTTTGAGTCTCCGGGCGACTGGTGGGAGACGGTGAAGGAGAGCATCAAGAGGTTCTTCGTCCTCAAGGGTGTTCAGAAGGCGAGAGAGAGGCAGGGAAAGCTGTTGCAACTCCAGAAAATGATGCAGAGCCTGCTCCTTCTGCAGTCGATGGGGGTCGATGTCACGGAGGACCTCCGCGAGGTGAGGGGACAGCAAGCCTCGCTCTTTGCCGCAGAGGCCTCCAGGATAATCTTCCGGTGCAGGGTCTGCTCCACGGAGCAGGACGAGACGTGCTCGCGTTTCTTCTTTCAGAAGGTGCACAAAGAGAGCTCTGTGCTTAGCCGGCTGAAGGAGGATGACGGCTCGGTGACGGCGTCTCGGCCCGACATTTTGAGGATCAGCAGACCCTTCTATGCCGGACTGTACGACACAAAGCCCACAGACAGCACTGCCTCCGAGTTGTTCCTGTCATCTATCACTGAGGTTTTAGACGACGGCACAAGGGAGTGGCAGGACCGGCCGATATCCCTGGACGAGCTGACCAGAGCCCTCAAGTCCTTTGAGAGGAATAAGACTCCCAAGAGCGACGGCTTACCGGTCGAGCTGTATTCCGCTCTGTGGGACCTGGTTGGCCAGGACCTGCTGGACGTGTATGATAGTGCACTTCGGGCAGGGGAAACGTGCAAGTCCATGGGGAAGGGCATCATCACCCTCATTTACAAGAGGAAGGGGGAGAGGGAAGAAATTAAGAATTGGCGTCCCTTTTCACTATTGAACGTGGACTACAAAATCCTGGCCAAGGTCATAGCCAACTGGGTCAGGTCTGTCGTAGAGTCAGTGATTCACCCTGACCAAACCTGTGCTGTGCCAGGCAGGAAGGTCGCTGAGAGCCTCGCGCTCATCAGGGATACGATTGCCTACATGCAGGACAGGCGGGTGGACACCTGCCTCGTCAGCCTGGACCAGGAGAAGGCCTTCGACAGGGTCTCTCATGCTTACATGAGGGCGTCCTCTCCAAATTAGGGTTCGGAGAAGGCATCCGCTATTGGATCCGGCTGCTCTACACCAACATCGTTAGCGCAGTCTCGATCAACGGGTGGGAATCGAACAGTTTTCTCATCAGATCTGGAGTCAGGCAGGGCTGCCTGCTCTTCCCTGCCTTGTGCGTGTGCTGTGTGGAGCCCTTCGCCGCATCCATCAGGAAGGACGTGAGCCTGAAGGGCATGACTATCCCAGGCAGCGGAGTCCTTCAGGTCAAGACATCCCTGTACATGGATGACGTCGCCGTCTTCTGCACCAATCGTCGGTCGGTGAGTAGGCAGTTGGACATCTGCGGCCAGTTTGAACTAGCCTCGGGTGCCAAAGTCAATAGGGGTAAAAGCGAGACCTCGTTCTTCGGGAACTGGGACGACCGCTCCTTCATCCCCTTCACCGTCAGGACAGGCTACCTGAAGGTGCTGGGTGTTTGTTTTGGTGGAGCTGGGGTGTGCACTAAGACTTGGGAGGAGCTTATCACCAAACTGAAGCAGAAGCTGTGCAGGTGGACGCTCCGGTCCCTCTCCATCGCGGGTAAGAACCTGGTTGTTAGGTGTGAAGTGCTTTCGGTACTGTTGTATGTGGCGCAGGCCTGGCCTATTCCCTGGACCTGCGCCGCTGCGGTCACCCGGGCCATCTTCCACTTCATTTGGGGGTCGAGGATGGACCGGGTCCGCAGGGACACCATGTACAAAGACCTGGAAAATGGGGGAAAGGGCGTACCGAACGCCACCCTCGCCCTGACGGCTACCTTTGTGTGCGGCTGCATCAAGCTGTGCGTAGATCCTCAGTACGCAAACACCAAGTGTCACTACTTACTGAGGTTCTACCTGTCCCCGGTGTTGCGAAGGATGGGCCTGGCCTCGTTGCCGCAGAACGCTCCAAGTAGTTGGGCCGTCCCGTACCACCTGTCCTTCATGGATAAATTTTTGAAAGGAAACTCCTTTTGACCACAAGGCCGTCAGGCAGTGGTCAACACGTAGTATTCTCGAGACCCTTCGGGAAAAAGAGAGGGTGGATCCCGTCATGTGGTTCCCCACGCAGACTGCCAAAGTCATTTGGCAGAATGCCTCATCGCCAGAACTTTCAAACAAGCACAAGGACAATGCTTGGCTGGCGGTGAGATGGGCTCTGCCAGTGAGATCCTTTTTGCATGCCTGGAATCTCTCCGCCACCGCACGCTGCCCTTGAGGCCAATGCGGCGGGGACAAGACTGTTGATCACCACCTTCTGGGGTGTGCCTATGCGCAGGAGGTCTGGAGGGGGATGCAGTGGTATTTGTCGAGCTTCGTCCCAAGCAGCTCCGTGACACGGGACTCCGTGCTCTATGGGCTGTTTCCTGGGATGCACACCGAGATCAATATCAACTGCACCTGGAGGACCATCAATGCGGTGAAAGATGCTCTTTGGTCTGCCCGCAACTTGCTGGTCTGCCAGCTGAAAGAACTGACCCCAACCGAGTGTTGCAGACTGGCGCAATCCAAGGTCCAGGACTACATGCTGAGGGACGCGCTAAAGCTTGGGGCAGCCACCGCCAAGGCGCGGTGGGGAAAGACCACGGTATGAAACCCCTCGTCCAGAATAGAAAAATTGGCCCTATCTGGTAACTGGGCCCAGCTGGCGCCTTCCCCAACTGGTCAAGGGGCCAACGGGGACTGTGCGGGGAGACGACTGCCGGGGTATTTTCTTTGCTTTTTTTATTTTTTTCTTTGTTTTGTTTTTTCCTTTAGTTGGTGTACGTACCCCCGGGTACCCGGAGTGGCTTGCATGACTGGGTAGGTGTATAAATGTTTTATTTTTTGTACATTCTATGAATAAAGTATATTTTTTCAAATAAAAAAGGTGACTAACCTTCCAGCTCAGCGAGCAAACTCACAATCAGCATTCTAATATTTCGAGTCTAGATGACCCTTCATCCCTTAAAGATTTCCCACCTCGCCTTCAACTATTCCCCTCATATTTGACATTTCCACTCTCGGAAAAAGACTTTCACTATTGTCCAATCCATGCCCTTTAGTATTTTATGTACATAGATCGGTCAGACTGTGAACTAGGATGTCACTGGTTGGTTGATTGAAAAGAATCTTTACAAATGAACACTCCCACAGAGGCAACTCCACAAAGGACTGTCATGAGCTGAGGGTGATAACGTTCACAGGGCTATGCCTAGCAATGAAAATCATACCCATGAAACTCAAAGCTATTATCCTGAGTTATTTTATCTGAATAAAGAGCAAGACATCATGGTACTATGCAACCACATTCATGTAGGGAGTGATGTGAATACTTATGTTTGCATAAGGCATATTTTTGTTTTATCACCTATTTTAAATGAAAAGTGTCATTTTTAATTTAAGGTGATATTTGCCAGTTAATTCATGCATAATTTGCTTTGGTTCTGACTCCTGTCAAAGTAGAAACTACGAAAAGTGGAATCTTATTGATCAGTTCCTCATTTGGGAGCCGTTCAGGAGATCTAGTTACATTGGTGTATGGGTTTCGCATAGGCAGTGTGTCGCTGTCCATTCGTTGTTGAGTTGCAAGGGGGTAAACATGGAGTGGACCAATGCTCAGGAAAAGGAGGCTGTGACAATGGGACCATAGGAGTTCTTCAGTTCTTCCCGAACCTCTCTATGCAAAGTCCTTCAGCTTGCCTGAGGGACATGTTCACACTCCCTCCCCCATTCTTCACCCTCCGTTTCTGACCTGCTTCAGTCTAGCAAAGAAATCACAAATGTCCCTGCACAGGCTCTTGGTTGACTGTTGCCATGTCTATTGACCCTGATTAGCTTCTCACAACTGTCTAAATAAATGGCATTTAAGTCCAAAATTGGTGAAAAGAGAGAAGAAAATTGATCCACTCCATCTTAACAGCTCACCCATTCAGCAAACCTATTCAACTACCTATCCTCCCTCCAGGATCTCAGCTTTCCACCACCAAAGGTGGAGGTGATGGCCTCGTGGTATTATGTTTGGACTGTTAATCCAGAGACCCAGATAACTTTATGGGGATCTGGGTTCAAGTCTCACCAAGGGCGGCACGATGGCTCAGTGGTTAGCACTGCAGCCTCACAGCGCCAGGGACCCGGGTTCGATTCCAGCCTCGGGCGTCTGTCTGTGTGGAGTTTGCACATTCTCCCTGTGTCTGCGTGGGTTTCCTCCAGGTGCTCCAGTTTCCTCCAACTGTCCAAAGATGTGCAGACTAAGTGAATTGGCCATGCTAAATTGCCCATAGTGTTCAGGGGTGTGTGGATTATAGCAGGATGGTTCTGGGTGGGATGCTTCAAGGGGCAGTGTGGACTTGCTGGGCCTAAGGGCCTGTTTCCAAACTGAAGGGAATGTAATCTAATCTATAGCAGATGGTGGAATTTGAATGCAATTTTTTAAAAAATCTGGGATTAAGAATCTAATGATGACCATGAAACCATTGTCAATTGTCAGAAAAACCCATCTGGTTCACTACAGTCCCTGAGGGAAGAAAACCGCCATCCCTACCTGGTTTGACCTACATGTGACTCCAGACCCACAGCACTGTGGTTGCCTCATAACTGGCCCCTGGGCAATTAGAGATGGGCAATAAGTGCTGCCTAGCCAGTGACGTCCTATTCCCATGAAAGAATAAAAAATATGCCAGTATTAAGCACAATCAAAGCTGAATTTGGGAACAGATAGATAAAAATATGATTCCTTCCCCTCCGGATCAATGACACACTACAAACTGCACTGCACATCTTTATCATTACATACACCAACCATTCTACAACTTCCAAGACTGATAGGCACTGATTGTTGTTATCAAACTAGGGACAGTTTTCTCATGCAGCATCATGTGTTCTCTTAATGGCAGTGAGACTGGCCAGGCTTATTCATTCAGGATGTTTGTAACCAGAGACAAGTGTAATCCTTTCAGCTTCCGCTGTACTTTTTTTTTGAATTTCCGAATCGAGAAGTCAATATCTTTTCCCAAGTTCTATAGGGTTGCAAAGGGCAGCAAAGTTTCTCGCACAATTGAGAAATAGATACTTCTTTTAAGTTTGTTTCAGAGTGAAGGCAGAGCTATTATCTCTGGTGTGAAGGTAAAACTTCAAGATGAAAAACCTTACCAAGAATTTGTGCTGTTCACTTGGTACTGTAATTTTCATGTTGTTGCATCAATATGAAAGCAGCAATACAACAGGGCCATAAATGCTAATCAATTCTAACCAACCTTGACACTGTTACAGTGGAAGGGTGTAATGTTTACTACTTTTCGCTGATAACACGATTCCCCATCTTTGTTTGCTTCAGTCTGTTGCTGAGCAGAACGTATGTCGAAGCAGGGAATGATTATCAAATCTAAAATGTTGCAATAGCAATTTAGAGTGTCATGGGATGGATGCATTAATGCTCATAAAGATATTAGACAAGATCTTGAATTCAATAAATGTTGTACATGTCCTTGGAGGCAAAATTCAGTTAATTCATCCACATCCACTCAGTGCTAGATCCAGCTCCTATTTGGACCTGATATTCAGCCATTCGTTCGACTCACTGCGTATAACAAGTCCTGGATGAATTCTACATGCACTGTGTGGGAGCCTAAAATTTGCAAATTGCTACACAGAAGAAAAAGTGGAAATGGAATTTTTACAAGAAGTCAAGGAGGAACATTAAATTGTGATTTAATATTTTTACTATTAAAAACCAAATCTAGTCAAACAGAAGCCCTTTCTTCAGGGAAAATCCATTCAGAAACATGGTCATTATTGAACAGAGTTTGAGGATTGTGAATTTGCAGCTGGGATGTTTCTTTGGAAGTAAGTGAAATGAGAAATAGATTTTCTTCAGAGAATTTCTAAGTGACAAACAGTTTGTCACTTTGCCAAAAAAAATGAACATAGGTCTTGGACTAATGGTCATTTGTATCATGGGGTTGGGCACAAATGTTTCATTTGGTACATTAAAGCACACTATAAATTCTGAAATCTGGAGGAGTGTGGACGGATCTATTGTCTTTCCAAAAGCTTGTCTAGAGTTTGATTCTTCCACATTTAAACATATCCCTTCACAGTTTTGCTGAAAACATCAGACTTGAACATTGTGTAAAATAGCAATATATTGCCAAATCTTTTTAATCTCTGCGTCTTGCACTCATCAGGACAAATTGCGAGAATGCCAAATTTTGAAAGATCAACAATTTATATAACATCAGAAAACACTATTTATTGATTATCAAGTTAACTCTGATTGGCCAAGGTGTTGCCATGAAGAAAGACATAGGGAATCATAGGCTGGTATCACCCTGGGTCTTATTAACCGGGAACTTGGGGAGGCTAAACTTCTCAGTGTTTATTTATTTGCCTGAATTTATATGTCACCTTTCATTACTTCATGAATATTCATAGCCGATGAAGTACTGTGGAATTGTAATGTAGGGAACAGTTTTGAAAAATAAATTGCAAATCAGCAAGGCCTTGCAAACAACAATGAGATAAATGATGACATAATTTAGAATAGAATCCTTATAGTGTGGAGTCAGGACATTTGGCCCTTCGAGTCCACATTGACCCTCTGAAAAGCAGCCCACCCAGACCCATCCCATGCCCTTGCATTTCCTATGGATGATCCACTCTAACCTGCACATCTTTGGACTGTGGAAGGAAACCTATGCAGACATGGGAGAATATACAAACTCCACACATACAGTTGTCCAAAGCAAGAATCAAACATGAATCCCTTGTGCTGTGAGGCAACAGTGCTAACTACTAAGCCATCGTACTGCCCAAAATCAAGGTGCCCAGCGTGAGGGTCATACACACAACCCTGAGATAAGAGTTGTATGCTCTACTGACTGAGCTAGCTGCGTATGTATTGCATTAATGTATGTACAAAAGCAGAAATACTAGCCAGAAGACAGAAAGAACTCCCTTTCTTTTTCTTGAACAATGGTGTGAGAACTTTTATGTTCACCTGAAAGGGCAGACATCAACTCAATTTAACGTCTTATCCAAAAGATAAGAGACTGAATTTTCCCAGCTGACAAAGTGGTTTCGAAGACATAACCAGGAGCAATGTTGTGAAATTGAAACGGGTCAGCTACTAACTGCATTCCTGCCTTTGAGCAACCTTGCAGGCAGGGTGGTAGGGATCAACACAGCAGAGACTACCACACTGCCAATAGTGGCTAATAGCCAATTAGGTGTAATAATAAGAATAAGCCCATAAGACCATAAGAAATAGGAACAGGAGTTGGCCATTCAGATCTTCATACCTGTTCTACATTCAACAGCATCATGACTAGTCTGACACTTCTTCAGAATATTTTCTTGCCCTTCCCCTTTAACCCTTGATCCCATTGATCAAGAATGTATCTGTCTCAGCTTTAAGTATACACAATGTCTATGCCCCCACAGGTCTCTGAGGCAAGGAGGTCAAAAAGAAATTAAGATAAATTAGAACAAACCGAGTGTTGACATTCAGCAAAGTTTTACAGATTTTGAAACCTGTGGTAAAACTAAATTCCATCAATCCACCTTCATCCAAAGATGCCACCCAGGTCACTGCAGGTTTGGCCAACAGGAGGAATGCAGAACATCAATATCCTTCCCCATTCTACCATAGTACCACCCTCTTTGCTCAGATACCTCACACATATTCTATCTCTGCTACTGTAGCCACCTCTCACCATGACTCATTGTCTAATACTCTCACTAGTACCTGTGACATCTTCCCCATTCGCTCTCACTCACCCAACCCTTGATCCTGCATGTCCTCTGTCCTGCCTACTTACTCGCTCAGGTTCCTCTTCCATGTGTGCCAACAGGAACAGCTGTGACAGCCACTTTCATCATGTGTAATGCCTGCCTCTCTCTCATTCCATAGAAAACAGCCCATAATAAGGCAGGAAGAGTTACAACGAGTGATAGGCTGCCCAACATTTGGTTCTTCACCCATTAAGAGGAGAGGGTGCTGATTCTAATCAGGCCAGGCAGGGCATAGATTGGTACTGGTGTCTGCTCTTGACTTACTGTGCCAGGAAACTCTGATTTGACTGAGGCTTGCTGATAACCATGACAAATTTCCTGTCTTTGAGTCTGTGCTACAAAGTAAGGTAACACAACAGTAATCTGCCCCTGGACCTCTGGCCAACGAGACAAAGTACAAAAAAGCAAATCAAGGCAGGGATGCTGAGAGCATCCAGGGAGGCTCAGAATGAGTGAGTACTATGACAGTGAGTGAAGAGCCTGGTCCTGTCCATGAGCTGGGTGTGTGTGCCTGAGCGCACAGCGTCCTTGCTGCAGCATTACAACTTTATTAAACAGTGATGGCCAAGGTGAAGCATTAAGGTGCAGATGCAACAGGCACATGAAGAAGTGATGTGCCCTCAGGGCTCTTAGATGCGTGTTGGATGCCGATGTCTGTGGATGTAGTTTGCATGTAGCCAGTGCCCATGGAGTGTGCCCTGGGGGTGCCTGGTTTTCAATGTGGAGTTCATTCAGTGTAAATAGCAAGCTGCATTCACCCGGTGCATGCCATAGTTTTCTTGTCAAGTTTTCCCGGCATCCAGCTTGTTTAGCAATTCGTTAAGATGGAAATGTCGTACAAAAGTGTGGCATTAACAAGCAATAATGACCATCAATTGGCACCTCACTGCTACCAAGCCAGAATCTCACCACACAATTTGTGAAAAGCATAAAATATTGAGTGAGATGATCTCAAAGTTGAGATAGGCCTTGCCTTGCCGTACCTGTTGCCCGATTTTGCCACATATCCCACCATAAACTACATTGCTCAGACCCATATAAGGTTCTGTTCATTGTGAGAAATGAAACTGAGATACTTATGAGCCATAATTGAACAGTGGGATGGGGGGTTGGCATGGTAATTGAGTCACTATCCCTGAATCAGGAGGCCTGGAATGAAGCCCATTTGCCTAGTACTATGCAGGAACACATCTGAACAGGCTGATGAGGAAAATGCCATACAATTAAATGATGGAGTTGACTCAAAGAGCAAAATAGCCCCTTTCTGTTCTAACCACAGTGGTAAAAACTGTCAGCACTTATCTTTCGGAGTTGAAGCAAGTAACTTTCACCTTGGTGGCTTTCAGGTAGCAAGTCAATGTGCAATGATTCAGTCAGTCAAGGAGACAACTTTACACAAAGTGACAATTTCCTCTCTGGAATTATTGGATTCTGACGGACAGTGAAATCCAAAACAAGACAAGAAACAGAGTAAATAGACTATGATACAAAGACATGACTGTTGAGATTACTGGCTGTAAAATTAATTTAGAAAGCTTAATAAGAAATATTTCTACAAAGTAAGACATGGAACTGAAAAAGAAAACGAGATCTGTGTTTTCTTTTCTTTGAAGCAAATTTGAGTTTGGGACATCTGATTTCCTAGATCTAAATCTAGGCAGGCCATTCAAAAAACATAACTGGTGGAAAGCCAAGCCAAGATCAACCTGATCAGAAAGACAAGCACTGGCAAAATTAATTGGCTATGAATTTTGATGACAATGAACAGTATGCTGGGATCACAGTGCTTGATTATTGAGTTGCTTCCAATATAAATGTTTATCAGTTGAAATGACTGTAGCATGCAGCTAAAACAAAGTGTGGAGTTGGGCAGCTTTGAGCCTAAGCAGATGGCCTCTGACCTCCCAACACGCAATGTCTTTGTGAAGCCAAAACCTACCTCATATCTCTCCTGCCCCTCTCTGGTTTTGGACTTTGCTGTCCTCTAGAATGGAATGGTTCCAGAGAAGAAATGGTTCTCAACAACATCACTTTGTACTAAATAAAAACCAAAAGAACTGAGGAAGAGTCACTCGACCCAAAACATTAACTCTGATTTCTTGCCGCTTAAGCTGCCAGACCTGCTCAGCTTTTCCAGTAATTTCTGTTTTTGTTGTCTTGTCTGAAGCTGTCTCATAGACTGATGAAGATTTTGACAGCGTACCTTACAGAGGAAGGTAGATGGGTTTGCCTAATGAGTCCATTAGCTGGGCTCCCAGAGAGAAAAAAAGACTGAAGTGAATGTCCAGGAACAGGGAGGAATCTAGCACCGACTCAACGAAGGCCTTGGCACAGAGTGTGGGGTTCGTACTCATTGCTGTGGAAATTATAATAACTTCTTTCAGCGCATTTACAGACCTGACTGCACAGGAGTGTCTTGATGCCTAATCTCTCGATTTCCATTACAGCACTGGCAGAACCTACTTATTGACACAGTGTTGCTGTGGAAACCCTGTACACACTCATACTAGGCCATCGTGCTTGCCCTGCAAGTTTAGACTGTACTCAGAGATAATAGGAACTGCAGATGCTGGAGAATCCAAGATAACAAAGTGTGAAGCTGGATGAACACAGCAGGCCAAGCATCATCTCAGGACTTGGCCTGCTGTGTTCATCCAGCTTCACACTTTGTTATCTTAGACTGTACTCATTCAAGTTAAGCATGTAAATGTTGTTCTGTTTTTTTTATTCCATGTATCTGTTTACTATTGACACTCACTATGTTTGATTAGTTCATGCTGAGTGTGGACTCAGAGCAAAGTAAACAAATTGTAGAAATTGTTGGAAACTAGAGCTAATGTATGAAACAGGCATTGTAAAGGGTAAATAAAATCTGTTCTGTGCTTGGAACTTGTGGCATCTCTGTTTAGATTTGAGATGTATGATATACGACAATTAGCTCAACTTGTAGCCATGCAGACTCAGGCCACCTGCCTGTTCGCTGCAGATGTACATGCTTAAAGGGGCCCGTAACTCTCTCCACGGCCCAGCAATCCATCATTCAACACATTGCTAAGACCCCTAAGGTGCTATTTCTGCAACGTGGTAGCGGCTCTACTGAGCACAACACTGTTGCCCTCCTTTAGGATGCCCTCCCGTCACTGTCAGTGCCATCTCTGTTGCCTATAAGCTAGCCAGCTCAGAGTAATACCATAGTTGCCAAGATGATGTAGTCTAAATCCAGGCCTTTTGCTCCCAGGGCACACATTCACGGCCATCTGCAGTCTCCCCCACTGAAATATAGCAACATTTTTTTAAAAAAGTTGTTAATAAGATGAGGATACCACGAGGTTATCTTTTTAGATAACCATTAGGCTATCTTTTTATTCCAGGTTTTTATTTTGAAGGTCTTGAACCCTTTTCCCCAGAATGTTAGTCTGGGGTTATAGATGACTAATTCAGTGACAGTACCACTGTGCCACTATTTCCCCAACTTTCACCAGTCTTTCTGCAGCATGGGGGCAATCTAGTCACCTGGAGTAATTACATAATGTTTGTTGGCAATATGAAATGGTTTTCTTTATTAATTGGGCTTAGGGTGTTTAATTTGTGGTAACTTTTACATTATGACTAAGAGGATGCTATGCTCGTAACAGAGAGATGGCAAGGTGAGGAGTCAAGTGCTGAATATGTGGAGAAGCTTGCAACCCCAGTAAAGCTGAGAAAGACAAAACACAGACAGCATGAGCACATAGCTTTACTGGGTGATACAGCACCAATGCCCTACCTTGCCCAAAGAGGACAGTGAACTGGGAGGTAGTCTACAAATCACCTTTTACAATTATGATTCAGCCAGACTCAAAGAATTGGGCTTCAGAGTCACCAGCGATCCTGTCCTCACCCTACTTTGAGGTTGAAACAGAAAGAAAATTCCCGTGAGACCTTCCTCATCGAGTCGAGTTACCCAACACTTATCTTCACTGAATTCCATATGCAAAAATTGCTCCCTGAACTTCATCTGATATTCTCTTGAGCTCTCTTCTCTTCTCCTCCTCCCACCTCCAGCAAAGTGTTCTGCTCTGTGTCATTGCTGCTTATTGTCCCTGTCATGCTGCACTTCAAGAGGATGCAGACATCTGCACACATGGCTGGTTACAGCCAGTTAGTGCTGAGTCCCTAAAGTCACAACAATGTCTTCAGCACAGACTGTACCATCTGATGTAGACTTCAAACAGACAGCTTCAACAATCGCAGAAAGAGTGGTAGAAATTCATCAGTAAACTGAGATGAAAGTAAAGATGACACCCTTACGTAGCACAATCAGACAATCCCCAGAGTGTGGAAGCAGGCCATTCAGCCTATCGGGCCCACACCAACCCTCGAAAGAGCATCCCATCCCTGTACTCCTGCATTTCCCATGGCGAATCCACCTAACCCACACATCTTTGGACAGTGGGAGGTAACCAGAGCACCCAGAGGAAACACACGCAGGCACAGGGCGAATGTGGAAACTCCACACAGACAGTCGTCCGAGGGTGGAATCACAACTGGATCCCTGGCGCTGTGAGCCACAGTGCCACCCTATGGAGGTGGGCGTCCTGCCATGGAACATACGTTCACCAGCATAAGACTAACTAAGAACATTAGCTAGAGCAGTGAGCTCCAAAATGATGCAGCAACATTGGATCGGCGTGATGTATCAATTGGCATCATGATCTGTCTGCACTCTGTGTAATGTCAGAAAATATCTTGTGCATGCACACTGCAGCCCTAAAGAAAAGCAGTGAGTGGCCTAGAAAGCAAAAATATGACTGTGCTTGCATTTCACAAATGCAAAATTCATAGCATGCAAATCTATAAAGGCACTGCAAGAATGAATTTCACAGCCATTGCCTTTTTATCCATGCAAGCCAGCACAGGTTGGATGGGAAGGCGATGAAGAAGCACAAGAGCAGTGGAACTGGTTTCCAGTATCCCGTTAAAAATATTGACTCCTGTGGATTGTTTCCAGTGACATCTGTGCAGCCAGAGGATTCCAAAGTTAGTCATCAGTCAGTTAGGCCCGAAGCTAACCAGTGGACTGTATATCATGGGCTCAGAGTCAGGTGGCTGGAAACAAGCTTTCCATTATTGAAACCATTCAACTAGTTGCTCCTCCAACTCTAGGATGAATGAGAGGATTATAATATTTCAACCACCGTGGCCCGAATGTTTGATGATGTAAGTTGCAGCACTAAAATAGATTGTCAGTAAGAATAAAAGGTGATGAGAAGGTTTAAAACAGAGCATGTCAAAGAACAGTCAATTCATTGCATCTGAACTCAGCAAACAGCAAGAATATCCTTTTTGCAAGCATGGCGAGACACAGCCAAAAGTGGCTTTTGCCAACTGAAGTGATGTTACGTGTAGTTGACTGTAATTTAGCTGCAGGTTATTTTTTTACATTGCCTCTTGATACAAAATGCCAACTTGCAGAAGTCAGATTTATGCAGCTCACCTCTAAGCGTGTCCTACTATGGCTTGTGTGCACTGAGTTTCCAATATTAAATTATGATAGTTACGAAGTAGATTTAATTACAGTGCATGAAGAGAAATTACAGGCTTGTCTATTCCCAAGGCCCTCAGTTGACATTATTCATGTAATTCTTGTTGGTCCACAGGGTGCAGTGAGAACGCAAGAGCTGTGTCAGGCAATACTTCTGTTTCAGCTGTTGTGCAGTCAGTGCACTAGTTTGACTGTGTGCTGAGGTCTCAGATGAATCTTCATTGTGCCAAAGGGACACTAGATCATGAACAATGCTCAGAGCACACGATTATCTTTCCTGGGTTTCTTAGAATATTAGCTCCCCTGTATTAATCAAAGACATGAATGGGTGCCTCAATAACACAATATATTTATTCACTGAGATGTCGCTGTGCTGCCGGACTGTTCGGGTAGGTAATTATTACCTCTGTGATTCCAATCTCATATTCCAAGCTCAGCCTTTCTTGCTAACTTTGGAAATCAGTGGGCGATCAGCTTTCCTCACAGTACCATTGAAATAATACAGTGTAGAAGGGGGCCATTCAACTCATCTTGTCCATAAGGACACTGAGATGTTCTTTCTAATCCCATCTTCCTGCATGTGGCCCATAGCCCTACAGCTCACAGCATGTAAGGTGCAGATCCAGGTACTTTTAACGAGAGTTTATGGTGTCAGCCTCCACCACTAAGTCAAGGCAGCAAATTCCAGGCACTGTCTGCGTAAAAAATGTTTTTTTTTGTCACATCCCCTCTCATCTTTGTGCCATCCATCATAACTGCATGTAGCTTCTAAATTAGTGATAATGGGAACTGCAGATGCTGGAGAATCCAAGATAATACAATGTGAGGCTGGATGAACGCAGCAGGCCCAGCAGCATCTCAGGAGCACAAAAGCTGATGTTTCGGGCCTAGACCCTTCATCAGAGAGCTCTCTGATGAAGGGTCTAGGCCCGAAACGTCAGCTTTTGTGCTCCTGAGATGCTGCTGGGCCTGCTGTGTTCATCCAGCCTCACATTTTATTATCTTAGCTTCTAAATTAGCAGGTTTGGTGTTCAAATGCCAAACAAGAAACTTGAGTGTGTCAGTTCATGTTGATAAGCAATCGGCTGTGGGTGGGACGCTCTTCAGGAAGTCAGTGTGGACTCAGCGGGCTGAATAGCCTACTTCCAAACTGTAGTGATTCTAGCTAGTGCACCACCAATGGTAAGTTACCATGCTGATGATGTCAGTTTTATGCGGAAATATTAACTGATGAATTAACTGTTGTGTATGTTGGATATGAGAGATGCCATGACAGAATTCTAACGAAGAGCAGGGGCGATCCACCTGCTGACATGGACAGTATATGCTCCTCAGTTCCTGTCCCCAACTCGACTGAAGCCCATTATCTGGTCATCTGATCAGAGGATTAGATAAGGTGGGCAGTGAAAGCCTTTTTCCTCAGATGGTGACGGCTAGCAAGAGGGGACATAGCTTTAAATTGAGGGATAATAGATTTAGGACAGAGGTCAGAGGTAGGTTCTTTACTCAGAGAGTAGTAAGGGCGTGGAATGACCTGGCTGCAACAGTAGTAGACTCGCCAACTCTAAGGGCATTTAAATGGTCATTGAACAAACATATGGGTGATAATGGAATAGTGTAGGTTAGATGGGCTTCGGATTGGTTTCCCACGTCGGCACAACATCGAGGGCCAAAGGGCCTGGGCTGTGCTGTAATGTTCTAAAAAAAATTTAAGAGATTCCTGTGTACAAATTACCCACTGTATTTTCTATATCACAACAGTGATCAGACCTGAAAAATATTTCTTATGAAAGGTGTTGCCTGATACGATTTTTTATTAGAACCTTCGGCTCCCCCATCTTTAACGTGCAGTCAAACCTAGGGGCAAGGATAACCCTCTACACTTTTTATTGTAGCACTCATAAACATGTGGCAGACTCAAAATGGCATTGAAGTAGGGCTTCTGAGCCCAGAGTTAGGCCGCTCCATCCACTTTTCTTTTTGTTTCTTTTCTTTTTTCCCTCTCTCTTTCTTGGTTACTTTCTCTCTTTTTAGTTTATTTTCATTACCACTGTTTGAAGAGCTCAGTCACAGTGGTGGCATTGACAGCCCAGCACGGGCTGGCCCAGCAGCGCAGGCTCATGGTGCCGGCATTGGGGGGAGGTGGGGGGGGGGGGTTTGGGCTCCCAGTGCTTTCTGCATCGATGAGGCACTCCCAAGTGGCACCTCATGTCTGCTGCTGGGGAGGTGAGTTTGGGTTCCTTGTGGCAATCTGTGTCCACCACAAATTCGTGGAAGAGGTGGCAGAGGTTGGTTTGGGACCAGTACGAGACCCGGCTGCATCGGCAGTGGTGACATCAATGAGGTGGGCCTGAAGCAGACTCAGCCTGAAGTGGCAGCAAAGTCATGTTTGGGCTGGTGCGGTACCTGGAAGCATCAGGACATCTGCATTGGTGAGGTCCAACGAGGACTTATAGTGGAGAGGGTGTCGGTGGAGGCAAGATAGCACCAGTGTCGGGTGGCTTCCATTCTAGTGTTGGCAGTGAAGCCAAGGGGACTCGTACCCACCCCATGGCAGAGCACTTAACAAGAAAGATGCTTTGTTTATTTATTTATTTTCTGCTTTCATATTGTGTTTTAGTTTCTTTGCTGTGCTTTAAAATGGCTCTGGAGAGCGGCGACGCTATACAACACATTTCACTGTATTGTGCAACAAAGTACACATGACAATAAATAAATCAAATCAAGCTAGTCATTTGCAAGATAAGTAACCTGAACTTACAAGAGAAACAGAACAGTTAACTGAACAGTCAGGTCATACTGCAGCAAACAGCTTCAGCCGACTGACCTGTTTGTGAAAACTGAAAGAACTGTGGATGCTGTATAAAAACCAAAAGAACTGCGAATGCTGTAAATCAGGAACAAAAACAAATGTTGCTGGAAAAGTTCAGCAGGTCCGGCAGCAACTGTAGGGAGAAATCAGAGTTAATGCTTTGAGTCAAGGGGCACTTCCTCAGAAGTTTGAGGAATTTGAGCCATTTATTGAACATCCTTAATCGCCTTGAACAAGTGACGGCAAACCAGTTTCCGACAGTGCTATAAGGAGTTCCAGGGTTCAGACCCCACTACAGTGAAGAGGCAATGATATATTTAAAAAACAGGATGGCCTAAAGCTTGGAGAAGAACTTTCAGGTGGTGGTTCTCCCAAGCTTCCCTTCCCTTCAGAAGTGGTAGAAGCTGTGGGCTCAAGAGTGCAGCCTAGGTTGAAGGAGCCGTTGCTACATCTTGGAAATAATACATGCCGTAGGTTCCCTTCATGTACGTGCCTCACAAATAGAACATATTTTACACAGATTATTTTAAGCGTGTGCATGCAGCAAAAAGTAAATGTACACACAGTTCAAACTTCTGTGAAATTCATGCGTCAAAGTCACTCCTCAAGGGTTATGAGCATTCTGTGCATTCTTTTGGGCAGCCAAGCGTAAACTACCTTCTGGAAACCAACAGGATCCTTCTTTAGTACCCAGACCAGGCACATGCAATACCATTGGGGTGTAACAATGATCCTACTCAAGAACCTGAGATGAACCTGGCTTTGCATCAGGTCATCCTGTCAGGAGGAGGAGCAGAAGCTATAAATGATGGATGGGACATTGTGCCTTGGAATTCAAGTGCTACTAATTGATGTTTATTTGACAACAGCACAAGTTCAGCCCTTGCCCCTCCCCATGCTTCATGTCTCACTTCTCATTCCCATCAGTGATATGCTTTGATGACAGGGTTAGAACCAAAATTTAGTTTGATACTTCCATCAGCCAGGGCACTGACATCATTGGGAGCAACCACTCTGGAAATCCTGCTGGATCTATTTACTTTGGTCACACTGAGCAGCTGTGGACCAAATGGTTTTGATGCTATTGAACAATCAGTAAACTCACCAACTCCAACAGTGACAATTATTACAACTTAAAAGCTTTGCAGTGAAAGAAGGGGATGGTTGAAGAATCACAAAATCCCCACAGTGTGGAAGCAGGCCACTCGGCCCATCACATCTACAACAACCCCCAGAAGCACATCCCACCCAGTCCTACCCCATCCCATCCTTGTAACCCTGTGTTTCCCATGGCTAATCCACCAAGCCTGCAAATTTTGGGCAATTTAGCAATGCCAATCCACCTAAATTGCACATCTTTGCACTGTGGGAAGAAACTGAGGTACCTGAGAACCCCGAGGCACATAGACTCGGAGAGAATATGCAAACTCCACACAGACAGTCACCCAATGCTAGAATTGAACCTGGGACCCCCATGTTATAAGAGAGCAGTGCTAACCACTGACCGATCGGGATCATGTGCGCAAGTTCAAATTGCATAAAGTATTTCTCGACAAGACAGCCGAGTGTTGTACCGACAACTAATTTTTGTTTGTTACATTGTGATATATTTTATTTGCATATCATTTGTCATAAAGAGGTGGTGGCTGGTTTAGTGATCTAGAACCCAGGCCGATGTTCTGGAGACATGGGTTTGATTGCCAAATCTTTAAAACCAGAATTTAATAAAATCTGCAGGAAACATCTTGATCGTTAGCAGCCATGTGACTATGGTTGACTGTTGTAAAGTCCCATCCGGTTCACCAATGCCCATTAGGGAAGGAAATCTGCTGTCCTTACTCAGTCTAACCTACACGTGACTCCAGATCCGCAGCAATGCATTTGACTCTGAACTGCTCTCTAGCCATTTGGGGCTGGGCTGTAAACGTTAGCCTAGCTAGCAATGCCTGTATCCCAAGAGCAAATGTTTTGATAAATGTTCATTTTCACCATCCAGAGTGCACATTTTATAAAACATTTTTACTTGTCAAAAATTTAAAATAATTCAGAACTATAGAGAGAAAGCAGAGGAGGATGAATTAATTTAGATAGCTCTTTCAAAGACCCATTACAGATATAATAATCTGGTTGGCTCTTTCTTTCACGTCCCACATTTTAAAGCTCAACCCCCAGTATTCATATTTACAGTCACTAACTGGACGGATATTAAATGGATTTGAGGTTCTCCTTTGTCATATATGGTCTGTTAACCCAAACCCACTGAGAATTGGATCTGCCTCATTTACCTAGTACTTTTAAAACCCCGACAAAGAGAAAGGATCTTGATCAGTGTTGACCTGGGCCAGCTCTAAACTGAGTTCAGACAGGTGAAAGGTTATGTTCTAATACACTGTACTCCTGTCCTTAATTAGTTACCAATTCTAGTGCAACATTGCCACAATAATATATTAATGCTTGTATTTTCTTTCCTCTTTATCAGAAGTTAATAGATAATAACAAAAGCCCAATGACTGAGGACTTAAATCTCAGCTGTAATCACAAGGGCTCAACTGACCCCTATTAATTTTTCACCATTTTATTACTGGTAATAATTGAGAGATATTTATCATTATGCTGCTAATCTCTCTGAAGCAGTAAGTGAACAATGTTGCTACAGGTTACTATGTAATTTATTTATCGCTGATTTTTTTTTCTTGTTGCTAAACCTGGACAAAACTATTGATCTGTTTTCAGAGAATACAGTAATCAAACTGCAGACTTTTTAGGGCATGCAGGCCACAGCCAGCATTGATAAATGGTAGTTTCATTTCATGAAACATGTAGAACTACAGAGACTCAGCCCTAATTTCTTCACTGTCTTCAATGCATACAGTGGAGCCTCAGCATTGAATGGGTTTTTGTATATCCAAGTATAGCCTTACCATTCTCTGCCCTGCCATCCTTGATGTATAGGCCATTGTATCAGCCATTTCTCTGTGAGTGATACTTGAGTCAGAATGCCGTTAATTGCTTGCACTCCAGAACTATTAAGGGGCTTAACAGAATAAATGCTGAGAGGATGTTTCCCCTCATTGAAGAGTTGAGAACCAGCGAGCATAGTCTCAGAATTAGCAGGGTGTCTATTTAAGACCGAGATAAGGTGAAATTCATTGTCTCAGAGGGTTGAGAGTCTTTTAGCACTCCTTGCCACAAAGACTGGGAGATGGGAGGGGGTCAGAGTCTTTGGACATATTTGAGGCTGGGGAATCAAAGGTTATAGGGAAAAGGGCAGGAATTTGAATGTGAGGAATGCCAGATCAGCCGTGATCTTATTGATTAACCGAGCAGGCTAGAGGGTCCTACCCCTGGTTCTATTTCTTATGGTCTTACTATGAAGGTTATCTCCTCAGCAAGGAGCTGAGAGAGCACTGTTAATTCAGAGGTGCTGCCTTTTGGATAAGACGTTAAACCAAGAATCCCATATAAATATTTCAAAGGATATCTGGTAAGCTCTGATAGGGTCCCTGTCAAAATTTATCTTGCAACCCAAACATGAATGAACACATCACTGAATCATTTATCCCATTGTTGTTTGCAAGACATTGTTACCCATAATTTGTGTTCCCTACAATGCACAACAATGAGTACAGCTTCCTAATTCTAACAGTATCAGATAGGGTAAATGCAGGAAGGATCTTCCTAATGACCAGGGAATCAGAACCGCAGGGTCACAGTCTAAGGGTACAGTTCAGGCAATTTAGGACTGAGACTAAGAGAAATTTCTTCATCCTGAGAGTATTGAGTCTGTGAGATTCTCTGCCACAGAAAGCAAGGTCAAAACACTGATTTTTTTCAAGAAGCCGTTCAATATAGTTCCTGGAGATTAAAGGATCAAAGAGTTTGGGGAGAAAGTGGGAACAAGGGACTGAGTTGGATGATCAGCCATGACCATATTGAATGGCACAGAATGCTCAGAGGGCTGAATGGCCTACTCCTGTTCCTATTTTCTATGCTTCTATATTTTCTTGGCTTTACTAGCGCTTAAGAATATCCTGATGTTGTGAAAGGTGCAGTGTAAATGCAAGTGTTTCCTTTCTATACAGTTGTTTTTGCAACAATATAGTTTGGCAGACAACTAATGACTCAAACAACTGACCATTTATCATGATTTAGGATGAATGGCTATTGGCTCTTTCAAGGATCCTATAAAGTCAAGGACAAACATCTCTTCACCTGAAATCCCAAATTAATTTAGAGCCTCCTTTTGTTTCAAATTGAGCGGCACTTAATTCTTACCAAGATGCTGTTTATTGATAATGACCATAGTATGGGATACAATCCATATGTTGTCAAGGCTGGTAAATTACCTAAGCTATGTGGTGAATCAACTTCACAATCTATAGAGTGTGGAAGGAAGCTACTCAGCCCTTCAAGTCTACACCCACCCTCCAAAGAGCATCCCACCCACCAATTCTATCCCTGCATTTGCCACGGCCAATCCACCTAGCCTGCACATCTTTGGACTGTGGGAGGGAATCAGAGCAAATCCACACAGACACAGTGAGGAGGTGCACACTCCATACAGCCACCCAAGGCTGGCTCTGAACCCAGATCCTTGGCACTGTAAGGCAGCAGTGCTAACCACTAAGCAGCCTTGCTACCCTAATCTGTTCAGAACAACTTTGGTAAAACAGCCCTCATGTGCCCATTTAATAAAACAAAGAGCTGAAGATGCTGAAGGTCTGAAACAAAAACACAACTTGCTGGAGAAACTCAGCGCGCCTGGCAGCATTTATGAAGAGAATGTAGGATTAATGTTTTGAGTCCAGGGACCCTTTTTCAGAACACAAACTCATGCATCCCCCACATCCAGCCAGTAGATTTTGACAATTCTGTTGTATGCATTATTAAAGCTGGCGATCCTCATTTATTACATGAGTAATTGCTTCTCAGTTGTTCTGTTTAGCGAAAGCAAACAGAACTTGTACTTATTTAGTAGCTTTCACAAACTGAAGATGTCCCAAATGTTTAACAGCCAGTGCAGTGTTTTTGAAGGATAGACACTGTTGTAATATTGGAGTTGCATCAGGCTTACTGCACGCAGCAATATCCCATAAAACAACATAGTAATGGCTCAATATTCATTTGTTTTACTGATGGGTGTTGCAGGACAAATTCTGGATAGACCACTGGTTATAAGTTCCCTATTCCTCTTCAGAACAGTGCTCTGAGGTCTTTTATAACCAGCTGTGACAATAGACAGGGATTTGGTTTAATGTCCCATCGAAAAGATGCCCCCTCTGACAGCAGGGTGGCTCAGCTGTTAGCACCACTGCTCACAGCACCAGGGACCCAGGTTCAATCCCACCTTTGGGTGACTGAGTGGAGTTTGCACATTCTCCCTGCGTCTTTGTGGGTTTCATTTCACAGTCCAAAGATGTGCGGGTTAGGTGGATTAATCATGCTAAGATGTCCATAATGTGCATGCTAGGTGATTTTGCTGTAGAAAATGCAGGGTTGCAGAAATGGCAGAGTCTGACCAGGATGCTCTTTGGAGGGTCAGTGTGGCCTTGATGGGCTGAATGGCTGGCTTCCACACCATAGGGATTCTATGACCATACAGCCTAGGTTTGAAATCCCAGAGTTAATCCAATATTAAAACAGTTTCAGAAGTGCTGAATATAACATATGGATCCAAACACATTAAATTAGCGTGTTGTTCACCCAGGCATCTTGACCCAAGTAACTTTGTCCACTAGGACACACTTTGGCACTTAGGAACAAGGGTAAAAAAAAGCATCTGGTTAAGGCTTGAATCATTGCTGGCAACAGCAGGAAATGAATATTGTGAGCAGGCCAATTTATAAAGTAAACTCCTCCAAGTCAACCACATTTTTAAAAAATATCCACAACGGCTAAAAGATGTAAATTAACTTTAACTTCACCAGAAAGAAGTCAGAATTTGTGTAGAGTTTGACATGCCCTTATAGTGAGTGAGTCAAGAAGGTAAAAATGAAAGGATTTGCAGCTCATTCTCTCAACTGTAAATGTCATTGTGAGAACATCTTCCCAGTCTATTTTTATTTCATTAAGTCTGAGGATCCCCTATTACGTTCTCCTTTCACCAGCTTCCCCTTAATCCAAAAACTAGAAATTCCTGGAGAAACTCAGCAAGTCTTGCAGCATCTGTGGACAGAAAACAGAGTTAAAGTTCTGAGTCCAGTTCTGAACTGGCAGTTCTGAAAAAGGGTCACCGAATTGAAAATGTTAATATCTGTTGCAGAATCAGGTTTCCGGCATCCAATTTTTTTGTTTGTTTTATCCCTCTTAATCCATCTATTCCCAGAATGTTTCAAGCCACTGGGGATTATACATTGTTTAAAATGTTCAAATTTCCACTTGTGTCAACATTGCAAAGTTTGCACAGTAATGATTCAATAAAGGGTACTTTGGCAGAATGTTCACTTTCTAAGTTATTAACTGGCTTCTGGTTAAATGGCTTGCTCCTGTGAACTAGGGACTTGGATTACCTTTTTCTCTCCTTTTTCACAACTGAAATTTTACATCGTCAAAAAGACATGTTTTTGTCATTTTTTCTTGCTCATAAGGGACCCTCATGGTCATTACCTTTGTTTCATCTTGTATTTGTAGAGAGGAGGTAAGTGACCAATTAGAAAGATATAGTTCACTTGATGTGAAAAGAATCATTTTGATGATGAATACAGATGACTTAGCAACTGCTTGACCAGGAGCAAGAGGTTCTGAAACAGTCAAGCGAAGAAACCACTGAGTTTGGCCCAATACACATAAATATCAAAAAAAAAAGATATCTTTCACTTGCCAAAGAGGGAAACATCAACATCATCTTCCTACTCCTACACTGCTACCCGACAGGGTCAAGATTCTCAGCTTGGTGTTTAAGTCATAGAGTCAGAGAGATGTACAGCATGGAAATAGACCCTTTGGTCCAACTCGTCCATGCTGACTCGATATCCTAAATTAATCTCATCCCATTTGTCAGCATTTTGCCCATATCCCTCTAAACCCTTCCTTTTCATGTACCCATCCAGATGCCTTTTAAATGTTGTAATTGTACCAGCCTCTACCACTTCTTCTGGCAGCTCATTCCATACACTCACTACCCTCAGTGTGAAGAAGTTGCCTCTTAGGTCCCTTTTAAATTTTTCCTCTTTCACCTTAAATCTATGCCCTCTAGTTTTGGATTCCCCTAACTCAGAGAAAAAGCCTTGGATATTCACCCTCTCCATGCCCCTCATGATTTTATAAACCTCAGTAAGGTTGTCCCTTAGTCCCCGACACTCCAGGGAAAATAGCTCCAGCCCATTCAGACTCTCAATACAAATTGGCTGGAATTTCTGGTAGGCATCAGAATCCTTGTGTTGAACCCGTTTGAAGGTACTGCTCCTACCTTCTTTGTCAGCTTCCTACTTATGCAAGATAGAGGTGAGGAAGAATTTATTCTTTCAGGACTGAGTTGGTGGTTGGAATTCTCTCCCACAACAAACAGTGGAGACAATATCTTTGAATATACTCATGGCTGAGCTGGATGAATTTTTGATTGACAAAGAAGTGAAGCCGAATGAGGGACAGGGAAGAAAGTTGAGTTAAACCCACACCATCAGATCAGCCATCGATCTTATTGACTGGGAGACCAGGCTGAGGGGCCAAATGGGCTACTCTTGCTCTTATTTCTCATGATCTGTGAGACAGCCTTCTAACTGGATATGAGAAAGCATATTACTGCAAGCGTGTTGATGAGGTTTATTAAAGTCAGGCCAATGACAATCCTCCTGTAAGACACTGGAGGGAAATTGCACCAAGCTAAGTTTGTGGAACCATTTTGCTGGCCTCCTGCCTCTGACGATATAGCTACATTTTGTAAAACGATGCGAACAGTGTCGGTGTGAACTTTAGGGATTTTAATAACGACACTTTTGCAAATCCATCACTGCAATTGAAGATTGTCATGAGGGTGGACAGAGAGGATCAGACATCTTATGCCCGACTGAGGTCACTTGGGGAAACATTGCTTATAAGCCATAATGGATTACATGCATTTGGACATGATAAGTCTTAGTTAGTTGATGCAGACATCTCGGCCGATTATTTGTGAAGGAATGTTCGCTCAGTTTGAGGTCCCTATAGAGACACAGTCTAATCAGAGAGATGCCTTTATGTCCTGGTTATTTACACTGCACACTTGAAGCAACAGTGCCAAACAAAACAGCCTCAACCGCACTATATCCTCAGATGAATGGGCTGGCGGAGAGTTTAATGGCAGACTGCCTGTGTTGACTGTGAAGAATCTCAAGTACTAAGATAAAATGTTGGAAAACTTCCTACTTAGCCACTTGAAGTTTCAGCAAGAATCTACACGTCTCTTACTGCCCACATTTCAACACAAACTCAAACTCGGGGCCCATACAGGGAGATGGTTTATTACAAATCTGTATATGTCCTTACTCCTTGTAATCTCTGTCACCTCAACCAGCCTCATAGATTTTGCAATCTCTGCACATCACTGATTATGTACCATCATTTTAATTTCTCATCAATTATTGGTTGTATCTTCAGCAGCCTAAACCCTGGAATTCTGGAATTCCCTCATTAAACAACTCTGCCTGTCTCCTTCTTCACGATGCCCATTAAAATCTACCTCATGGCCATGCTCTTGGTTACCTACCTTACATAGTCATGTGGTGTGGTGTCAGAAACAGCTCCAAAAAGCTGCTGTGAAACAGCTTGGAATGTTTTACTGCATGAAAGGGGCTAGATAATTGTAAGTTATTATTGTTGCCTTGTCATGGTTATATCCTTCTCTGGGGTAAAGGGTCTAAGAAATAGCTGAATGAATTTTGATAAGTATAAAGGTAACACAAGACAGGGTCAGGCCATTCAGCCTGTTGAACCTGTTCCATTATTCAGTTAGATCCCAGTTGATGTGCATTCTGACTATAACACATAACCAGATACCTTTCCTGCAATGCGACTTGTGTTTTTGAAATATAGCAATGAAGGTGAGTCAATTTGACAGTAGACCCAGATGAATCCAAACATATTCAGACTGTCAGAACAGTTAACACAGCTACACAAGTCAACAGCAGGTACGCCAATGCATTCGGTCCTGTTGCTAGCAGGAAATAATGAATTAAAAAACTGCACCAACTGTCCCAAAAACAGTTCTTGAAATGCAAGAACAAGATGAATGATACATTTAAGATCCCCAAATAGCTGTGAAAGCAAGGACTCAAGACTTGTGGAGGCCATACAGCCCCATCATAGTAGACTAGCATAATAAAAAGCACAAAGATATTGGAAATCTGAAACAACAGCAGAGAGTGCTAGAGAAACACAGCAGGTCCCGTAGCATCAGTTGAGATGTAATAGGAGTTGATATTTTGTGAGCGTTCACCTGAACAGATGAACAGAATGTTCTAATGAAGAGATCAATGAACTAAAAACATTAACTCTGTTTTTGAGAGTTATACTCGAAAGGTACTTGGGTACACCTGTTTCACGATACACACTCACCTGCCCTTACAGCAATAGCCTTGCAGACCTTTTATTTTTGAGTGTTTATCAAATTCCCTAGTGAAATTTACCACTGCATCTGCTCCAAGAATCGATTCAGGTCCTGATAATAAAACTTCACTCTGTCTTAAAAAGAATGTTTTCTTTGTGTCAGGTAGAATCTTTCCACCTTTAAAAGTATTCTTTGGGGCACATTCGGTTCAAAGCCCAGCAGATTTTGCACCGAGGGCTCCTACCTGCTGCTGACCGATTAAGAGAGCGCAACTGAAAGCCCCATCAATGGACACCAATGCCTGATGTTGTAGGCTCAATATGATGACCCACAGATTTGGGTGACCGCTTTTCAACTGGGAAAGGTGGCAGCATCAAAAAGCATGAGGACAACTCTAAGCTGAGGCGCCCTCAGAGTCAGGTATCAAATTTGAACACAATAAAACTAAAGGCCACTTGAAGCAAGGAGGAAGCCTCTTGGGAGGACCTTTTTCTTATGCCAGGAGGTCATTGAGAAGGACTTAGCAAGAATCCACTCTTGATCAGAATACACTGTGACATGGGAAGATGCCAGTGGAGTCTAGCTCAACCCCTTCAGGGGGAACCAATTACCATCCAGCTGCCATGACCACATGGCTAGCTGATTCTATTATCCACCATGCTCCAGCAAGATTACTTGAAGATTGGGACATACCAGCCTGAGGAGCTAACATTTTCACCTGTCACAAAAACAGAAATTCCTGGAGAAACTCAGCAGGTCTGGCAGCATCTATGGAGAGAGAAAGCAGAGTTAACATTTCCGGTCCAGCCACCCTTCATCATAACAAACTTGCTGCTGTGGGAGGAAACTAGAGTACCCGGAGGAAACCCACACAGATTCAGGGAGAATGTGCAAACTCCACAAAGACTGTTGCCCAAGGGTGGAATCAAACCCGGTCCCCGGTGCTGTGAAGAATCACTGCTAACCACTGATCTGCTGTGCCATGTTGTGGTAAATCTTTTCTGCACCTTTTCAAAGATCTTGATATGTGTGCAATTCATCTCAATATGTGTTGCCCAGACACATATAATTGAGTCCTAGGCCATTTTTTGTAAAGACTTCATACAATTTCCTGGATTTTCTAATTTATCTACTAACAAGCATGGCACAGAGGCTCAGTGGTTAACACTGTTGCCTCACAGCACCAGGGACCCGGGTTCAATTCCACCCTTGAGTGACTATCTGAGTGGAGTTTGCGTGTTCTCCCCGTGTCTGCGTGGGTTTCCTTTGAGTGCCCTGGTTTCCTCCCACAGTCCAAAGATGTGCAGGTCCGGTGGATTGGCCATGCTAATTTGCTCATAGTGTCCAAGAATGTGCAGGCTAGGTGAGTTAGCCATGGTGAATGCAAGGTTACGAGGATATGGTAGGGGATGGGTCTAGGTTTGAAAATCTTTGGAGGTCAGTGTGGACTCGCTGGGCCAAATACCCTGCTTCCACTCTGTAGGGATTCTGTGAAACCAATAACGTTCTATGTTTTTTTCAATGGCCTTGTCCTGCTACCTTCAATGCAATGCCTACCTATAGTCCTGTAACTCTTTGTGGTTGTACCCACGTAAAGTTTAAATTACCTTTCTACTTTATTCTATTCAATGTATTACTCTCACTTGAGTTATGAGTAATGTAATGGCTCTATATGTCATTGCCTCCTGGGGGGAAAGGAAAATCTCTTGAGAATTGGAAGCACAGCTTATTTTTCCAATGCCCTGCACCTTGCAATCCTCATCAAACAACAATGTAAGTGTCCCTCTTGCACCCAGCTCTACAATTATTCAGGCAAAACTCAAGAACAATGGTCTGGACACTGCATCTGCCTGTGTTCTCTAAATTATCAAATCGACAAACTCTCAGGGAAAGGTAAAGAAAACCCAGCAAAGACGCTTCTGGAGAATCAGCAGCATTGACAATAATGACTGGGAGAAGCTCACTACCAATTGTTCACATGGCAACAACTTGTCCTTCAGACTGCATCCAGCTTTGTGTCCAAGTATCTCAAAGCAGAGCTGTGGAAGGGAAAGAGACAAAAGAAAGCAATTCCTGCTCTCCAATCGGACTACCTCATGGGCAATCTTGCTCCTGTTGCTCAAAGCTCTACAGGTCGAGAATCAGACTGTTCAGTCACAATAAGGCTTACAGTTGAAACTTGTGATCCTAAGCACAGGCCTCCGTTGAACAAAGGGATAGCAGACACTGCACATTGCATTGCTTTCAATCTCTTTTCTAATCGAGTCGTCAACATCTTGAAACAGAGAAAGGCTGATGGAGCTTAATGCTGTCTGTGGTTTTGCTTTATCGATGTGTTATGTCATCCACACGCTTCTATTCTCACACGACACCATACCAGGCAACAGCAAGGTCATTGAGCGGTCACTGACAATGCTCACGTGCCTTTTATATTCATATTATATATGTACATATAGAAAACAGATCTTCTGAGAGAAAAGAACATGTTCTGATAAGGTTTGATTCGGAGCACTGTGGTTTCGACTTAAAGTAAACATAGTGGGAGGGGAACTCCCCTAACACAATGTCTTGTGGATGCCAGCAGCTTTCTGTTGTTCCTAACCATGATGGCTTAGCAGGGAGCACCAACATTTGGTATAGTATTGAATTAAACCAAGCTTAGAACCCCCAGGTTCAAACTCAAGTCAAGACTGATTTATTTGATCTTACTTAATACAATAGCCAGGGGAGTGGGGTAACGTAATTAGCTCTGGGCTATAGTAGATATACAGTAGACTGTAGAGAAAATGAGGGTGTCTGATAGAAGTGTTCAAACTGATTTGTCAATCATGTAGAAGACATGGAAAAAAGTATTTCTACTTGCAGGGGGCTGTCTGTAACCAGACAGTATCAGAAATTTAAAGTAGTTGGAAAAGAAAGTCAAATTGAGGCAATGAAAAGTTTCTTCTTATGAAGCAAGTTGCTATGTTCCAGATGCATTAATGAAAGCAGATTCAAATAATAATCTTCAAAATGCAATTGAATAAGTACTTCAAGCAGGAATATTTGTACAGCAATGGGAAACGAGATGAAAAACATAATCAAGCATTTTGTAGGGCTCGCGTAGGTACAGTAAATCAGATGGCCTCCTTCTGTGCTGCACCATAATATGATTCTGCAGGTGAAAGGAGCCTTTAACTTTCCACAATGAAGCAGTCTATCAAAGCAAAATTCCTGAGCTGCCAGAAGAATAATGTTAATTTGTGGAAGGACACCAGAGCATGGCTGGCTCATCATATAACCATAAGATATAAGAGCTGAGTTGGGCCATTTATTCTATTCTCTTCATCGTTCAATCATGACTGATACAATTTGCAACCCCATTCTCCTGCATTCTCCCCTCAATCTTTGATCACCTTACTAATCAGGAACCTATCTATCTCTGTCACAAATACACTCAATGACCTGGCCTCCACTGCCTTCTGCAGCAATGAGTTCCACAGATTCACCACCCTCTGGTTGAAGAAATTCCTCCTCATCTTGGTTCTAAAGGTCGAACTTTCACTCTGAGGCTGTGCTCTCAGGTGTTAGCCTCTTCCATTAATGGAAATATCTTCTTCAAATCCACTCTATCCAGACCTCTCAGTATTTTGTAAACTTTAATGAGATCTCACATCCCATTCTTCTAAACTCCATTGAGTGCAGACGGAGAATCCTCAATTGCTCCTTCTATGATAAGCTCTTCATCCCTGTCATCATTCTTGTAAAGTGTCTTGGCCATCCCCTCCAAGACCAATAACATTCTTCTACAGATATGGGACCAAAACCGCTTACAATATTCCAAATGCATTGTGAACAGAGCCTCATACAGCCTCAGCAGTGCATCCTGCTCTTGTATCCTAGGTGTCTCAAACTGAATGCTAACATTGCATTTACCTTTCTGACTGCCAACTAAGCCTACATGTTAACTTTAAGGGAATGCTGAGTTAGACCTCCCTAGTCCCTGTGTGTTTCAGATTTCCAAAACCTTTTCCCATTTAAGGAATTATTTATGCCTCCATTCTTCCTACCAATGGGCACAACCTCACAATTTCCCTCATTGTATTCCATCTGCCACTTCTTTGCCCACACCCCAAACCTGTCCAAGTCCTTCTGCAACCTTCCCACTTCTTCAACACTGCCTGTGCCTCCAACTATCTGTGTTGTTTGAAAACGTAGTAAAAGTGCCCTCAGTTCCTGTATCCAGTTTGTTAATGTATAATGTGATCTCAACACATTTCTGCAGAACTCTAGCAGTTCACCAGCTACCATCCCGAAAAATATCTCTTTATCCTAACTCTCTACCATCTGCCTCTATCCATGCCAATATCTTACCCCTAATACTGTGGGCTCTTTTATTGTATTTAGCAGCCAGTACAAGTACTCCGAGGAAGCAAAAGAGGAGAGAGAATTGAACAATTAACATGTGCTGGCTGAAAGATTTTCAGAGGTCATTCATAGATTATGAAACTTACAACAGATAGGTCATAATGACTAAAGCACACCAAGGATATGGAGTAAAGGACAGTCAGTACTAACCATTGCTCCCTCAAACATAACAAAAAAGAGCATTGCATATTGATTTAAAACAGAATACATCATAAATATTTTTTAAAAAGTAGTAATTAACATGGCAATCTCACGTTGTAATCTAATCTTAGAGCTCATATGGTAACTATAAAGCATTTGAACTCTGATCTTCATGACTTCATCCCAGACTCCATTGTTAAACTAAAATCTCCACTTTAATGTTGCCTTTAGTCCATATTTGCAATATCTGAGCCCCTCCGTTGGATTCTAATCTAAAGGGTCAACCCTTTACTCTAAGCCTGTGCCTTTGAGTCCTAATCTCTCCTACGAGTAGAAACATCCTCTTCACTCAAGATAACAAGTGTGAAGCTGGATGAACACAGCAGGCCAAGCAGCATCTCAGGAGCACAAAAGCTGATGTTTCAGGCCCAGACCCTCTCTGATGAAGGGCCCGAAACATCAGCTTTTGTGCTCCTGAGATGCTGCTTGGCCTGCTGTGTACATCCAGCTTCACACTTTGTTATCTTGGATTCTCCAGCATCTGCAGTTCCCATTATCTCTCCCCTTCACTCAATCCAGATTTCTCAGTATTCTGTAAGTTTCAGAGGCCCGCCCCCCCTCCCCCACCCCCAACCTTAGATACGGGGTCCAAATCTGCTTACAACATTCCATCAGAAGTGTAAACAGAGCCTCATACAGCCTCAACAGTGTACCCCTGTTTTTGTACTCCCAAGTATCTATTCTATACCAATATTTGGTTCCAGTTTCAATGCCTAAAATGGCTGACTTAAGCTCTCTGGCCACACTGCTCTGGTATACCAAGCCATGTGGTAATCCTCAGTGGGTCACCATACAATTGACTGAACTTGAATCTCAGAACCTACAGCTTGCAAACTGACCAAGTGATCTGCTCATTCACCTAATTACCTAAGGTTAGGTACATCCTTTGATCAGTTGGACCTGCCTTTCAAAATTGATCATTTACTAGTGTTGGACATTACAGCAAAAACAACAACTCATATTTATATAGCACAGTGAGCATTGTAAAATGGCTGGAAATACCTTATGAGAACAGAATTGAACAAAACCTGGGCCTGAGCTAAAGAAAGTGATTCTAGGACAGGTGGATAAAGAGATCAATTGTAAGGAGAGTTTGAAGTGACAGGTAGAGAGGAAGGGATCTTTAAGGGGACACTCCTTGAACTTGGAGACTTAGCTGCCTTAGCATTGTAATGGAGTAAAAGGTGCACTGATTATACATGGGGCAGAGTCTGAAAAGGGTTTAAGTAAATTGAACAATGGCTAGATGTGGGGCAGAATCAGACAGTGAGGTCCAACTCCATATCGAAATCATGTCATTCCATCTTTGTGCTTTCCACAATGGAATTGAAATGAATAGAATTAGCTTCATTGTCACATGTACTCAAATCAGTGCAGTGAAAAGTTTATAAGTCTTCACCTACAGCACCATATTAGTTTAAAAGGTACGTAGATACAATCCTTATTTACAGAATAGGGAAATGAAGAAAAGAAGTTATATTACAGCTATACACAGTGTAATCATAAAAAGAAATATCCATTAACAGGGATAATGCTTGTTAAATGCTATGAAGTGTCTCATTGATATTCCACCATCCATTTTATAACACTCACAATATGTGCTTAATGTCGGGAAATCTCGATAAGGAACTCAATCCATGTACCTCATGGATTCAGTTCACCACTTGTTCGAACCATTCTACTTGCTGAGTGCTAAGCAAACATCATCACAGGGCATAATCCGTGAGCACCAACTACACACAACCTCCATTAAAGGACATTGGCAGCTGATGCCTGCAAGTGCCCCCCTACATCACCATCGTGACACCTCTCCACGACACTGGGCAGCCATTAAAGAAGCATAGACTCACATTACTGGGTGTTCCAACAACTGGTATTGAGAAGCCTGCAGTGGAGGTAATTGTATACAGCCACACACCCAGCTTACGGAATGGAGCAGGCTGCATTTCAGGGCTGCTTGCTTTCTCTCTTGAAGTACGATTTCTTTGTGCCTATCTGTGTGCTCATATGATTCATGCCTTCTTTGTCATGCCATGCCATGCCTATTGGCACTTGACAGCCCAGCCAGAGCCAAAGGCTTCCATTCCTGCCAATTTGAGGGACTCTTTAGTACAGCCACACAGACAAATTGCTTGTTGGTAGTGAACAGTCCTGAGGTGGGGTAGCGGTGGTGGGGTGTCTAACATCTCCTGGATATTTGTGCCGCAAATATACTGCATGTTCGTTCAAGAAAACATGACAAAGTGCTACTGGAAAATATCAGAAATAAGGTCCGTGGCAACTGGAGAAAGGATCAGTTTGATGGCCAAAAACACAGTATCCCCATTTCTGGCTGTTATGAAACATTGTAGTGACAAGGACATGAATCAGCCATCTGCAAAACACAACTAGTTTGGATTATGCAACCATTGTGTCACCCATTTGCTTAGCATTCAGATTGAGGGTTCTTAAGGGTCAGATACTGGTCTAAGGCAATTTACTGAACACCATTAATGCTTGTGGATAGGAATCTGGCATCTCGATAATATTGACGTTTTGCAGCAATATTGGAGGCAGCTGCTGGTTGAAAGGGAACCACAATTCATACAACTTTCAAAAGGCCCTGTGTGAGTCGTACCACATCACTTCATATCTGTTGTGTGAGTGTTACAATGGTCTGTGCTGACTGCAGTGTGAGGCTGAGTGTTTGATCTCAGCAGAAAGGAAAGGGTGGTGTTACGCTTCATAGAACCCCTGCAGTGCAGAAGCAGGTCATGTGGCCCATGGAGTCCACACTGATCTTCTGAAGAGCATCCCATGCAGACCCACACCCCTTACCCTACCCCTGTAACCCTCCATTTCCCTTGGCTGGCCCACCTAACCTGCGCAACTTTGGATTGTAGGGGGGTAGCTGGAGCACCCAGAGGAAAACCACGCAGACACAGGGAGAATATGCAAACTCCATACAGGCAGTTTCCCGAAGCTGGAATCGAACCCATGTCACTGGAGTTGTAGGGCAGCAATGCTAACCACTGAGCAACCATGCCGCCCGTAACAGTCACTGCAGTATTGCACATCAATGTGACTGACTCCTTCCAGGGAGCAATATGGGGACCTGCGCGGGATCTCTCGATGCCCCGCTAATGCATCAGGACTGCGGTCGATGCCATTTGTGCAATGGTGCACCGGCTCATTTCATTTGACGATGTCCACACTGCAGCTCCAGCAACGGGATTTGGGAACATAGTTGACTTCCATCAGGTGCGGGGTGCCATGCCATGCACACAAGTGAGAGGGCACAACTCTGTGGAATTCATCAACAGGAAGGCACTCCATTTGATTATTTCTCTGGAGGAGAAGACTGACATTGTTCATGACAGAGCAGAGCTACTTCGATCTCAACAAACCAGACAGAACCTCATTGGCTCCTATTTCCAGTAAAAGAGGTTTAAGTGCGCACGATCATTGACTCAAAATATTTTGTTCATGATACTGAAATCTGGTTGGCATTGTGAGGGTACAGTTCAGGCTCAGTCGTCTGCCTCTTTTTCTCCTTTTACCATTCTGTAAATAAAAATGCACATTTGTGTTTTTTATCTGTCCGATTGCTTGCCTGTATGTGATGTCGCCTACTATTTCCCTGTCTATAGTAGGCACTAGGGACAGGGTAGTGCTGGCTTAAAGAATTCCAAATTTTGCTCATTTGGAATGCAGCAGTGCACAGATAAAGTGTGTGAACTGGTGGCTTAACAGCAGCTGAGATGAGGGAATGGTTTTGCATATGGCAGGGAATGTCAGCCATTTTGGCTACATGCCATGGGCACCATATCTTCATGGCTGCTGTGCCATTACATTGCCAATGATGGGCAATGCTGAATCGCCAATATTTATCTGGGTACTCAACAGCCTTTTAAAGATTGCACAAGAGCGTGGGAGTTTTGGTGGATATTTGGCAGAGTGGTGAGATTTTCCATGCTGGGAAGGGGCAGAAATTGAATGTGAGAGATGCCTTTGGGGAGGAATAGATAATGAATCTGGTGAGTTTAGTGATGCAGGATGTGAAATCTCACTGGATCTCATGATGAAAAATCCTCCAAATAAAACTTAACTCAGACTTAGCCAAAAAAATTGTAAGACTTAGTCCATGAGGTCAAATTTCTCTGAGGGTGGTAGAGATGGAAGGATGAAAGACAGGTTGAGCAATCATAGAACACCAACAGTGTGGAAAGAGGCCAGTCAGCCCATCAGGTGCGCACTGACCCTTCAAAAAGCATCCCACCCTATTCCCCTAAGCCTACACATACTAATGTTGACCCACCTAACTTGCATACCCCTGGACACTACATGGCAATTTAACATGACAGATCCACCTAACCTGTGCTTCATGGACTGTGGGAAGAAATCAGGGCACCCAGAGAAAACCCATGCAAACACAGATACAACATGCAAACTCCACAAAAACAGTCACCCAAGGCTGGAATCAAACTCAGATCTCTAATACTATGAGACAGCATTGCTAACCAGGATCTATTGTGTCACCAGTTCTCTCCTGTCTTTCTCTCCTCCTCTTTCGCTGTGGAAAATGATGGAATAAACACTTCACTGGACTATGACTAAATTACTAAATAAACTCACCAAGTGCAAATGAATAAGTGAACTTAGTACCAATAATACACTGCAGATATTACAATCCTTCTATGTTTAACTAATCCTCTGGAAGTTGGTCAAGAAAAAGTAACTAATTGATGGTCTAAATGATTGTATGAATAAGCAATAGTTCTTTCACTAGCCATCCGTGAAATCTCTGTTCTATGCACTATAGGAACTGATATGAATGGAATGTAGGTATCGGTTTTGCAGAAACAGAATTGATAGTAGATTTCCTTACTCCCAAAGGATCAAACAACCTCAAAGCGACAGCTCATCATCATCTTCTGCAGGGAAATTTAACCTAACCAGCAATGGCTGAATCACATGAATTAAAAAAAACACATAATAGGATTGAATTTTAACATGGTTTAAACCAATAATAGGTTTGGATAGAAATTCATCAAGAATCCAGGGGTGCAGGGTTAAACTGTGAATCTTCCATTATCAACATCCTGGGGATTGCTCATGTCCAGAATGTGAACTGGACTCACCTGCATAAACACAATGGCTACTAGAGCAGGTCAGATGCTGGGAATACTGCATGAGTAACTCACATCCTTATTCCCCAAAGCCTTCCCACCATCTACAAGGCACAGGCCAGGAGTGTGACAGAATATTCCCCACTTGCCTGGTTGGGTGCAGCTCCACCAGCAGGCAAGAATTCACACCATCCAATACAAGCAACCCATGTGATCGCACAAACATCCAATCCATCCACTACCAATATTCAGCGACAGCAGTGTGTATTTTCCACAACATGCACTGCAGAAATTCTCCAAGGCAACTTAGCACTTTCCCATAACCACTAGCATGTAGAAAGACAAAGGCAGCAGATACATGGGATCACCACCACCTGCTGGATCATCCCCTAAGCTGCAGACTATCCTGGCTTGGAACTATGTCACCAATCCTTTAGTGTCGTTGGTCAAAATCCTGAAACTGCCACCCTTTAGGTCAACCTGCAGTAAATAGACCTTCAGCAGTTCAAGCAAACTACTCACTGCCACCTTCTCATGGGCAACGTGGGACAGGAAATAAATGCTGGCCCATTCAGTGACATCCACATCACATAAATGAAATTTTCAAAATACCATTTTGCTAATGTTTTTGTCAGCCTCATATCATATTATAACAAGTTATCAGGTATCCCATGTGGAAATCAAATCCCACTGCCTGAGCTTCTCTTGGGTTTGGCATGGAAACAACTTCATCATTTTCTTTTGTATGCAGCTGGCTTTAAATTGCACGTCTACTCGTGTAGAAAGTCTGTCATTCTAGTAGGAACAATAAAACCAAGATTTACTTTTGTCACCATTGTTTAGATTCCAGTTTATAATGCCAATCCCAAGTTACATTACTTCAATTAAACTAAAGACCCCTGGGACCTATTCTTCTACTTTTAAAACTATCTATTGCCAAAGTAACGAGCAGTGTGATACCACTGCAATTAACTTTGAAAGGGTATTGGAAGAGGAGGTAGACTCATAGAGTCGAGGCCACAGTCAAATCAATTAGCTTGGTGGAGGAGGCTTGAGGGAGTAATTGATCTATGCCTGTTCCTTATTCCTATGTTTGTAACTTTGTGTGGCAGACTCATGATGCATTATCATTACATGGGAGACAAAAGTGTGCTTTTCTACTACTTAATGATACAACATCAGCCTAGATACACTGGGACCTGCCTGAGTGCATTAGATAGAACCATTTAGTTATAGGTCAGGCTGCACATCCTACTTCTCAAAAAAAAACTATTTCATCACCTGTGGGAATGGGTTGACTTGTTAAATTTACTAGTAAATCCATCTCTGCTTGCCAGAGACCACCACCCCATCCTCACTCACCATAGCCTGAGTTCCTATTCGATCATAGGCCACTGGCAGATGCATTACCAGCTTGGCCTTGTTCTGGCAGACAATGGAGAGCTGCCAACAACTGATTGGTTGCCAGTTTTCAGAGGATGGGATGAAACAGGATTTCACCACTGGGGCCCTAAATACCAGGGAATGAGCAAGCTCTGTCAGTGCCCGGCAGCCCTAAATATGGTGGTTTATGGCACCCACCACAATGACATAGGTCTCCTGCCAATTCATCAACCAACAGGTAGAACACATGTTGGGAACATAGTAACCAGCCCATCACTGCACAGACTGTAGCCAGAGAGTTCAACCTAGCAGCATTCTTGTCTCTGAACCAGAATGTTCATTTAGGACCCAGCTCCAGAACAGAACACAAAATTTGCATCGATATTTCAATGCAGTACTGTGGAATCATGGCAGAGCAAGTGGTCCAGCACTTTCTGCTTTCTAAAATGACCACTAAAGGTTTCATGGCACTATTTGTAGAAGAGTCAAGAATTTTGGACATCATTTGTCCGTCAATCCATTTCACTAAAGCAGACCAACTAGCCATTCACTGTTGTTTGTGAGGGGTACTTTGGTTAAAAATTGCCAGCCCTATTTCTTACATGATTAGAGTGACTGCTGACATTAAAGCAGACCTCCTGGCCTGCAGGAGTGTGGCATACCACACCTCAGCAGCTAGAGGAAATGGTCAAGCCTGTGGGCCCATGGCCTTCGCTTTTGTCAGCAGGGGCAACGCTTGCTGTTCCTCCAGCCTTAGTATTCTGCTGCGAGGAGGCAACTTCACCATGTCTGAAGTTAAGGAAGTGGTTGGTGGGTGCCTCCTGCTGGCAAGTGTTATGTATAGGAACACACTTATGAGACTAATCCATATGTGCGCCCAGCAGTAAAGAGTCAGAAGCCTGGTCATCCTGCAGCAGATCCCACTCCTGCTGGTGACATCCAGGACAGTCACTCCTGCTGGAGACTTCAACTGCATCATCAATGCGGATGGACGATCCAGCGTGGGATGCGGTTGGGGGCGACAGTAAACTGGATGCCATGTCCAGATCCTTAATGGAAACGGTAAAAGACGCCAAGCTGCTCAATGTCTTCAGCAGCCCTGCAGATACACCTGAACACGACCAGAATGGTCTATCTGCTCAAGCATAAATTTCCTGTTTATGTCTCAAGCTTTCTTGGGTCAGATCTGCCAACATTATGCTGGGTGTTCTTCTCTGGCCACTGTCTCCTGCTGGTCAACTGTCACCTACATGATGACTAGCAGGCTGGCAAAGGAATGTGTGAGCTAAACTTGAAACTATTGACCCCAGAAAACATCGAGGAGCTCAAAAGGGATTTCACTGGTTGGAGAACCATGAAGCCCCTCTTTGAGTCTCCGGGTTACTGGTGGGAAACAGCCAAAGGGAACGTCAAGAGGTTCTGCATCCTCAAAGGTGTTCAGAAGGCAAGACAGAGGTGGGGAAAACTGTCACAACTCCAGAAAAGGATGCAGGATCTGCTCCTACTGCAGACGATGGGTGTCAATGTCACAGAGAATCTCCAGGAGGTGAAGAGCCAACAAGCCTCACTCTTTGCCTCAGAGGCCTCCAAGATAATCTTCTGGTCCAGGGTCCACCCTGTGGGCATTTCTTCTTCCAGAGGACACACAAGGAGAGCTCTGTGCTCAGCAGCTTGAAGGAGGAATATGGCAAGGTAATGTCATCACTGTCTAACATACTGAGGATCAGCAAAACCTTTAATGCTAGAATTGTGACATGAAGCCCACTGACAGCATGGCCTCCCAGTCATTCCTGTCCTCTATCATGGAGGTCTTAGACTACAGCACACCGGAGAGGCTGAACCAGCTGATAACTCTGGACTAGCTGACCAAATCCATTGAGGCCTTTGAAAAAAATAAAACCCGCGGAAGTGATAGCTTGCCAGCCGAGTTGTATTCCATTGTGTGGGATTTGATTGGCCAGGACTGGCTGGGGGTGTACAACAACCTGCTTCGGGCAGGTACCATGAGGAAAGGCATCATCACCCTCATCTATAGGCAGAAGGGATAGAGGGGAGAAATTAGAAATTGACGACCAATTTCACTGTTGAATGTAGATTACAAAATCCTGTCTACGGTCCTCACCAACCGGATCAGGTCTGCTCCGGGATCAAAGTGGCTGCGGAAGGGGCGAGACTGTCACACACCTCCTTCTGGAATGGGCCTATGCAAAGGAAGTCCAGAGGGGAATGTAGTGGGTTTTGTTGAGGTTCATCCCTAACAGCTCCATGGCGCGGTACTCCATGCTCTACGGTCTGTTTCAACTTTAGCTGTGCCTGGAGGACCATCAATGCGGTGAAAGACACACTTTGGTCTGTCCGAAACTTGCTGGTCTTCCAGTTGAAAGAGTTGACCTCAAATAGTGTTGCAGACTGGCACATTCGAAGGTCCAGGACTATGTTCTGAGGGACGCAATAAATCTTGGGGTAGCTGCTGCCAAGGCGCAGTGGGGAAAGATCATCGTGTAAGGTCTGTATGTCAAAGCAAAGCAGGAGGTCCATTCAGTAACTGGACCCTGCTGATGTCTCAGCTATAGGACAAGAAATTGATTGTAAATATAGAGAAAGGTGAAAGGCGTTGTTTATATTATTCTCTGTTAAGTAATGACAGTCTGGACCAGAATGGCTACATTAACTGTGCATGTACATGAAGATTTCCTCCTATGAATAACGTATATTTTTGCAATAAATATAAATAAAAGACAGCAACATGGTTTAGTTGATTGGCCAACTGGCTTGCAATGCAGATTAACACCAACCGCATGGATTCAATTCATGCACCAGCTGGGACCACCATGAAGGTCTTGCCTTCCCAACCTCACTTCTGACTTGAGACTTAGTGACCCACAACTTCGACTACCTCCAGTAGTTTCCTTCTGATGAAAGAGCAGTCCTCGAGGACAATGGCAACTTGTTATTCATTATGACTGCATTACAAAAGCACATCATTGGCTGGACGTTTGCTTTGGGACATTATTAGTTGCCTCATGAATGATTTTTTTTCAACTTTTCTTGTGCTATTATTAATTATCAATGTGATAGAATTGCAATCGGTGCAATTGACTTCTGGTATGATAGCATTGTTAGTTTACAGAATCTTCACACATTTGGAAATTAATTCATGGAGTGATTTCAATCCAGCTTTGCCCACCTCCCACAAATGAATTATTTTAACTGTTGATAGCCATCACCCAATAACACCCCTTGAAGCTAACAATGTTGTTTAACTGAGCATCTGTGATTTTCAATTCACGGGACTAGGTTCACATTATTTTATGCTACTGAGTTTGAAGCTTTCCTATGTATTTCGTTCTTGGTGTGGAAATGTTATCTAATGGTACCCACATTGAGCACAATCCTGGAGAGTAGGTGATCTAATTGCAGGGACAGATATAAGAACCTTCGTGGATGGGCTCATTATGGGGGCCCAGTCAGACATTGAGCTGTTGGTCACACATGTTTGGGGTACAACATAAAGACATAGAGGAGCACAGTTAAAGTACCCGCTCTTTAGCTCACCATGACACCATCCTAAACTAATCCCATCTGCCTGCACAAGGTCTGTATCCTTGTAATCCCATGCTGTCCATCCGTATGTAGTAATTTTTGCTTTTGTGACACTGTAAAATGGGAGAGCAGACACTATATGCAACTCCCAATTTTATTTCCCATTGTGTTCAGAGGGTTACAGATGAGACTTAGAATTCAACGATGGATGATACTTTGAAGACACATATTCTGAAAATAAAATGGAATTCCACTGTTCAGCTGCAGTTGGCACGGCGGCTCAGTGGTTAACACTGCTGCCTCACAGCATTAGGAACTTGGGTTCAATTCCACCCTTGGGGTGACTGTCTGTGTGGAGTTTGCACGTTCTCCCTGAGACAGTGTGGGTTTGCCCTGGTTTCTTCCCACAGTCTAAAGATGAGCCGGCTAGGCAGATTGGCCATGCTAAATTGCCTGTAGTGTTCAGGGCTGGGTCTGGGTGGGATGCTCCAAAGGTTGTTGTGGATTTGTTGGGCTGAAAGGACTGTTTCCACAATGTGGGGATTCTATGTTTAAACCATTTATGACTGATTTAGTCTTCATAGATACAATCCTTTGTTGATAAGCCCTCATGGCCTTGGATGGCCCAGGTTCCACGCTTTAAGTATCCACTACAGGCAGAGTCATTTGTGAAATGTTACAATTTGGAATTTATTTTGTTGCCAGTTATTTCAATTATCAATGGAAGTATTTAGCTATTTAAAGTACTGTATTTCAATTTAGAGAAAATAAGTGCAATATTGTAATAGGTAACACGGCGTGAAGCTGGATGAACACAGCAAGCCAAGCAGCATCAGAGGAGCAGGAAAGCTTGACATTTTGGGTCAGGACCCTTCTTCAGCCTTCCTGCTCCTCTGATGCTGCTTGGTCATCCAGCTTCCCACTGTGTTATCTCAGATTCTCCAGCATCGGCAGTTCCTACTATCTCTGTAGCAATTTTAGAATGTTTCTTTCAGCTAAGGAAAGCAGTACAGTGTTAGGATTGATTTGCTTCACTTGAAGTCATTTCACATAAAGTTGCAACTTTCAGGGTCACAACCGCAACATGTAATTTCAGACACTCAGGACTGTCAACAAACTCTTTCATTGATATACTTTTATATATCATTCAGATCTTTCTAGTAAAGATGACTTCATCCTGTCCTCTCACAGTCTCAGTACCATGTGACGAGCTGCAGTGTTACATCATTTACATCATTCCCATGATCATGAACAAATAGATTCTGATTATATTTTGGGGGCCAGCAATGACAAATTCTTTGGGCAAAATCTTTTCAGCCCTGACATTTTTTTTAAGTTCACTCGTGGGATGAGGCTGTCACTGGCCGGACCAGCATTTATTGCCCATCCCTAATTACCCAAAGGGCAGTTAAGAGTTAATCACATTGCTGTGGGTCTGGAGTCACATGTAGGTCAGAGCAGGTAAGGATGGCAGTTTTCTTCCCTAAAGGACATTAGTGAATCGGATGGGTTTTTCCAATGATTGACAATGGTCATCGTTAATTCCAGACTTTTATTGAATTCAAATCCGAACCAGGTTCCCAGAACTTTACCTGGGACTCTGGATTAACGAGCAGTAATAAACCTTGGCCATTGCCTCCCCAATATGATGTGGGCAATGGTCAGAAATTTTTGGCATTTTGGATAAAATGGCAAGTGAAGTTATTGTCACCATCAAGGCTTAAAAATCACATTTTCTAACCAATTCCCAGCAATGCCCTCATCCTGCGAATGGATAAGAATAAATCACCAATGTAGCCTCACATGGCCTTCTTCTTTCTATCCCTCTGATATAACTTCAAACAAAGTTTCACTAGTGAGCAGCGACAGGCCTATTAACGAGAATTATCTCTCATTATCACCTCATGACAACACAATCTTGTCTAAATAATGTGGTCTCTCCCACTCTCCCACCCACTGACTGGAAGTTAAATGCTGCGAATTCCTGATGGGGAATATCCAAGAGGAGAACTGGTGACACCAGCTCACCACTTGTTCCTCTTGGACTCCCAGATCATATGTCTCAGGCATAATCCCTGGGACACGCATGTTCCACCTCCACGGACATTGGCATCCAACATGTTTCAGCCTCACCGTTATCACGGCACATCCCCAATTCACTCTCAATGTGCTTCTGCACCTCAGTATTGCACTTTGGAGCACGAACATCACACAGACGCCTACTCGTATTGATGCTGAAATACATTCACGAGCACAAGACCACAGCCTACTTTGTGCTGTCCATATCCTTGCCCCAAACACTTTTTGACTGAATTATGTATGACAGTGACTGAATCCCACTGATGTCTATGATACAATGACAATGTTTGTCTGCCCAGAAAGACAAAGCCAAACTATTATGTGACTAACCAATTGCCTGAACATACAGCGGGAGCTACTCACTCCATGTTTCTGACTAGGAAACCCATTCAGATGTTACACAGCTCTGCAGCAGGTGGGATTCCAGCTTGTGTCTCCCAGTCCAAGGGTAGGGGTATTACCACTACACCACAAGGGCTCCATAATGGTGCACCATACTGAGGATGGGTGAGCTCTGTACCTTTGATTTGTAGTTATGGCTGGACAGAGACCCAAGCATCAGAAGGGTGTTAAAAAGAGAACATAGAAACCATTGGACTATAGAAATGATACAACACAGATTCGACCCATCTGGTCCACGCCGACCCAAAGCCATCCGGGTACCTTTTCTAATTCCCTCTTCCTGCACACAGCTTGTAGCTCTGCAGTTTACGGCTCTCACCTTTTTAAAAGAGTTTGGGGTCTTAGATATGTTTACAATGATGAAAATTGACTCACATTTATCTGTGGGGAGGTGATGGCCAAGTAATGTAATTGCAGGGTTGTTAATCCATTGACCCAAGGGGAAATCTGGGTTGAATCCCCACACTATGGAACATGATGGAATTTGATTCAAGAAAAATCCAAGGATAAGAGTCCAGTGGTGACCATAAATCCATTGTTGATCATTGGAAAAACCCATCTGGTTCACTAATGTGCTTTCAGGAAGGAAACTGCCATCCTTACCTGGTCCGGCCTACATGTGACCCCAGACCCACAGAAATGTGGTTGACTCTTGACTGCCCTCTGGGATGGCAATAAATGCTGACCCTGGCCAGCGATGCCCTCATCCTCTGAATGAATAAAAATAAGTCACTAATGTACCCTCGCATGGCCTGCTTCTTTCTATCCCTCTGATATAACTTAAAACAGTCCAGGACTTCAGAGTCTTCCCTACAGTGGAGCCTGTTGGAGTTTTGGATGGGTGATACCAGGGTCATTTGTGTCTGGAAGGCCAATACATGCTGAGTATGGTCTGCTCAGAGGTAGGTACATCCTCCTTGGTTTGAACTCCTGCAGGGTTATGGATGGTATACAGGGTGGAGGTGGAAGGCCTTGCCACGTCTGGAGTATGATGAAAGGAATCTTCTGGCTTGGTGTGTTGTTCCTCCTCCAACTGGGTGTCTACTGGTACTACACTGCCTTCTGTGAGGAAGAGGCACTGGAAGGAGATAAAGGACCTCAACCTCCTTCCTGTCTCCTTGCCTCCAATGCTATCTCCTTCGGGCCTACTCCATCATTCAATGTGCTCATGGCTGATCATCTATGTAGTGCCCTTCTCCCACTTTCTCCCATACCGTTTCATCCATTCAGTCCTAAGGACTGAATCCAGTTCCTGAAAACATTCAATGTTTTGACCTCAACCACTTTCTGTGGCAGAGAATTCCACAGTGTCACCACTCTCTGGGTGAAAAAAAATCTCCTGATCTCAGTCCTAAATGGTCTACTCCATATCCTTAGACTATGACACTGCTTCTGGACACCCCAGACATTGGGAACATCTTTCCAAACAGCTTAACAGCACATTCCAATGTCAGGAGCACCCCACCTCATCTTCTGATAATCCCTTCATATCTAGCACTTGAGCTGAACCTGTCTTTTTAGGTTGGCCTCCTGAAATTCCAAAATGCAGCAAATGCAACTATCCCATCATGAATGGATTTGCTCCTTATCCATCATTGCATGCCCATGGAAGATTTCCAAAGCCTCAGTGTCACATTTGACCTGGTTACACAATATCAGAAGTGGTATATAAACACAAATCATTGTTGTTATAGCTATAGGTGATAGAATGGCAATGGATCTACATGGTAGGATTTTCGTCCTCCTTACCATGAGACGCAAAACTCAGACTCCATCTGCTATGATCTGTAAAAGATGCCACAATCCAAAATATTTCAAAGAATACTAGGGAAATTGATGAGCTGGATAAAACTTATCCCTCAATCTACTTTTCCTGGACATTATTGGATTACTATCTGTGATAGCATGTTATATATAAATTGGCTATGTCAATGCCTACATCACAATTACCACTCCAGTCTGAAAATATCATAGGCTGTAGAGCACTCTATGATACATTAACATTGCAAATTCACAATTTAATTACAAGCTTCAATTAGTTGGACAGCCTAATTTATTTCATTCTAAAGTCAGAAAATATGGCCTTAAAATGAGGGATTGATAAAGGAGGAAGAATAGCGTATAAAGGTAGAGCAGGATCAAGCTATACATGCATGCTATTTGGAAAGTAGTAAAGTACGTTTCAACAAACAAATACAAACACATCATCACAGGTTGCAACATAGAGAGGGAAGAGAAGAAGCTAATCTAAGGCAAAGAAAAGTGAGAACCCCAGCGTCGCATCCCCCTCCCCAACCATTAAGTCATCAACTTGTACTTTGGTCAAAGTTCAGAGATTCAAAACTCATATGGACTGCAGCTTTTAAAAACTGGAAGAACTTTTTAAAAAATTACTCACATCACCAATCTTGAAACAGAGAGAAAGCTGGCTTCAGGCCTTCAACATTCAAATCTGTTCAGTTCCAAATCAAAGCGAGGTCAAAGATTATCCTCTGCATTGCATAATTAGCCCAAGCATGATTAACGCTTGTTTCTGATTAACAAGACTCAACTCCTAAGTTTTATATTTGAATTGAATATATATCAAATTGTTGCAGATTAACATTGGTGCACACCTTATCTCAGTTGACCATTTGTGCCTTATTTGGGCAGAGAGACAGCATCTGGGTGAATACTTGGGCTGTTTGAAACGGGATTGATGGGATCACAAGTTGGCAAAAGCCCTTTCTAATGACTCAAAGAGGACAAAGAAAAAATCTCTTTCCACAACATTACCTCTGTGCAAAGGTATTTCTCTGGCCCATCCAAATGCTTTGCAGTTGCAAACAAATGTTGGAGACGTCTGAGCACATGACACCTGCTCCAAAACACAATATAGCATCATGATAAGTTTGAGGATTAACTGTGCAATGTCCACATGGACCAACCACCTACACATTTTCCAGTAAACATGAGGCACAACTGTGATCTCTTCATAAGGCAACTATATATAGATTTCCTTTTCTAGTTAAAAAGACATATCTGGATTGGCTCAGATACTTCCTGAAACAGCAACAGCAAGGGTGATATGATTTTTAAAAAATATGCAATTTCAAGTTTAGCTAATGGATGGTGTACTTTTATAGAATGACTTTACATTCATGCTACATGTTTGTCTATCTCATTCAACTTCATAGATATAATATTCTCCATGGTGTGCTTGTGGATGCTTTCAGGAAGAAAGTTTCTGTTTACTTCTGAAGACAAGTAGGTTGGCAATGTGTACAATGTTAAACTGCACAAATTAATTGTAACACTATTAAAATAATGGGAAGATCCCTTTATTTAAAGATTTAAAGTTAATATATGACAGTTAAAAGGGCTCCTTAAAATCATTGATGCTTAAGTGCATGCTTTGCTCAGCTGGTGGTCTGCATAATTCTACTGGGTGCCTTTTTGAATGACCTCTTCTCCTCTGCATCACAAGTCTCCAACCATTTCAGAAAGAATGATCTGCTCTTATCCTGAAGGCAGTGCTCCTAAGTACAAAGAGGTGAATGGTGCTGGTATAATGATTAAATCACTAGATTTAGTAATCCAAAGCATCAAGCCATTATTCTAGGAGCCAGTCCACCTAACATGCACACCTTGGGACCGTGAGAGGAACCCGGAACAAATGCAGACACGAGGAAAATGTGCAAAGTCCGCACAGTCAGTCGCCCACGTGTGGAATCAAAACCACTGAGGTTCACCCTAGAAGGTAAATTTAATATCTACTCTTATACTTGAGCTAGACATTGAGAATTATCAGGCAACACTTCTTCATAGAAAGTGTAGTGTAAACCTGGAACTCTTTGGAAGCTTGTAGATGACTTCCACCCATGACATAGCTTCCTTTCTATTACTTATTTCCAATAATCTGATTTCACTTCATAATTGATTGCATCGAACTCTTTGCTTACCACCACATTTTCTGTATTCATTTCAGCAATACCCAAGTTCTGCACACCAAACAACTTGAACAAATATTGATCCCTGCCTTGGGTCTTACAAGCACAGAGAGAAGGCAGGCAACATTGTGGGAGGTGTGAGGCCTGGAGAATCTCAGAAAACATCATCAGGAAACATAGACATAGAAGCATAGAAACATAGAAGATAGGAGCAGGAGGAGGCCATTCGGCCCTTCGAGCCTGCTCTGCCATTCTTCATGATCATGGCTGATCGTCCAACTCGATAGCCTAATCCTGCTTTCTCCCATAACCTTTGATTTCATTCACCCCAGGTGCTATATCTAGTTGCCTCTTGAATACATTTGTTTTGGCATCAACTACTTCCTTTGGTAATGTGTTCACTGCTCTATTGGTGAAGAAATGTCATCACATCACCATCCTAAATCTTCTACACCGAACCCTCATACTGTGACTCCTGGTTCTGGACATACCAACCACTAGGGACATCCTTCCTGATCTACACTGTCCAGTCCTGTTAGAATTTTAAAAGTCTCTGTGACATCCCCCCTCTTTTGTCTGAACTCTGGTGAAAACAATCCCAATCTAGTCGATCTCTCCTCATACATCTGGTACGTGGTCGCCGGAATCAACCTTTGCTGCACTCCCGCGAGAGCAAGATTATCCTTCCTCAGCAAAGGAGACAAAACTGCGCACAATATTCTAGGTGTGGTCTTACCAAGGCCCTGCGTAACTGCAACAACACATCCCTGCTCCTGTACTGGAAGCAACTTGCAATGAAGGCCAACATACTATTTGCCTTCTTTACGGCCTGCTGCACCTGCATGCATCCCTTCAGCGCCTAGTGCACAAGGACACCCAGGTCCCAATGCACACTCCCCACTCCCAATTTACAGCCATTCAAGTAGCAATCTGCCTTCTTGTTTTTGCTTCTGAAGTGAATAACGTCTCATTTATCCAAATTATACTGCATCTGCCATTGATTTGCCCACTCACCCAACCTGTAGAGATCACGCTGAAGGATCTCTGCACCCTCATCACAATTCACCCTCCCACCCAACTTAGTATCAATTGCAAAGGTGGAGATGTTACAATTTGTTCCCTCCTCCATATGATTAATACTGGAGTAGGCGAAAGTACAATGAATCTGCACTTGAGCTGAATGAGGTTGTAAGAAAGAAGGTAAGCAAGAAACATAATTTAGTTTAAACCTGAGGATGCTTAAAGTAATGTTCAGAGCATCATTGAACATAGCATTGATAAAAATAGAGAAACACTATAAAAGACAGGAAGAGAAACAGATTGGAAATTAGATGTGAGAGAAGGATTTGTTATCAGATGACAGGTTTTTTTTCTTGACCTTGGCATATTCTAGTGTAATAGATAGAGAGTACAAGACAGGATTGGTCTAACCAATAAACCACACAGTGACGTGTGGGCTCAGCTCACTCTGTGGTTTACATTTTCAATGAAGCACTGGGTCCTGTCACGTATCTAGTTTTTAGTTCTTCTAAAACATGAGAAAACCACATTGAAAGAGTTTGTACTTCCGGCAGATGCAGTGACTGCCACCACCAACATTATGGTTGGGTTTTTGGAACAGCTGTTCTAGGAAGTAAACCTTGATGAAAAACTCCCTCAACAGGACTGCTCCCGACCCCTTAACACCCACTGACCTTAATTCAGATCCCGCATACTCAGTAACATCTAAGTACCCTTATTCTATATGTGTTTTAGACATTGAAACAGGATGAATAAAGTGACATTTTAAAACACGGACAGTAACATTAGCAGAGGGTTCTTAACAACTTTCTCCTCAGTTCATTGAGCGGTGATGCTGTCCACTGGCTCAAGTGGAGCAAGAATATGGAGAGAGTTTTGAGTGTGTCAAATGGTCTGTTTTTGAGCTGAACATAACTGTAACTCTTAAAAATTCCATAAACAGAGAAGCCTAGAGTTAGAGAACAATACTGCTCAGAAGAAGGTCAATCTGCTCATCATATATGTGTTGGTTCTTTGTAAGAGCGACTCATATTGTTCCATTTCCCTTCCTTTACCCTTTTTTCCTGCAATTTTCTTTTAGTTTCAGTTAACTGTCTTTTGAAAAACGATGACCCAAAACTGCATTCAAAATACTACTATTGTCCACTCACTGCCATTGTAATTTTTCCCCCATGTTCCCATTACGTCTTTTGCTAATCAACTTAAATTTGTACTTACGTGTTTACAATTTCCAACTACAACAGTGTCTGTCTCTATCTCTCTCTCCATCTATCTACTTTGTCCAGAATACAATACGATTTTGAAAATCCTGATCGACTTAAACTTCTCTTCTCCAAGGAGAACATTCCCAAGTTCTCCAGTCTATCATATACCTATCATGCAGACAAGCCAAGTAAAAGCCTCAGAGAGCCTTATTCATGGAATAACACCTTACAGACAATGCCCTAGCACCACAATCACTTTCCCTGGATATGTTCTGCCTCACCGACAGGATAGGCCCAGCAGAGATAGCACAGAGGCAAAAGAGGCAGCAGAGTGAAACAGAGTCAAGAGGGAGTTACACTGGGAAACTTGAACATTGAGTCCATGAAGTTTCATGGAACCAGGTCAAAATGGACAAGGAAACGATCTGCTGATTACTATGCACCACTTCCCCTCAGCTGATAGATTAATGCTCCCCCATGTTGAACAACAGTTGGAGAATACACATAGGCTGGCAAGGATACAGAAGGGCCTTTGGGTGAGGATTTCAACATCTACCACAATACATGGCTCAGATGCAGTGCCACTGATTGAGCTAGTCAGATTGTAGGACATAGCTAGGGTACCAGGTCCCCGGCATGTGGTGAGGGTACCAACAATGGGGGGAGAAAAATGCCTTCATCCTAACCAGTGATAATGGGAACTGCAGATGCTGGAGAATCCAAGATAATAAAATGTGAGGCTGGATGAACACAGCAGGCCCAGCAGCATCTCAGGAGCACAGAAGCTGACGTTTCGGGCCTAGACCCTTCATCAGAGAGGGGGAATGGGGTGAGGGTTCTGGAATAAATAGGGAGAGAGGAGGAGGTGGACCGAAGATGGAGAGAAAAGAAGATAGGTGGAGAGGAGAGTATAGGTGTGGAGGTAGGGAGGGGATAGGTCTGTCCAGGGAAGACGGACAGGTCAAGGAGGTGGGATGAGGTTAGTAGGTAGGAGATGGAAGTGCGGCTTGGGTTGGGAGGAAGAGATGGGTGAGAGGAAGAACAGGTTAGGGAGGCAGAGACAGGCTGGACTGGTTTTGGGATGCAGTGGGTGGAGGGGAAGAGCTGGGCTGGTTGTGTGGTGCAGTGCAGGGAGGGGACGAACTGGGCTGGTTTTGGGATGCGGTGGGGGAAGGGGAGATTTTGAAGCTGGTGAAGTCCACATTGATACCATTGGGCTGCAGGGTTCCCAAGCAGAATATGAGTTGCTGTTCCTGCAACCTTCGGGTGGCATCATTGTGGCACTGCAGGAGGCCCATGATGGACATGTCATCTAAAGAATGGGAGGGGGAGTGGAAATGGTTTGCGACTGGGAGGTGCAGTTGTTTATTGCGAACCAAATGGAGGTGTTCTGCAAAGTGGTCCCCAAGCCTCCACTTGGTTTCCCCAACGTAGAGGGAGCCACACCGGGTGCAATGGATGCAGTATACCACATTGGCAGATGTGCAGGTGAACCTCTGCTTAATATGGAAAGTCATCTTGGGGCCTGGGATAGGGGTGAGGGAGGAGGTGTGGGGGCAAGTGTAGCATTCCCTGCGGACAATCCGGCCCCACCACCCAAGATCTCCAATCCGACCCCACCACCCAAGACATTTTTCCATCCCCACCCTTCTCCGCTTTCAGGAGAGACCACTCTCTCCGTGACTCCCTTGTTCGCTCCACACTGCCCTCCAACCCCACCACACCTGGCACCTACCCCTGCAACCGCAGGAAATGCTACACTTGCCCCCGCACCTCCTCCCTCACCCCTATCCCAGGCCCCAACATGACTTTCCATATTAAGCAGAGGTTCACCTGCACATCTGCCAATGTGGTATATTGCATCCATTGCACCCGGTGTGGCTTCCTCTACATTGGGGAAACCAAGCGGAGGCTTGGGAACCGCTTTTCAGAACACCTCTGTTCGGTTCGCAGTAAACAACTGCACCTCCCAGTCGCAAACCATTTCCACTTCCCCTCCCATTGTTTAGATGACATGTCCATCATGGGCCTCCTGCAGTGCCACAATGATGCCACCCGAAGGTTGCAGGAACAGCAACTCATATTCCGCTTGGGAACCCTGCAGCCCAATGGTATCAATGTGGACTTCACCAGCTTCAAAATCTCCCCTTTCCCCACCACATCCCAAAACCAGCCCAGTTCATCCCCTCCCCTGCACTGCACCACACAACCAGCCCAGCTCTTCCCCTCCACCCACTGCATCCCAAAATCAGTCCAACCTGTCTCTGCCTCCCTAACCTGTTCTTCCTCTCACCCATCCCTTCCTCCCACCCCAAGCCACACCTCCATCTCCTACCTACTAACCTCATCCCACCTCCTTGACCTGTCCATCTTCCCTGGACTGACCTATCCCCTCCCTACCTCCACACATATACTCTCCTCTCCACCTATCTTCTTTTCTCTCCATCTTCGGTCTACCTCCCCCTCTCTCCCTATTTATTCCAGAACCCTCACCCCATCCCCCTCTCTGATGAAGGGTCTAGGCCCGAAACGTCAGCTTCTGTGCTCCTGAGATGCTGCTGGGCCTGCTGTGTTCATCCAGCCTCACATTTTATTATCTTCATCCCAACCAATCTGCTTGCCACAGATGCATCCATTCATGAAAATATTGGTAAGAGCTAGTACCGCACAGTCTTTGCAGAGATGAAGCCATGTCTTCACATTGAGAATGCTTTACATCATCTTGTATGGCATCATCGCCATTCTAAGTGGGTCAGACTTCAAAAAGGTCTAGCAAGTAATGGCACATCAGGCATGAGGCATTCTGGGCCATCAGCAGCAGCAGGAGCAGAATCATACTCCAACATAAGCTGCAACCTCATAGCCTGGCACATTCATTACTTGGGATATTGTGTCCAGTTCTGGTCTCCCTATTATAGGAAAGATGTGGAGGCTTTGGAAAGGGTGCAAAGGAGGTTTACCAGGATGCTGCCTGGACTGGAGGGCTTGTCTTACAAGGAGAGGTTGACTGAGCTCAGACTTTTCTCTCCGGAGAGAAGGAGGAAGAGAGGTGACCTTATCGAGGTGTACAAGGTAATGGGAGGCATGGATAGAGTCGATAGCCAGAGACTTTTCCCCAGGGCTGGATTGACTGCCACTAGGGGTCATAGTTTTAAGGTGTTAGGAGGAAAGTATAGAGGAGACGTCAGAGGGAAGTTCTTCACCCAGAGAGTTGTGAGTGCATGGAATAGTTTGCCAGTGGTAGTCATGGAAGCAGAGTCATTATTGACATTTAAGTGACTGCTGGACATGCACATGGACAGCAGTGAATTGAGGGGACTGTAGGTTAGGTTATTTTGTTTTTGGATTAGGATTATTCCACGGCACAACATCATGGGCCGAAGGGCCTGTAGTGTGCTGTACTTTTCTATGTTTCTATGTTCTATATTCTATCCTCCACTCAACAATATGAAGTGACAGGACAAATCTGGTTCAATGGAGAATGAGGGATTGCATGCAACGAACCATGTTTGACATTCCTAAACATGAGGGATCAACCTGGAGAAGTTACCAAACAGGACCACTTGCATGCCTAACAGTGATGGGCAGTTCTAAGTAATCCTGCAAAAATCAACAGATCTGCAGTCCAACACATCCAGTCGTGAATGGTGGTGGACAAATAAACAATTCACTGGGTTAGGAGGCTCCACAAACATCCCCATCCTCATTGATGGAGGAGCCCGGCATATCAGGGCAACTGATAAGGCTGAAGCATTTGCAACAATCTTCGGCCAGAAGCTCCAAATGGATGATTGGTCTTGGCCTACTTCACTGATCCTCAGCATCACAGTCTTTAACCAATTAGATTCACTCCATACGGTATCAAGAAATGGTTGGAAGCACAAGATACCTCAAAGGTTATTGAGTCTGACAATGTTCCAGTAATAGTGCTGAAAAAATGTGTTCCATAATTTGTTGTACCTCTAGCCAAGCTGTTCCAGTACAGCTACAATACTGGCATTTGCCTGGCAAAGTGAAACACAGACCTGTGTACAAAATCCAGGACAAATCCAACCCTGCCAACTATCACCCTCTCAGTCTACTCTCAACGATCAATAAAGTGAGAGAAGATATCATCAAAAGTGAGATCAAGCAGCACCTGCTCAGCAAATTTTACTCAGCAATAAATTACTCAGCAATAAACTGCTCAATGGCATCAGTTTGGTTCCACCAGGCCACTCAGCTCCTGGCCTCATTACAGCTTTGGCTCTAATCTGGATGAAAGAGCTGATCTCCAGAAATGAAACGAGACAGGCAGCCCTTGACATCAAGACTGCATTTAAATGAATGTGTGGCATCAAAGACTCATAGCGAAACATGAGTCAATGGAAATCAAGGCAAAACTCTGATGATTTTGCAATGTTCAGCAGTATTTGCAATACATCAGATACTGAAGCAGTTCTTGTCCAAAAGCAGCAAGATCTGACAATATCCAGGTGACAAGTAGCCTTGGCATACAAATGCCAATCAATGACCATCTCCTGCAAGAGAGAATCATTGTCCCTTGATGTTCATTGTTGCTAGTATTGCTAAATCCTCCAGAGTCAATATCCTGGGAGCATCATTGACCAGAGCTTGAACTGTAGGTGAAATATAAACACATCAGAGCCTAGGAGCCTTGCAGGGAGTAAGTCAATTCCCAACTCTCCAAAGCCTGTCCACTATCTACAAGACACAAGTCAGCAGTGTAATGGAATACCTTCCTGGATTAGAACAGCTCAACCAACACTCAAGAAACTTGACATCAGTCAGGACAAAGCGTTCAGCTTGATTGTCAACGCATCCACAAACATTCACACCCCTCCACCACTGATATTCAGTAACAACAGCAATGTGTTCTATTTACAAGAGGTACTGTAGAAATTCACCATAGCTCTTTAGGTGGTACCTTCCAAACTCATGACTATGTCCATTTGAAGGATAAAGGCAGCAGATTTATGGGGACACCATATGATCCTCTCCCAGCCACCCACCCTCATGACTTGTAAATATACTATTATTCCCTCAGTGCTTTGACATCAAAATATCAACAAACTCCTAACAGCATTGTGCGTCTGTCTAAAGGCATATGTGTTCCAACAGATTAAGGAGGCAGCTCATGATCACCTTCTGAAGGGCAACTAAGAATGACAAATACATCTGACCCAGCTTACGAATGATATGGGAAATCAGTAAAAGACAAGAGGTTATCTCTGGAAGCATTCTGATAAATCCCATCTACACCCTTTCTATTGCCTTCAAAACTGTCGTCAGGTGTGACAGAAATGGGCACAACACTCCAACTGTTTCTGGAGTCCAGTGCACAGAAATGTACAATATATAGATGACTCACTTCTTCTTTGCCCCCTAGTGAGCTGACAAACAAAGCACAAGATTGCTCTGGGGACATAATGCACTAAGAATGGGCTATGTTCATACTCAGTGGGGAGAAAATCCCAGTCCCTTAAGCCACAGATCAATATGACTGCATGAGCATAAGAATCAGAAGCGGGATTTGTCCATTTGGCCTCTTAAGCCTGTTTTGCCACTCAATAACAGCATGCTTCATTTATTTCTGTTTGAATTCTACATTCTCGTGTACTAACAATAACCCCTTATTCCTTTGCCTAGCAGAATCCAACATCTGAACTGAAGCATTTTCCGGCCAGACTCACTCAATGTTGATAAGGAATAACAAGCCCTGCCTCTTTTGCCCCTTCCCCTTTCCCCACTTTCCCCAATTAGTTTGATTATTAATTATCCTATTTACCAGAGATAATAGGAACTGCAGATGCTGGAGAATCCGCGATAACAAGGTGTAGAGCTGAATGACCACAGCAGGCCAACCAACATCTTAGGAGCAGGAAAGCTGACGTTTCGGGCCTGGACCCTTCATCAGAAATGTGTTTCATGACTCGCAGGGGGAAGCGCTTCTGAAGGGTATCAATGTTCCAAATGTAGATATTGTCACAGTTATTGGGACAAATTGGGAAGGCTTGAATGTGGACCATAGTCCGTTGGGGGTGATCTGGTTCCGTAGGCAGGCACTAAGAAAGGTGATGTGGCTGTAGTACCTGGTTTGCTTCAGAACATGGTTGAGCAGTTTCAAGGCCAAAGAGATTTCTGATGAAGGGCCTAGGCCCGAAAGGTCAGCTTTCTTCTCTTAAGATGCTGCTTGGCCTGTTGTGTTCGTCCAGCTCTACACCTTATTATCTCCTATTTACCATCTAGCTGGTGAAAACCTCTTTGCCCAATTAAAGTGCTTCCCCTAACTAAATCAATATTTTTACCCAATCACATTCATAACCCCCACGTCATTGGCATTAATAATGAATGTTAACCCTTAAGAATGCTCCTTCTAATTTAGAAATGGTACTGAGATAAATTACTTAGAGTATTAAAATGAATCTTGGGACATGGATGTCGCTGGCTAGGGCAACTTATATTGCACACCATAATTGCCTTTGAAAAGGTTTTAGTCAGTTCCGTTTGTGAAACCCCACAGTCTGTGTCAGGTAAACTCACACACAGTGCAGTTTGGAAGGGAGTTCCAGGATTTTGATCCAAGACTGCAAAGGAACAGTAGCACAGTTCCAAGTCAGGATGATATTGGCTCGTAAATTTGATGGTGCTGGATGTTTCTGGTGAAGTTGGATAATCCCTTTAGTTTCATTCTCTTTTTCAGGGTCTAGATCTGAACGACTCATTGGGCCATTTCAGGGCACCCTTAAGAGTCAACTTTGGTGTGGCCCTGGAGTCACAACGTGGGGACACTCCTGATCTATAATGTAGGGTTTAATTTACCATCAAAGATGAGGATGGAGCTTTGTGCATTTATACTTAAATTTAATTGCTGCTTCAGTGGTTCTCAATATGCATGTGCAGTTTTACAAACGTGTCTGGATGATCAGCCACATAAACGTATTTGGAAATTGATGCACCATAACCGCACCACCCCCACTCCTTCAACCATCTTTCTGATAATAGAGAACAATGCGAGGTCAGCTGTACCCAGGTGAACTCTTCATTGAACACATTCACATTCACTATCGTCTCTCTCTTGACCCAATTGCTAACCTTAAATCAGATAGAAGAGACAGCGAAAGAGCAAATATTGCTGAATTGTCAAAGAGCTCTTATCATTGTGAAGAGAAACACACGCACATTTAACTCACTTCTCCGAGTCTATGTATCGCTCAGTTTTATAATCTCAAACTGCTGGTTAAAAACAATCTGCACATGCAGCCATCTTTGGCATGTCATCAGCAATGGGGTAGGAATTCAATGCAAACCAGAGGACAGCTCAGGGGGTAGAAGGGCAAAATAAAGGTCAGATTGGCTTTCATCACTGGATAGATTTTGATACTTGCTCAGATCGTGGGGAATTGAAACAATGAATGTAATTGTTGAATGTTAACTCCATGTTTACCCATTCAAACAACAAACACAAATTTATCCAAGAAGATGTGGCTAAACCAGCTGGAGACGGAACTGGGGCTGTACCTTGATGACTTGACCTACTGTGTGAGTCAAAGTGAACACTGGATGGAATCATCAACTGCTCCTTGGTAGGGCTATCCCACTGGGATTCAAAACCCCACTGTTAGGCTGAAGTGTTGGGGGAGAAGTCGGCACTCTATTAGAAACAAGCTACCAATTATGCTTTCTTTTTTCTGGAATTAGCTCATTTCTAGGCACGGGGCAAGCTTGTTATCGAATTAATGAGTCTGAGCTGGCTCTCCAAAGTTAAGAGCCAGTCAGAAACACTCCAAAACTCCAGTAGGATGCTGTGACTGGTGGCTGAAGGAGAGAGAGAGAGACAAACAGAGAAAAAGAGAGAGAGAGAGAAAGTGCTTTAAAATGCCACTATCACGGTGAGGAGGGAAGAGACCACCTGACACCTGGAGGCTTTAGGAGAACCCATGCAGGCAGGGGGGATCACAAAGGTTTCCTTGAGAGTTGTCTTCACACATGCTTCATCCGCTCCCCCCCTCAAACTGGCACTGACCATCAGCTGAGCCATCCCCTGCTGTTACGTTATGTCTTATAATTAGTACGCATATATCTGTAAAAGGCATGCTCATGATGCCATGACCAAAGCATGGCTTGTATCCTGAAGGAATAATGGTCTCAGTTTCCATCCTACTTCTTGAAACATGACATACAAGCATGCTACTGTTTGTAACCAAAGAGCTTAATATTAGCCCGGACGCTAACGTGCCCATGACTGTAATGCGTGTCTACACTTGGAACTGTAATAAACATCTGTTCAATCTTACACTGAAACATAACCCACATGTTATGGGCCATCGGGTACTAATACCTTACAGGAGGCCAAGTCAACACCAGGTTACAATTTGCCAATCACCTGTGGATACCTGGGCCCTGACTGGAAAATCTCACTCGGCTTCCAACAGTTGTTGGCTTGAACTTGAGTAAACTATCAATGTCCTCTGACTGCCAGGAAAATGGCACAGGGGTAAGATGGAGCTTGGGAATTGGCCCATAAACTTCCAATGCAGAATTTCATTTTCACTCTCCTCCATGCCTACCCCTGCCCTGTCTAAATACACATCAGCTCAGTTCTGCATTACTAATGCAGGAAGTAATTTCCTTCAGAATCAGGAAATAGGAGAAGTCTCATTAGGTTTGCCCCACTGATGCATGAAATTGCATTTTCCAGGTATTTGTCCACTCAGCCAGCCTGTCCAAGCCACCCTGAAGCCTCTTCAAGTCGTCCTCAAACCACACACTGTCACCCAGCATAATGTCTTCTGCAGATTTGGAGATATTGCATTAAATTCATCATCCAAGTCATCAAGGTATATTGTGAACAGCTGGAGTCCCAGCCCAGAATCCTGCAGCACCCTACTCATCACTGCCTGCCACTGTGAAAAGGGCCTATTAATTCCAACTCTCAGCTTCCTGTCTGCTAACCAGTTCTTTATCCAAGAAATGGCTTGAAGTAGGCAAGATAGAACATAGAACATAGAACATAGAAAAGTACAGCACAGTACAGGCCCTTTGGCCCACAACGTTATGCCATGGAATAATCCTAATCCAGAAATAAAATAACCTAACCTACATTCCCCTCAATTCAATGCTGTCCATGCGCATGTCCAGCAGTCGCTTAAATGTCACTAATGACTCCACTTCCAGGACTACCACTGGCAAACTATTCCGTGCGCTCACAACTGTCTGGGTGAAGAACCTCCCTCTGACGTCTCCTCTATACCTTCCTCCTAACACCTTAAAACTATGACCCCTAGTGGCAGTCAATCCTGCCCTGGGGAAAAGTCTCTGGCTATCGACTCTATCCATGCCTCTCATTACCTTGTACACCTTGATCAGGTCACCTCTCTTCCTCCTTCTCTCCGGAGAGAAAAGTCCGAGCTCAGTCAACCTCTCCTTGTAAGACAAGCCCTCCAGTCCAGGCAGCATCCTGGTAAACCTCCTTTGCACCCTCTCCAAAGCCTCCACACCTTTCCTATAATAGGGCAACCAGAACTGGACACAATTTTCCAAGTGTGGTCCCACCAGGGCTTCAGAGAGCTGCAGCATAACCTCGCAGCTCTTAAACTTGATCCCCCTGTTAATGAAAGCCAAAACACCATATGCTTTCTTAACAACCTTATCCACCTGGGTGGCAACTTTGAGGGAGCTATGCACTTGAACACCAAGATCCCGCTGTTCCTCCACACTGCCGAGAATCCTGCTTTTAATCCTATATTCAGCGTTTAAGTTCGACCTTCCAAAATGCATCACTTCGCATTTATCCAGGTTGAACTCCATCTGACATTTCTCAGCCCAGCTCTGCATTCTGTCAATGTCTCGCTGAAGCCTGCAATAGCCCTCAATACCTCCAACCTTTGTGTCATCAGCAAACATGCTAACCCTCCCCTCAACCTCCTCATCCAAGTCATTTATAAAACTACAAAGAGCAGAGGCCCAAGAACAGAGCCCTGTGGGACACCACTCAGCACTGACCTCCAGGCAGAATACTTACCATCTACAACCGCTCTCTGCCTCCTGTCAGCCAGCCAATTCTGAATCCAGACAGCCAAATCACCCTGTATCCCATACCTCCTGACTTTATGAATGATCCTGCCGTGGGGAACCTTATCAAATGCCTTGCTAAAGCCCATGCACATCACATCCACTGCTTGACCCTCATCAACCTGTCTCGTGACTTCCTCAAAGAACTCAATAAGATTTGTAAGACATAACCTGCCCCTCACAAAGCCATGCTGACTCCCTTTAATCACGCTATGCTTTTTCAAATAGTCATAAATCCTATCCCTCAGAATTCTTTCCAAAACCTTGCTGACCACAGACGTCAGGCTGACTGGTCTGTAATTTCCAGGGACTTCCCTATTCCCTTTCTTGAAAAGAGGAACAACATTTGTCTCCCTCCAATCTTCCAGTACGACTCCCATGGAGAGAGAGGAAGAAAAGGTCTTCGCCAGCAGCCCAGCAACCTCCTTTCTCACTTCCTGAAGCAACCTAGGATAAATCTGGTCTGGCCCTGGGGACTTATCAATCTTAATGTTTACCAAAATTTCCAGCACATCAACTTCCTCAATCTTGATCTGTTCAAGCCTGTTTTCCTGCTCCTCAAAATTCTCATTCACAACAAGGTCCCTTTCCTTGGTGAAGACCAAAGCAAAAAACTCATTTAGGGCTTCCCCTACGTGCTCAGACTCCACGCACAAGTTCCCTACGCTATCCCTGATCGGCCCTACCTTCTCCTTGATCATTCTCTTATTCCTCACGTATGAGTAAAATGCCTTCGGGTTCTGCCTAATCCTTCCTGCCAAGCCTTTGTCGTGCCCCCTCCTGGCCTTCCTCAGTCCACTTTTGAGGTCCTTCTGAGCAAGCTTGTAATCCTCTAAAGCTGTACTAGACCCTTGCTTCCTCCACCTTACGTAAGCTGCCTTTTTCTTTTTGACAAGAAACACCTCTGTACCCGTCATCCAAGGCTCCTTAATCTTACCCCTTCTTAGCTATCTCAGAGGAACAAATTTATACATTACTCGCAACAACTGCTCCTTGAACAGCCTCCACAAGTCTGCTCTGCCCTTTCTGTGGAACAATTACTCCCAATCTGTACTTCCCAACTCCTGTCAGATAGCGTCATAGTTTCCTTTTCCCCAGTTAAATATCTTCCCCTGGTAACTGCTCCTTTCCCTTTCCATGGCTGATAATGAGGAAGGAGGAAACATTTGCAGGGGAGGGCATTCCAAATCAAAGGGTCAAAGCAAAATAAACTATTCCTCACAAAAGAAAATATATTGTGCATTACAAATTTGCTGACTGCAGAAGGCATCACTGGTGGGTCGAATATGATTTATTATCTCCCAAGAAAGGAACGTGTTCAGCCCCTCCAAGAAATTGTTCAAGATTACTGTAGTCGGCTAGCAAGTCACAATCACTGTAGAAAATAGTCTCTTGAATTCTGCTCAAAGATATCTCAGCTCAGTAGATTGCTTGCCCCACAGTTTGTCTACATTTGGGTGCTGAGCAGGTCAAATGCTCCAAATCAATGCCATTTTCCGCAAGTACTTTCTTTTCAACTTCAATCCAACTTGATGTAAAACATGAAGTCATCCCAAACTCTGTTGCCCATTTCTTAACTCATAGTAAGGGCCATTCCCGCAACATTGCCACTGGCTGGCCTACGTTGACTCCTGACCAAGATATGTCTCGATTTTACCATTTCCGTCCTTGTTTTCAAGTCCTTCCATGGCTTCTAATCACTAAAATCTCCTCAAACCTAAAGCCCTCCAAAATATCTGCACTCCTTTAATTCTGGTCTGTCGGCAATTCCCAATCTTACTTGGCCCACAATTGTTCCCTGTTTCTTCAGTTATCTGAGTCATAAATTTCCTATCTATACCTTTCTGCTACCATCTAACTTCCTTGAATGCACATTTTTCATCAAACTTTTGGTTATCTTTTCAACCTTTTGTACTTCCATTTCCTAATGCTCCTGTGAAGTACCTTAGAACACTCCAATAAATCAAATATAAGTAGTCAATATTGCCAAAGCATTACTTGAATAGAAAGATGCCCCAATAGGTCTCCTGGGACCAGTTTTCAAGACATCAGACATAGTTGTTTCTTGGTCACCTTCATAGAATCTGATTCAGAAATGTTATTATTATCGTCAATAGTTTGCCTTCTGATTGTGTACCATTGCCAAAGATGTTATCATTTATCTGAAAAGTTGACTAGTTCTGGAGTTCCCCGTTATTAAGTCCCTGATTAAAGGAAGATGGAAACCACAGATAAGAAACTAGTTGCGGGTTGGTGTAAGTTATCACATAGTTATTGCATTTCCGTGTAAGATGCTTTACCAGACTTGATTTGGAAATTACTTAAAAGTGCACTCCATCAGATTGAATCCAAATTCAGATAAACTGGGTAAAAACCGAAAGAACTGAGGCTGCTGTAGTTCAGAAACAAAAACAGAAATTGCTGGAAAAGCTCAGCGGGTCTGGCAGCAGCAGTGGAGAGAAATCAGAGTTAACATTTTGGGTCGAGGAACTGTGGAAGGATCATTTGACCCTAAATGTTAACTCTGATTTCTCTCCAAGGACTGCTGTCAGACCTGCTGAACTTTTCTAGCAATTTCTGTTTTTGTTTCAGATAAGCTGGGGGAAAGGGTCAAAGTGAAATTTCCAAATCATCAATGAACAGTCAAACAGTCCAACTAAACAGGACATAGACAGTCTTCCTCCAGGTCCCTTTGTGCTGTGAGCACTTTGAAGCATAATTTAAACGTTTTACAATCTTACACAAGGTTTTTTTTTTATTTGGTCATTTTACCACATCACTGTGTGTAAAGTCATACTAAGCATAGTATTTCAAATTATTTCATTGGCTGTAAAACAAGTTGGGACAGCATGAATTTGTGTAAAGTACGTGGATTTTCATTCTGAAGTTATACATAACACATTTTCATGCTGACATATAGGAGTCAAAAAGTTGATGTTTTTCATCTCACATTTGTCAGGATTTGGTCACCAGAAACAGCACAAGAGGATGATGTCAAGAACAGTTAACTGCCAATCTTAACTCTCTGACCAGGCGGGTAGATTCTGATTGGTTAGGGAGTTGCCATATGTATGCAACAGAGATTCGCTTTTGCCATGACCACATTTGAAAAAGGTGCAAAGTGAACACAAATTCCTTTTGCCTACTTAAAACAAGATCCTGAATATTTATATATGTAGTTTTTATCAATCACAAATGCATCACGCTCCAAGCCAAACTGGTGACCTCATGTTGGCTTCCATTATAACTCTTAGCACAGTATGGATTACTTAATAAATGATTTTTGAATAGCAGAATAATTTCTAATGGTGATATACTTTTCTGAGGCAGTGCAACCGCGGGCTGGTTGAGCTACTGAGCGAATTATCAACTGGACGTGTTGATTAATACAGAGCTCCAGTTGTAGGAAGGTACATCCTACATACCTGGTATCACACCAGCTCTGAAACTTGATTAATCATTTGTGTGTTAGGCAGAATGGCTTATTGGCTTGATAGCAGTATACTTTTGATGGAGTAACCACTTGTTTGTTTACTGAAAGGTTGCAACGTGAAACAGCTAGCTTCATCTATTTTGTTTGTTCATTCACAGGATGAGGCCGTCGCTGGCTAGTCAGTGTATATTGCCCATTCCGAATTGCCCAGAGGGCAGTTAAGAGTCAACCACATTGCTGTGGGTCTGGAGTCACATGTAGGCCAGTCCAGGTAAGGATGGCAGTTTCCTGCCCTAAAGGGAATTAGTGAACAAGACGGGTTTTTCCAACAATCAACAATAGATTCACGGTCATCATTAGACTTTAAATTCCAGATATTTATTGAATTCAAATTCCACCATCAGCTGTGGCGGGATTTGAACCCTGGCCCCCAGATTGTTATCAGGGCCTCTGGATTAACATTCCAACACTAATACTGCTAGGCCATCATCTCCGTGTATTGTACAAATATTTAAGGCATCATGTGAGGGAGACTGGGTGCTGCAGAGGGACAAATGTGATAGGTGTAACTTCTTCCATAAGACTTTGTAATTTACAGCAAGTGGTAATTTGAACACGCGTCTCACACAGCATCGTCTGGGTTTTGCTTCTGAAGAAGTGTCACTGGACTTGAAACATTAAGCCTGCTTTCTCTCCGCTGATGCTGCCGCATCTGTTGAGCTTCTGTAGCACTTTCGTGTTAGTTTTGGTACGCCCCTGCCGTAGCATCAAACTGACTTGTCAAGTAGATCGTTAGGGTCCTCTTCATAAGGTTTCTAGTAAGATTGATCTTGTGATATGTCACATTGTAGGCATCCCAACATCTCCGATATCTATATGTTCGTGAAAACACAGGGGAAGTGTTAGAGATCTCCACCGTAATAAGTTGTATATACTCATCAATGAAAGTAGAAAATACTTGGATTTCTCCAGTTTGTTTTCAGGTAACAAAAATTAAAATAAATGATAAATCTAGAGAATAATAAATGGGAAAAGCTGGCTCATCACTGACAATTCCAACTAATTTGAAGTGGCAAGGTTATGATCTGAAATTAGGAACAAAAACAAAGTTGGTTGAAAAGCTCAGCAGGTCTGGCAGCATCTGTGGAGGAAAAAACAGACTTAACGTTTCGTGTCTGTGGAAGGGTCATCGGACCCGAAACGTTAACTCTGTTTTTTTCCTCCACAGTTGCTGCCAGACCGGCTGAGCTTTTCCAGTAACTTTGTTTTTGTTCCTGATTTACAGCATCCGCAGTTCTTTTGGTTTTTATGATCTGAAATTGTTGAACTAAGTGTTTATTTTGGAAGATTGTAAAGTGCCTAGCCAATCTATACCCTGAACTTGTGCTGAGATTTATTGGAACAGTGTAGGAACTGGCCCTGGACAGAGAGATCAGAGTTGGAGAGAAGTGAAAAGTTAAAATGATAGATGGCCAGAGGTTTATCAGGACATCATTGGATTGAAAGCAGGTATTCCTCAAACTGACCAGCTGACCCGCATTCAGCTTCTGCAGGGTAGAGAGGGCTGCACTATCAGCAATAAATACAGACTGCAATGTTGAGAGATTAACTAATCTTTATAAATTATTCTTGCTTTACTCCTCTAGAACATGCTGTAGTTCCTGAGAAGCAATCACATGGAAGACTTAACTAAGTGTGATGGGAAGAAATGACCCCATTCTATTTTACATGTGCCAGAATAAATTTGCCAAGAATTGAGTGACACAGAAATCTTCTGTGAAAACCATTGTCTAATTGTGAACACCACACATACAACAGATGCATTTCAAATATATTTCAAACAATTGCAGCACAGAAGAAAACCATTCAGATCTCATAGCCCAGGCTTTTGCCTTACAGTAAGGCCTAGACTCTTGGCAGCTCACGGCAGGTCTCTGCCCAGTCTCTCAGCGGCTTGTGGCAGGCCTCGTCCTGGTCTTTCGGCAGCTTGTGGCAGGTTTCAGCCCGGTCTCCGACAGCTTGTGTCAGGTTTCGGCCCGGTCTCCGACAGCTTGTGGCAGGTCTCAGCCCGGTCTCTCGGCAGCTTGTGGTAGGCCTCGGCCTGGTCTTTCGGCGGCTCGTGACAAGTGTCAGACTGGTGTCTCAGTGGCTCATGATGTCTCGGCTCAGCATGCGACTGGGTCTTTCCCGGGCATGTTCCCTCGGCACCGGGAAGATAAGACAGGCAACAGTTCCTGCAATAGCGGTGGCATCTACAGAGGGCCATCAAGAACAGACAGCCGAGGCCTCCTGGAGAGCAAGATAAGCGGTAGGCCCCATCAAAGAATGTTGAACTTTTAACCTATTCCTTTATTTTCCTAGTTTATATTAAGAAAGTCTTTAATGTTTACACTTACTTTATTTCTTTATTTTTCTACATATGCTACGAAGTAATGCTTAAATTTTTAATTGTTTTTCTTGCTACTTTGTACCTGAGTATTTTATACCTCGGTATCTTGGTGCCTTGGTATCGAAGATGTGTGGTGACAATGTACACTTTTCACTGTACTCCTGGACATGGGTCCTTGAGCACACGACAAATAAAACGTAAATCTAGCGAGTCACATTCCCTTGCTCTATGGCCTGTCAGTTTGTTACCTCCCAGTTCCACATCCAAATTTCTTTCAGAATAATCAATAGCACCCCTGCCACCTTCTCAAGAGCAGAGTATTCTGGGTTGTTGACATTTGCTGGGTTTAAGGGAATCTGTCCTTACACCTAAAACCCTTTAATCATTCACAGGATGAGGACATCACTGGCTCGGCAACATTTATCGCCCATCCTTAATTGCCCAGATGGCAGTTCAGAGTCAACCACATTGCAGTGTGCCTGGAGTCACATGTAGGCCAGACATAGTAAGGATGGCAGTTTCCTTCCCTAAAAGGCATTAGTGATCATTAGATTCCTAATTCCAGATATTAATGGAACTCAGATTCCACTATCTGCTGTAGTGGGATTCGAACCCAGGTCCCCCGAATGATATCTGGGTCTCTGGATTAACAATCCAGTGAAAATACGACTGGGCGATCACCTTCCCTGTGGACAAAGAGCAAATAGCAGCTCATCAAGCCTGTTGTCCCACACGCTAATTACCTGAGCACCATTACAGGACCTTTCTTCCCTCACCCAACCCCTCCCATGACACACTACCCTAGGCACACAAGCCATCCCTCATAAAACATCTGGGAGATACGTCATTGATGAGACTAAAAACAAAGCAAAGAATAATTGAGGAAAATGAAGGAAAAGGTCACCTGGAAAATTTATCTTCAATTCCCTCTACAAATACATATCTTTCACATCATGCAACCTCTTTGCCAGATTAGACAGGGATCAATGGGTGAGTATTGTGAGTATCAGAAAAAGGATACTAAAACTAATGAGGAATTTGAGCCATTTGTATCCAGCTTTCCCAGAACATAAACTGAACAGCATGGCCACAGAATAAATTATACTCCACTATAAACCTTAAAAGAACATCAATGTGATTCCATTTCCACTGCTGCCCCTATTTCGCACATAAATAAATTATTCTGGTCTGAGAAAAAGGAATATTCCAGAGATTTAACAACAATAGACAGTGTCACACATGAGGGACGCAGATGTGCACATCTTCCTGAACAGCTATGTCACAAGTACTCAAGGAAATGTATGCTTAAGGTTTTGTGTCAGGAGCAAGTCTCAGTGATTAAGAGAGTTTGCCTGTATTAGTCACTACAATGTCCTTATTTTTAACTGTCAAGTCCACAACTTGTCAAAAGTGTGCAAATTTAAGACATCTTCTTTTGAAAATCATCATAGTGGAAAACCAAAGCTACAATGAGAGCCAGGAACTTGAAAGCCATAAATGATACGAGGACACACTCATATAAATTATTATCTTTTAATGGAACAGCTAGAGTTACATATTAGACTTTTCAAAAAGACAATCAAAACCAAAAGAAAGACATGAACTAAAACTAAAAATGGCTGCTGTGACTTTCAAATGAAGAGTTTGTTTTCCACAACAGCATTTCCAGAAGAGGAAGACAGCAACTACAATCTTAGATTGCCAGCTGAGGTCCATGTTTTTGGAAGTAAAGATAGAAACACAGGAACAGAAGTAGACCATATGGCCCATCAAGCTTGTTCTGCCATTCAATTTGATTATAACTGATCATCTCATCAATACCACTTTCCTACACATCTAAATATCCCTGGCATAATTAGCCTATCGCGTTCTATCCCACATACACTCAGTGACTGAGCATCCTTAGCCCTCTGGGGTAGAGGATTCTGAGAATTCACCATCCACTGAATGAGAAAATTCTTCCAGACTTCAGTCTTCAAAGGCCCACTCCCTTAACTAAGACTATGTTCCATGGTACTATAATCACAAGCCAGAGAAACATCAAATCCTCGACGCTGCCTGGTCATATTCTACAAAAATTTTAATAAACTTCAAGGTAATTTTCTCATTCTTCAAAGTTCTTGAGAATGAAGGCCCTGTTTCCTCAATTTCTCTTCTTAAAAAGACCCTGCCCTTCCATGTGTTAGTCTGGCAATGATCCATGCATTTTCTGTATGTAAAGTTCATCCTTCTTTCGATATAGAGACAGCAGATGCATATGGTATACCAGTGCAGTCGCAGTGAGGTTCTATGCAATTACAACATGATACCTTTACATCAGTATTCAAATATAGCCTCAATGGCCTGCTGTTGTTCCAATGTAAACTCCCTTGCAATGAAGGGGAACATACTATTTTCCTGTCTAGTTATTTCTTGCACTTGCATGCTGGTTTTTAATATATCATGAACAAGCACATGCAAGCCCCTTTGGACACCAACACACCTTAACCTCTCATCATATAAGAAATATTCTGCCTTTCTGATTTAATAAACAAAGCAGATAACTTCTCTCTTATACTTGTATCACTGATAATGGGAACTGCAGATGCTGGAGAATCTGGGCTGGTTGTGTGGTGTAGTGGAAGGAGGGGAAGAACTGGGCTGGTTTTGTCTCATCCGCCTAGCCGAACTCGTCCCCACCTTCAACAACTTCACTTTCCATTCCTCCCACTTCCTACAGACAAAGGGGGTGGCATCATTGTGGCACCCGCATGGGCCCCAGCTATGCCTGCCTCTTTGTAGGTTACGTGGAACAGTCCCTCTTCCGCACCTACACAGGCCCCAAACCCCACCTCTTCCTCCGTTACATTGATGACTGTATCGGCGCTGCCTCTTGATCCCCAGAGGAGCTCAAACAGTTTATTCACTTCACTAACACCTTCCACCCCAACCTTCAGTTCACCTGGGCCATCTCCAGCACATCCCTCACCTTCCTGGACCTCTCAGTCTCCATCTCAGGCAACCAGCTTGTAACTGATGTCCATTTCAAGCCCACCGACTCCCACAGCTACCTAGAATACACCTCCTCCCACCCACCCTCCTGCAAAAATTCCATCCCCTATTCCCAAATCCTCCGCCTCCGCCGCATCTGCTCCCAGGATGAGGCAGTCCACTCCCGCACGCCCCTGATGTCCAAGTTCTTCAACGAACGCAACTTACCCCCCACAGTGGTCGAGAACGCCCTTGACCGCGTCTCCCGCATTTCCCGCAACACATCCCTCACACCCCGTCCCCACCACAACCACCCAAAGAGGATCCCCCTCGTTCTCACACACCACCCCACCAACCTCCGGATACAACGCATCATCCGCCGACACTTCTGCCATCTACAATCCGACCCCACCACCCAAAACATTTTTCCATCCCCACCCTTGTCTGCTTTCCGGAGAGACCACTCTCTCCGTGACTCCCTTGTTCGCTCCACACTGCCCTCCAACCCCACCACAACCGGCACCTTCCCCTGCAACCGCAGGAAATGCTACACTTGCCCCCACACCTCCTCCCTCACCCCTATCCCAGGCCCCAAGATGACTTTCCATATTAAGCAGAGGTTCACCTGCACATCTGCCAATGTGGTATGCTGCATCCATTGTACCCGGTGTGGCTTCCTCTACATTGGGGAAACCAAGCGGAGGCTTGGGGACCGCTTTGTAGAACACCTCCTCTTGGTTCGCAACAAACAGCTGCACCTCCCAGTCGCGAACCATTTCAACTCCCCCTCCCATTCCTCAGACGACATGTCCATCATGGGCATCCTGCAGTGCCACAATGATGCCATCCGAAGGTTGCAGGAACAGCAACTCATATTCTGCTTGGGAACCCTGCAGCCCAATGGTATCAATGTGGACTTCACCAGCTTCAAAATCTCCCCTTCCCCCACCACATCCCAAAACCAGCCCAGTTCATCCCCTCCCCCCACTGCACCTCACAACCAGCCCAGCTCCTCCCCTCCACCCACTGCATCCCAAAACCAGTCCAACCTGTCTCTGCCTCCCTAACCTGTTCTTCCTCTCACCCATCCCTTCCTCCCACCCCAAGTCGCACCTCCATCTCCTACCTACTAACCTCATCCCACCTCCTTGACCTGTCCGTCTTCCCTGGACTGACCTATCCCCTCCCTACCTCTCCACCTATACTCTCCTCTCCACCTATCTTCTTTTCTCTCCATCTTCGGTCCGCCTCCCCCTCTCTCCCTATTTATTCCAGAACCCTCACCCCATCCCCCGTCTCTGATGAAGGGTCTAGGCCCGAAACACCAGCTTTTGTGCTCCTGAGATGCTGCTGGGCCTGCTGTGTTCATCCAGCCTCACATTTTATTATCTTCTCTCTTATACTCATTGTATTCCATCTGCTGCCCTCTTGTCCAATCACTTTGCATATGCTTGAGATCACGTTGCATCTTCTTCATAAATTACATTCCCATTTAGATTTCTGTCATCAGCAAATCTGGAAATATTATAACTGGCCCCCACATTGAAGTCATTTTGCACAGATTGTGAACAGATGTGGCCCTGGCTACTGATCCTTGTGGTATCCCAACCGTGCAGTCTGCCAGCCTGCAAACTGCCCTCTTATTCCTGCTTTCTGTCTGTCTATTAATCCATTCTTATCCATACTAGTACATTGCACCTGATACTAATTTTGTTTACTAGCCTCTTCTTTGGGACTTTATCGACAACCTCTGAAAATCCAAACATAAAATATCAAGTAGACCTTCTTGTTGTAGGCTATGTGGTCCTTCTGCAAGTACAATTGTACGTTAACCATCAGAAATATTTCAGTGCATTTTCCTAATCTTACATCTACTTGCTCTTCATACCTTCATAGTTTCCTTTGCTCTTGTTCCTAGTTTCAAAGTAAACTATAGTACATTTAAAAATAATGTGATTTTATATTTCCTAGATAGTAACTGCAACCAAAATAGACAGCCAGCTACAATCTGTGAGCTCTTCAGTTTTATTTTCCCTCTTTGAATCTAAATTTGACCAAAGTTTGTGTGTGCATCTGTGAGTATCTGTGTGTGTGTTTTCTGTGTGAGTGTGTGCCTGTGTGTGTGTCCGTGTGTGTCTGTTTCTGCGTGTCTGTGTGTGTGTGCCTGTGTGTGTAATCCCTTAAATAGAAGCAAAATAATTTATATTAATGATTTGTATGTGAACATAGAAGTTATGGTTAGTAAGGTAACATTCTGGAGAGTGTTGCTGGACAAAGAGACCATGGTGTACAGGTTCATTGTTTCTTGAAAGTAGTTGCAGGCATGCAGAATAGCAAAGAAGGTGGTTGGTATGCTTGCCTTTATTCGTCAGTGCGTTGGGGATAGCAGTTGGAAGGTTACAACCAATGGCTGTAAGGACATTGGTTAAGCCACTTTTGGAATACTGCATTAATTCTGGTCTCACTGCTGTCGAGAAAATTTTGTAAAACTGGAAATGGCTCAGAAAAGATTTACAAGGATGTTGCCAGGTTTGCAGGGTTTGAGCTATTGGAAGAGGTTGGACAGCCCGGGGCTATTTTCCCTGGAACGTCGGAAGCTCAAAGCTGACCTTTTATTGAGGTTTATAAAATCATGAAGGCATGAATAGGGTAAATAGACAAGGCCTTTTCCCCAGGGTTGGGGAGTCCAAAATTAGAGCACATAGGTTTAAGGTGAGAGGGGAAAGGTTTAAAAGGGCTCAAAGGGGCAACATTTTCACACAGAGAGAGGTGTATATATGGAATGAGATGGTGTGGAAGGTGGTCAAGGATAGTAGAATTACAACATTTAAAAGAGATCCAGATGGGTATATGATTAAGAAGGGTTTAGAGGGATTTGGGACTAGGCAAATGAGGCTAGATTTATTTAGGATATCTGGTTGGCCTGGATGAGTTGGACCGAAGGGTCTGTTTCTGTGCGGTATAGTGCTTTGACTCTAAAATATCACAAATGCTCTAAATTTGAAATAAGAACAGAAATTACTGGAGCAACCTGGCAAGTCCAGCAGTACCTGTGGAGAGAGAAATAGAGTCAATGTTTGAGTCTGGTATGGCACTTCTTCAGAATAGAGTTACTTATGCCTTAGTCAAGCCAGCGTGTCTCACCAATTATGAATTCCACCTTCACTAAAAAATCCACGCAGTACTACTTTTCCTTCCAGTTATTAGAAAAAGCTACTGAAACTTTCATTTTGCGGTTTAAATTTCCAGATGAAATGTGTGTATTCCTTACAGTTATTACAAGATTCAGGCTCCTGAGACAGTGTGTGACAAATTTGTAGAAAATTGAAAGCAGGAATAGAATAAACAGACTTTCTGGATAGCAGTGCATTATGGATGGAGCGAAGCGGGTCAGTATTTGGCCATCCCCTCTTTACAATCGATATTTCTGACTTACATAACGGGACTATATCCATATTTGCTGATGATATAAAGTGGTATTAGAAAGCAAGTTGTGAAGTGAATATAAAGAGGTTTAAAAGCGATCTAAACTGGTTAAATGATGGGAAAAGAAGGTGACAGATTACTTGTAGTTTGAGGTAATGTTAGCATTTTGCAATCTTTCTTGCTGAGCACTAAATTCAATAATTTCAATCCATAATCCCTGTCCATGCCCAAACCTACGTACCACTGAACTCCTTCCCACTCTCTTCTGTTTCCTTTTTCAGCATTGTTTTGTTTTTTACCCAACTTTTCCTTTCAAACATCAGCACAACTGACCTGGGCACATCTTTTGTATCTTTGTCTCATTTTTTGTTCCATCAGCACTTTCTTTGGCTCTGTGTGACTATCTTTCCTGTGTTTCAAGTTCTCATGTCTTACTCTCTCACTGACTTTCCTTTTGTCCTTGTCCTATCCAACCCTTGCTTAATACTTTTTAGATTCTTCTGGATTCTCCTATTTCTGTCCAAAAGTCCATGACCTGAATCGTTAACATTGCTTTCTCTCCATTTCATGGTTGGGGTTAGTAGACCAGTAACATCAATGCTCCATTCTCTACACTGAGTATAAGATACATTAGAGGATAGACCACTGGCGTGTCTGGAGAGAAGAGACATTTTGCCTGCATAACTTCTTTTAGTTTAATAATATATTTTATTCATAAAAAGTATCTATATGTGCAGAATCACAAATGAAGTTCGTTCTGTCCAGCACAATATCAAGGAAGCAAACAAACCCTTGAATAAAAACTAAAAGAACTTTGGATTCTGTAAATCAGAAACAAAAATAGAAATTGCTGGAAAAGCTCAGCAGGTCTGGCAGCATCTGTGGAGAGAAATCTGAGTTAATAGTTTGAGTCGAGTGCCCCTCCGAATCTCCAAACATTGGCGTTTGACTCTATCCAAACAAACAAACAAACCAAAGACATGCCAAGCTTGAACAAGACAAGACTAAATTTACACAACGTTTGAGGCACAGGGAGGGGCCGAAAACTGAACAGAGCCCCATTTAACATCATCAGGAATATCCATCTTACATTAATTTGTTTGGCATAATTGAGGTTAGCATGAAGAACTTTCTTTCTCAACCTCTCACCTTGCTTGAGGCATGGTGAGCCTTAGGTTAAACCATTGCCAAGTTGCCTCTCTTTAGTGAGACAGTTGGTTTATAGTCCTGTAAGACTATGGAGATTTTACTGTTACCTTTCGGACTAAGAGGATTTGTGTAGAACATGTCTGCTGCTCTGGAGAAGTCATGCAGATCTCAACTGCCTCCACCCAAAGACAAAGTGCCTTCATCAGATTGGGTGGAATTGAATATAACGTCAACATTAACCCCTTCTGAGCCATTAGCACATACAGCACTGTACATATACAGCACTGGGCCTGCTGAGCATTCCCAGCAATTTTTTTTGGTTTAATTTCAGATGTCCAGTGTCCTCAGCTTTCTGTTTCCCAAAATGCGGAATCAATCACTTTGGCAGGGAAATTAGAGAAGTAGATTTTTTGTGCTGCAAGACACTAGTCTGTAAACATTGGCATCCAAATTGATTTAGGTGTCTTTGTATTCAAATCTCAAGCAGTTAACGTGCAGGTACATGAAGTAATTAGGACTGCAAATATTTGGCAAGATGGCATCTGGATTATTGGCTACAGTTTTGATCTCCCATACATTTATCTTAGAGGTAGTGGAGCAACGCAGGTTCATTAAATTGCTTGCTAGGATGAAAGGGGAATGCTAGGAAATATAGGAACCATCAGGAAGAACAGACTTTATTGTCCATCACTAATTGCTCTCTAGTAAGTGGTGATGAACCCCTTTCTTTAAACTGCCACTGTCCATGTGATGTAGGTAGGCCGAAATTGCTTTTAGGAAGGAAGTTCCAGTATTTCGACCCAGTGAGAATGAAATAATGGGTGAGCTACTGATAAGTCTGGATGGTGAATGACTTGAAGGACAAATTACAGAAGGTGATGTTCCCATATGTTTCTTGCTTGCCCTTGATCCTCATGGACCAAGTTTGGAAGGTAGTGTTGAAGAAGCAACAACAGGTTTCTGTGGTATTCTTAGTCCCAAGGATTTGCTCTATCTCAGTCTTGCACTGATGGGTCAATGCACCTCATGAGAGGGGAGAGGTTGAGAAAGAGGGGCCTTTATGGTAACCTCAGCCAATGCAGGATTTAAACCCACACTCCTTTGCTCTGCATCACAAATCTGCTGTGTAGCCAACTGAGCTAATCAAGCCTTTACAGTATATCTTGGTGGGAGGGGGAACGAAAGCATAAAGTGGCGGATGACTTGTCGATCACATGTACTGTGTTATCCTGAATGCTACTTAGCTCCTTGATTGCTCCTGGAGCTACACTCATTTGGGCAAGTGGAGGGGCTTCCATCAAGATCCTGGCACGTACATTGTAGACTGTGGGCAGTCAGGAGGTAAGTTAGGAACTGCAGAATTCCTGATTTCTAACCTGCTCTTGCAGCAGTCGTATTTGTGTGAGGCATCCAGCTAATTTTCCATGAACTATCTCATTGCTTGGGAGAGTTGGGGTAAAGGTTAAAATCTGAGCCACAATCTTATCCATACACACACTTAGCTTCCAACATTCCTTCTGAATGTACAATAAACTGCAGGGTGCAGTGTTGACTGCTGCATCAGAGTATCAAAGCTTTAATATCAGGAAACAGAAGATGATGATAACAGCTCTCATCAGGACGGGAGGTTGTTAATTGGAAAGCCATGTTTATAACAGTTTAAACAAATACATTTTGTAAGAAAAATACTTGATATTCTCATTAAAAGGTGTATTTCCTGAATCCTACGTTAGAACGATAACTATGCTTTCAAGGGTATTTTGTTCTTTCTAAACCATTACAGGGTGTGAGATAACAAGGTGTAGAGCTGGATGAACAGAGCAGGCCAAGCAGCATTAGAGGAGCAGGAAGGCTGATTGTTCGGGCCTCGACCCTTCTTCAGAAATGGTGGAGGAGAAGGGGGTTCTGAAATAAATAGGGAGAGAGTTTGAGGCAGATAGAAGATTGTTAGAGAAGATAGGTGGACATGAACTTCCAGGTGAACTTAAGGTTGAGGTGGAAGTTTGGGGCCAAGAATGCCTGCCTCTTTGTAAGTTATGTGGAACAATCCCTCTTCCGTACCTGCACTGGCTCGAAACTCCACCTCTTCCTCCATTACATTGATGACTGTATCGGCCCCACCTCGTGCTCCCACGAGGAGCTTGGACAGTTCATCCCCTTCAGCAACACCTTCCACCCCAACCTTAAGTTCACCTGGACCATCTCTAACACCGCTCTCTGCTTCCTGGGCCTCTCTATCTCCATCTCTGGCAACCACCTAGAAACCAATATCCATTTCAACCCCATTGACTCCCATAGCTACCTAGAATACACCTCCTCCCACCCATCTTCCTGCAAAAATGCCATTCCCTCCTCCCAATTCCTTTGCCTCCACTGCATCTGCTCCCAGGATGAGGCATTCTACTCCCATACATCTCAGATATCCTTGTTTTTCAAGGACCACAACCTCCCCTCCACAGTGGTCGAGAACGCCCTTGACCGTGTCTCCTTCATTCCCCACAGCTTATCCCTCACAACCCCTCCCCACAAAAACAACCAAAACAGAATCTCCCTTCTCCTCACGTACCACCGCACCAACCCCCCGATCCAATGCATCATCCTCTGACACTTCCGCTATGTGCAATCTGACACCACCATCAAAGACATTTTTCCCTCCCCACCCTTATCTGCTTTCCAGAGGGATCACTGTCTCCATGACTCCCTTGTCTGCTCCACACTCCCCTCTAGCCCCATCACACCTTTTCCCTGCAACCACAGGAAGTGCTACATCTGCCCCTATACCTCACCTTTCACCCCATCACAGGCCCCAAGCAGACTTTCCACATCAAGCAAGGGTTCACCTGTACACCTGCTAATGTGGTATACTGTATCCGCTGTTCCTGTTGCAGCCTCCTCTACCAAACAGAGGCTTGGGGACTGCTTTTCAGAACACCTATGCTCAGTTCGCACTGAACAGCACCTGCCAGTGGCAAACTATTTCAACTCCCCCTCCCAGTCCTCAGACAACATGTCCATCCTGGGCCTCCTGCAGTGCCACAACAATGCCACTCAAAAGTTGCAGGAACAGCAACTCATATTCTGCTTGGGAACCCTGCAGCCCAACAGTATCAATGTGGACTTCACCAGCTTCAAGATCTCCCCTCCCCCTACTGCATCCCAAAAACCAGCCCAGCTCGTCCCCGCCTTCCTAACCTGTCCTTCCTCCTACCTATCCCCTCCTCCCACCTCAAGCACCACCTCCATGTCCTACCTACTAGCCTCACCCCGCTCCCTTGACTTGTCCGTCTGCCCCAGACTGACATATCTCCTCCCTGACTCCCCGCCTCCACTCACCTTTACTGGCTCCATCCCCGCCTCTTTGACATGTCTGTCTCCTCTCCACCTATCTTCTCCTCTATCCATCTTGTCTCTGCCTCCCCCTCTCTCCCTATTTATTTCAGAACGCCCTTCCCCTCCCCAATTTCTGAAGAAGGGTCTAGGCCCGAAACACCAGCCTTCCTGCTCCTTTGATGCTGCTTGGCCTGCTGTGTTCATCCAGGTCCACACCCTTGTTATCTCAGATTCTCCTGCATCTGCAGTTCCTACTATCTCTGAAACCATTACAGCCTGTCCTGAGTTTGTGAATGGACTCCATTAAATTTAAGACTTTCCTTTTTCTTATTGTTGGATGCTGTTCTTGATTATTTAGTCTAAGCAACTTTTAAGATTATCTCCCTAATATGAACTTTGATGAGTAGTATCTGAAATTTATGCAGTTTATGATATTGTAATTGCAATATAGAAAAAAGACTGTACACAGTTTTATTTAATACAAATGTAATTTGTGATAGGGTTATTAAATTGTCTCCCTCAGTCTGGTGCTGCAACTCAGAAAACTGCCTACCCCAGTTATTACGTTTGCATCAGTTACAAAGGCTAGATTGGAAGACTATATTTTTGGAAGAGTACCCAATGTTGTCTTTAAAGTTTCACAACCAAAAGCTATGATTATAAGGAATTCTTCATCCTTGTGATTTGGCGATTCTCCTTGCCTGGCCAAAATGTATTCGATGTTACTAAAGAGGAAAATAGAAATTGTTCAGCTTAATGGATTGATCATTGACTTTCTCTGAGTGAAGATGTTCCTCCTCATCTCAGTCCTAAATGGCCCAGAGTCACTTACTCTGTACCTGTCTCCTTGCTTCTAGGCTCATCAGCCAGAGAAAGTATCCTACCTACGTCTTCTTTGGTGTGACCTGTAAGATGTTTGTAAGTTTTAATGAGATTATCTCTAGTTCTTTGAAACTCAGTACAGACTGAGTTTCTTCAATCTTTCCTCAAAAGGTATCCTGAAAAACTCAGCTGTTAATCAGGTAACCCTCCCTTCTTCTCCAACTGGACTAATTCCAGGGATAGCTGAATCGATGTATGAAGAGATATTGGATCGGTTAGGACAATGTTCGCTGGTGTTTAAGAGCATGAGGGGGTTCTCATAGAGACCTATTAATTGCCAACAGGCCCAGACAGGTTAAACAAAGAAAGGATGTTCCCAATAATTGGGGAGCCCAGAACCTGGGGTCCCAGACTGAGGATATTGGGTAGGCCATTTAGAACTGAGATGAGGAAAGATTTCTCACCGAGACAGTGATGAGCCAGTCGAATTCTCTGCCACAGAAAACAGTCGAGACCAAAACTTTGAATGTTTTCAGGAAGGATTTAGATTTAGTTCTTAAGCTAAAGGGATCAAAAGATATGGGGAGAAAGCAGGAACAGGGTATTGAGTTGGATGATCAACCATAATCATAATGAATGGTGGAACAGCTTGTAGTGCTGAGTCCTCCTCACATTTTTTTATGTTTCTATGTTTCATCCATGGCAAATATAATTGATGTGAAAACCAAAATGGCTGTAGTCGCACTAAGGCTCCATTCAATTACAACAAGAAGTAATTTCATCAGAGATAAAGCAATAAGTCATGTCTGTTAACATAATCTAAACTAAGAAGTAAGGTTAAGAAAAGCTCTATGAAGCATAAATACCAGCATAGACTAGTTGGGCTGAATGGCTTCTTTCTATTTTGTAAATTCTGTGAAATGAGCACTCCATGTAAATTTAAACCAATATTTTAACCTTATGGGGTAGCTATGCTTCTAACCTTCTATGCAGTGTCTCTCATTTCTGAATTTAGTTTCAGATAATAGTTTCAAGATCCATTGAAGACTGGCAACAAATGTATCTCTCAGATTCGTGTAAAGCTGCCAATCAAGCATGTACTTAAAGAGCCACAGAAGTTATTTGTATTTGAATTGAATTGCTTGCCTTTTTCTTAGGAACAATTTAATCTATTCCAAGCATTTTGGATGACCATGATAAGTTGCTTCTTTGGCGAACAATAGCAGTAAACATTCACTTATTAATGTATTTCAAATTGACTTCTGAATTGTAAACTGTAATGGATCTTCTACGCAGCCTGTGAAAACTGTTCACAGTAGCCCCACTTAAAGTGCCTGCCAATCTCGCCAGTGAAGATATGGAAATGTATCATCTTTCCTATTTTCAGAAATGTGACAGAAACTTACTATTGGACAAGTGAAGCATTCACCGCAAGATAGAATTGCACCTTCAGCAAAAGATGGACAGAATGATATAATTGCACAAAAATGAGTAAAACCAAAAAGTGCTAATGTGAAGGATTTTTTTACATTAACAATGAGTCAAATGCAATGCAAGATATCACAAAATATATGTGTCACGTATAAATTCTGGAATATAACTTTGAAGTTTTTTTTATTCATTTAGAATAACTGGGCATCAGTGACCGGTCCAGTATTTATTGCCCATCTCCAATTGCCCTTGATAAAGTGGTGGTGAGCAGCCTTCCTCAACCACTGCAGTCTATTTAGTGTAGGGAGGAAGTCCAGGATTTTGACCCAATGGCGCGATGGAACAGCAATGTATTTCCAAGTCAGGATGGTGAGTATCTTGGAAGGAAATTTGCAGGTGGTGGTGTTCCTATGCATCTGCTGTCCTTAACCTTCTAGATAGAAATGGCTATGGGGTTAGAAAGTGTCTCCTTCCCTGTCTATTCCAATGACACTGAGACCAATTATACCAACTAATAATTAAATAGAATAGAGCTTTCTCTTTCTAAAGGTTAAACTTAGCAGTAGCTTGATTGCAGTCTTTAAAGTTATACTGGATTGGACAGGATGTGTAGAGAATGAATCAAATTTTCATCACCAAGATGAGTATCGCAAGTCAAGAAATTTCCGACTTGGTCTGATCAGTTCAGTTTAAAATACTTTCATGGAATTTAATTTTCCCTCTTGTGAGATTATGTCAACCAACCCCAGAAGCAGATCTTGGGTGCTCACAGGGGAAGGCAAGTATCGAGATAACCTGGCAAGAAGGCCCAGCTCAATTCTCCAGGAATTCATCCACATTGTACTAAGTTATATGTAACACTCTCAGCCTTATAGGGAAGATAACCACCTCTCCTGACATCTCATGCCTCACATTTCACCTCCATGCTAACTTGCATTCTCAAGCAACTTCTAATGTCCCTCAGGCCCTTCCCAACCCCCATTCGCACCATATTAGCCCCATTGCCACTCATCCTAAATGCTCCAGCTCAGTCCTCAGAAACCAAGTGGAGATGAAAAGAAGATCTAATACAGCTGTCACTCATAAACTCTTGGCAATGAAAAACTTCAAACTCAAGAAACCTCACATTATGTAGTTAATTTCATATAAAAATAAACAAACTTCAATTCAGACCCTGCATTAAAAACAACTAATCCTTTACTGGTCCCTTTGAATCATTAATCAAACTGTGAACTCTGTGGTTCAGCTGAGGTAATTATAGCTTTTGAAACCGATTCAAGCATTCATAATGACATAATAAGAGCCGTTGGGGATAGGTCAACAAAATCCATATTGGAAGTATATGGAAGCATGATAATTATTTTCCAAATTAATTCCAGACAGCCTTTCAATCAAAGCAGTCCAGCAGAGGTTGTTTTTAAATTTTCACTGACAGCTTAAGCCTTTTTTGTTAACATGTTTAATGGAGGATAAGGAAAAAGCTGAAGATCGTGACACTTAAATAGGCCTTTTCCGTCCTTCAAGGATGTTTATGTCAGAACACAGCAGTAAGTTCAAATGGCCCTACAAAGTTATGGTTTCCTGTCTTGTAATTCCTGTAATGTTGTTAGCACAGTTTAGATCACCTAATCATGAGATTAATTGCATAGTCTTTGGGTTTGAAATTCAGACTTAGCAATACGCTTACCAAAAGAGCCATCAGGGGAATCCTTCAACATTCAACTTGTTGTTTCATTATGAATTAACATCAGGTTAATAAAATATGATAATTGCCACTAGACCAGAAAGATCTGTAGAAGGAATCAGTCCCAGTGTAAGTCTGAATGAGATAGAAGTGTCCAGATTTCCAAATGAGTTTCTTGAGTCGTCGATGCAATAAGTATCCACTTCTGGTCACAGCTACACTTTTAGTCAACTTCTCCTGAGACTCTACATTCCAAGTGAGCTGCCCTCAAACCCCTGCTGAACCATTATTTCTGTTCCTGTTATGGTAACAAGAAACAAATGGAAATCATGGACAGAACCCTGTCTTTTTTTTTCATATAATAAGTCCATTCTATTTAATTCTTGGATTTGTTTGTTTATATTCTGGGTAGAAGGTTGTCTCCCTTATTGTTGGTTTGTTTAATTTTATTGGAATATTTGGCACTGAGTAGTCAGTTGGATGGCTTCTGACATGTAATAAATTCCATGTACTCTCTCCCTTAGGCAAAGTGCAAGTTAATATCTGTTCCTCTCGCAATAACTCAATCCTCCCCCTTTAAATTCAAAACAGACTATTAGAAAAGGGACTGTTTTACTTGCATGGCTTGGGGTGAACTGCCCAATCAGGGAAATTGTTATTTCAACAAAAATGACTTGCATTTGTATAGCATCTTTCATGTGGGAAAGTATCCAAAGGTGCTTTACTGGGACTGTTAATCAAATAAAGTTTGACACTGGGCGACATAAGGGGATGGCCAAATCCTTGGCTGTAAAGGTGAGTTTTAAGAGGCATTATAATGAAGAAAAGGGAGATAGAAAAACAGAAAATTTTGAGGGGTAGTAGTTCCAGAGCTTAGGACATCAGCAACTGAAGGCAGGCAGGTGGGATCCTGGTTCAATGGCACATCTTGGAGGATGGTACCTTGAATAATACTAAGCTGGGCTGTCCATACAGATTATGCACTATAACTACTGGTGTATAGCTCAAACCCACAAAAAAAACTGTGTTTGCTGCTCCTATTATAACAGAGTTGGGGCCAAAAAATTGTCAGAAACAATAAGCGATAAGGAACAGTCATCTGAAAATTATTGGATCTAATTTAGAAATGACAACACTGTAAACATGAGCAATAGGAATGGAACATGATCCCTCACTGTTTAGACAGTAAGTAAGTCCTTTTGGCTGCACATTGGAAGCTGTGTCGGCCCTTGGGCAGTCTTGTGAAACGGCGTATTGTGAGTAAGCCTCTATACCATCCACATGTTGTGCTTAATGTGTTCTAATTCATTATAAATTAACGTATATCATCCTTTAAATGTGTCTGCACATAGTCTGCAGGGAGTTTTACTTTCACTGAAATAAATGTAATAGCAAAGAATTTTGAAGTGATTTTTTGGCCAACACTCAACACTTGGGATTGGAGTACTCTTCGGATTAAAGGGCAGCATCCCTGATTGACAGAGTGGGTGTTAGCTGGTAAAATTCATGATTGACAAAGTGAATGTTACATATATAACACTGTTGTGATTATCTTGATGGATATCAGAAGACACAGGCTGCTCCATCAACTTGGAGTGAAAGATAATGCCACAATTCCTTTCTCTATCTCTTAAATTCCTAGAACATTGGAACCATAAATCCTGCTATCCTGTTATTTAACTCTGCATCCTAAAAGCCACAGGGCCTAAAAGCTAAAGCTTATTGAAAGCCATCAATTATTCCACATCTTACTTCCCCTTTCTTGAACTTTTTAACCTTAAGGTTCTAGCCTCCAGCACCTCACTACAAATATCACTCCATTCACTTGGACTATATGTGAATACACCAACTTTTAGTAATTTATGAAGTGGTAATTAGCCTGCAGGTTTCTAATGATGTGAATAGAATCACGTTGAAGCAGTGGTAGGGTCTGGTCTTGTCTGATGACTAGAGAGGCAGTGAGAGAGCTCCATTACATCTTCCAGGGAAGGTGCACTGAACTTAGCCAATTAGATATTGGTAAGGCCACTAGCAGCACTTCATCTGACTCAAGCTCCTGAAAAGGGAAGTCCTGCCTGGCAAAAGCTGCCAGCTAAACAGAGGCTTAATGTTTATAAATCTGTCCACTTCAACTTTGAGTATACTGAATGATGTGGCCTCAACAGCCCTCTGCAATAAACAATTCCACAGACTCGTTACCCTCTGAGAGGAAAAACTCGATCTTCATCTCTGTCTATAATGTGTAACCCTTATTCTGAGATTATACCCTTCTGCCCTAGACTCTGTCACAAGGAGAAACAACCTTTTTGTGTCTACCCTGTCAAGTCCCATAAGAATCTTATACATTTCAATATGATCATCTCTCACTCTTCTATATTCCAACAAGTACTGGCCCAATCTACACAACCTCTCAATCATAAGATAGCCCCTCCAAACCTGATATCAGCCAAATGAACCTTCTCTGGGCTGCCTCCAACGATGATATATCTTTTCTTACATTAAGAGCGTTCCAGCTGTGGTCTGATTAGTGCCTTGTATAGTTATAGCAAAACCACTCTACTTCTATAATCCATTCCCTTAAAATTAAAGGCAAATAATCCATTTGCCTACCTATTACCCACTGACTCTAGACGCAAGGTTTTTGTAATTCATGGATGAGGACTTCCAAATCTTTCTGCTCTGTAGCTTGACACAGTCTCTCTCCATTCAAATAATACTCAGCTCCTCTATTCTTCCTGTCAAATTGCTTAAGGTCACATTTCCCTGCATTCTATTCCATCTGCTAGGTTGTTGTCCATTCACCTAACCTATATCCCTCTGCAGACCCTTTGTGTCATCCTGCCTACGTGCCTTCTCACCTATTTTATATCCGTTTTAAATGACACATGGAGCTTTTGTAACAAGTGCCACTATACCAGGGTTACCAAACAGCCTGATCCTTTTTAGGGGTTCCTGTGAGAGTGTGTAGAAGAACATCAATGCTGACATGATTTTTATGTGGGCAATGTTCTCAGCCGATTGCCTTTTCCATAGACAGTCCTTCAGGATGATGAATTAAGGATGACTTGCTCCCTCTTCAGTTCAATGGGTATTGAGATGGCTGATATGTCTAATATGTGACCCAAGACTCTGTAAAATGTGAGTCAAGCAGCCCTTGAAGGGTCTTTCAGCTGGGTTGTTTTGTTCTCAGCAGAGCAATCCCATGGTGGCAGTCACATTTCTGTGTTGGAATGGTGTGGGTTCAAGTCCTATTCTAAGAAACTGAAGCACAAATTCTTAACGCCACACTGCCCGAATGTGTAACTCCTGAAACATGTCATTATTAGCGTCTCATCTACCCCTTAAGTGGGAAGTGAAAAGCCCCATGACACTATGCAAAGAAGAACAGAAACCTTCCCTGGTTTTTGAACCACCATTCATCCTTCAAGTAACATCGCTGAGCCAGATGGCATGTTAATTTATTCCATCACTGTTTTGGGGGAGCGTGCAGAGTGTAATTTGCCAGCAATGTTTTATGATACTGCAGTGGCTACACTTCAAAAGAAATTTATCATCTGTGAAGTACTTCAGGGCATCCAGTGGTCATGAAGGATGCAACGAAAACACAAATATTCTATTTTCTTTATATTTAACCACTTGGCACTGTTCTCTCAGCAGCAAAAAAAATCTCTTAGAGATTTTGTCAAAGCGTTTTGTCTTATACATCAGGACTTTCTGCAAGACCACCAATTCATGCACAAAACTAGTAATTATGCTGTATGAAAGGAGAATGTTGATTGGCTGGTGAATGGAATCTGATTAGTTGAGGTGTTGCTATGGAGAATCCACCCATTAACACAGATTGCAGTTAACTAACCAGGCCTTTAGTTAGCTTTAAATCAAACACATTAACTGAGATTGGCCAGGCTACAGCCCTGAGAAACGAACCGGTGAATGGATGTTACCTGAGATAACAAGGTGTAGAGCTGGATGAACACAGCCTGGGCCAAGAGGCATCAGAGGAGAAGGAAGGCTCATGTTTTGGACCTAGACCCTTCTTCATTTTCTGAAGAAGGGTCTAGGTCCAAAATGCCAGCCTTCCTGCTCCTCTGATGCTGCTTGGCCTGCTGTGTTCATCCCACTCTACACCTTGTTATCTCAGATTCTCCAGCATCTGCAGTTCTTATTATCTCTGAATGGATGTTACCTGTTGTGGTGATTTCAGAAAGGTGCAGTACATGTACATGTTCTTTTTGTGTGTAAAGAATGAGGCTTATATATTAATATATGAAGCTTTCAGTACTCATAATTGCATGACATTCTAAGCCCAACTGCCTATCTTAAATCGGTTGTCAGTGTAATTTCTGGCACATTCAGGATTATCGAGAAAACGCTATCTAATGGCAGAATCACATCCAATATTAGACATTGTGTTCTATATTTGTAAACATGGGCTGTTAGGATACAGGCAGTACCTTGTTTGTTGCGAACAACAAAGAAGGAAATGTTGTTTAATATAATCCACTGGTTTTTAGGATGTACAATTTAAATAACTGGCACCAGACTGGCATGGAAATGCATACACCACAGTACTCATGTGGCAGTCAGTGTTTTTTTTGATTTGACATCAGTATTGTGTTAGTGGTAAATACCACTCTTCTTATTTCTGCAAAGTAGCAATGTGAAACAGCTAGCTTCATCTTCTGCCCCTCAAATGTGGTTTCAGTGTTGTATTTTTTAACCCCTTGAATTGATATTCTTGTGAAATATCCTGATGAGCACAAGATGAAAAGATTTTACAAAATGTGACTTTTTTGGCAAAATTCTCGTTCTGTTCTGCCAAACAACTATTTGTACCATCTCAACTGGCAAACAATAAAGAGGCTTTAACTGACCGAAACGAGAACTGAGCTCAAACATTGTGTTATTTTTGAATCAAAGAAGGTACCTGTTCCTCACTTGGCTTTTTTCAGAAATGGCAAACATAATGCTCCAGGCTGTGAGATTTGCTCAAAGTGCTGTTTGGTGTGTATTGCTTCTTGCAACCAAGAATAAAGATAATACAAATTGAGCAAAAATAAACCCTCAGCTTGACTAATTGTTGTTATCAAATCTTGCCTCTGGGTCAGCCACGGCTGATGTGTGCTTGGGAATAAATGAAAGAAAATGTGTTGTTTCATGCATGGGTGGTTTTAATTGGTAAAATGACGTGGTCTATAAAGAGTAATTTTTATCAATATTAAAAGCAGTTAGGGTTTCAGTTCTCCAAATGTCACATTAGCAACTTGTTGGAAACTAATGCATTTTTTTTTCCTGAAGCTTTGGGCCCATGAGGAGAATATAAAAAACACTCTTTTACTTAATGGATGGTGTGAACTTTAGCTAAATAGCTACAATATAGAAGGGGCAAAAATATTGTGGCATGTATAGATTTCTTCTCTGAAGTGTCCCATTGATCATAGCCTGTGTGGTAATCTATTTTCTAACTGCAACCACTTGGCTATCAAATAACCTGTAACCCTTTCAGAGAGGAGGAGACACAGAAGTACACAGCAATGCTGTTGTAAAGTGCTAGACTTTACCTCTGCTGACGCAAGGTCAAATTCAACACAGCAGTGAAGAAAGACAGAAAGATGAAGGTCACCTTTTACTGCTGGCTGTTAAGAAAGTCGATGGGTTAGGAGGAGCAGAGATCATAAATAAAGTAAGCAATTCCCAGCTAGTTCCCAGTGAACAGTAATCCACACTGACAAAGCGGCATTTGAGACTGTGATTCAAGTTCAACATGATCCAAACTAGAGCTTCATCAACTGTGAAACTTTCTTTGTAATTATATTGCTAGTGGGTGTAATTGTGGGGACATTGCGGAGTGGACCAGTAGCTAGAAATCAGGGTGCTTTCTTGAAAATGTAAGTCTTTCAACACTGCGGTTAATTCTAAAATGAATCCCAGATTGAGTTATGAGCACTCACACTACTGAAATGGAAAAATGGCCCGTGTTCACTAACTAACAGACCTTACACATGCTCCCTGCATATTGTTGAAAAGGTTCAGGGACTGCTATGATTGTATGTGGGTGAGGTATAATAAGAACTTCAATTTTTTGAAGGCCTCTTGCATTTTTCTCAATTTGTTTTATGTTTTTCTTGGCTGTTGCTATGATGACAGAATCTCAAGACAGGGTAAGTTCCAGAATTGTCCGTTTTAATGAGATTGGATGGTTTGGCAAAACACAAATACACTGGTGTTTGTTTTTGATTAAGTTTAAATTGGCAACATTCAAAATTTTTTGTAACTGTTTATCTTTTAAAAACTGGGCATTAAACAGGCTATTCAGATATTTGCAGACATCTTGGTGACCTTTGCAGTTTCTGCTCAGACAACGGATTAACTTCAGTCTGAAAATGCCCCTGTAAGTTTCCAAATTTGGATAGGTTTCTCAGGTGGAAAGAAACCATTATTATCGGTTCAATGGAAAAGATCTAACAAATAATGTTCGCCAGAGCCAGGAAAATGAAATATCAAATAAGGTCTTCCAGAGAGTTAGACATAGCTGGTATGCTGAAGTGTTATGAAGCATTCCCCCATTGTTGATTGATCACCTCGACTTCTACCTACTATGCAGACAACAAATGCATTGAATCTAGCTATCATGAGTTCAAAGCCAGCTGCAAACAACAAATCTATGACTGTGTCCCAAAGACAAACAAGAAAAATGTTAGTCTGCCAATAAAACCCAGTGCAGAATACAAACCTAGGAACAAGACCATCAACTTCTGCCTCCTGAAATGTGGAAGCAGTGTATCTTAAAATTTCCCCACCCTATTCTGATTCCAAGTTCACCTATCAAGAAACATGACCTCCCAGTTAAAAAACAAACAAAAAATAACCAAGAGATAACACAATGTGGAGCTGGAGGAGTACAGCAGGCCGGGCAGCTTCTGTGGAACAGGAAAGTTGATGTTAGTGGCTGGGATCCCTTTTTCAGAAAGGTCCCAAACCGAAACGTCAACCTTCCTGCTCCTTTGATGCTGCCTGGCCTGCTGTGTTCATCAGCTCTATACTGTGTTATCTCTGACTCCAGCATCAGTAGTTCTTACTATCTCTAAAAATAACTAACTTCATTACCCTGTGAACATTCGTCTCTTTGAAGGAATCCTATATTAATTTTGATATATGATTTAAGTTTTACCTTTATAACCTTTCAATCAAATAGTGTTTTTTTCCAATAACGAATTAAACAGGTGAACGATGAACCATTGTTTTATTTAGAACATGTAACAATATATTACGTATCCTTCTCAAGTGTGTGAAGTAGGGCTTAGAATTTCAAAATGAATGCATGAATAAATAACTCTTTACTTAAGCCAACTTCATTTAAATTGACCGCACGCACTTCAGGGCTAAGAAACATACACACTTTCCCTTTCAAAAAACATGTTGACTATGGATACCAAGAGTTTTAGTTCTCTCCTGATCCCAACCTTGTTCAAAAGCATTTAAGTTTTTAAATTAGTTTTAGACAGCAAATGATAGAGTTTCAGCTTTGTACTCCAAACGTGACCACTTATTTTATGGAATGCGTTTTCCTTAAATTTCTGCTTGAATCCAGTTATATATTGTTGGTGGGAAATGCCCACGTACCAAACAAAATAATTGTACAATCTGCCATAGACCAGTGCAATTAGGGAGCATTTTAAAGCTTTGTTTTAATTATATCCTTAAAAAAAATCCCTTATATATTTAAAATGCTAATTTTGTGTTGTTTATTTAATGGAGCCGAAAATTGATTTAATGCAAAACCATAAGCATTTTTATTGACAGTGGCAATCCACAACCAATATCAATGTCTCAAATACAAATGACTGAAATAGACTTTAAAATGAATACAGAAACCTTGCTATTTATATCTGGTAACTGTCCATTTCTCAGTAAATTTAAAACAAAATTTACTTTAAAGTGAGTTTTTGTAGTATGGTAATTCTAACTTCCACCCAAAAAAAACCTGCTAAAACCTGCTAAAAACAACCTCCTGAAAAACTCACAAACAAGTACAAATAACAAAAGTACCTAAATGTTGTCATGAGTTGTAACTAATGTTATCAATGGGGCTGACTTCTCGAATCATGTTTTTAAATGAACACAAGATGACTTGATTTATGCAGAATGTAATTTATGTTTAAATTCTGCAAACATTTGCCTGAGTTCCATCAACCTTGAATCAAATATCTTGTCTTGCAGGAAAGAGCATTACTAGAGACTATTCATGTACAGTCACCAAGAAATCCAAAGGGAATTCATAAGAAGCCTCTCCCACAGCGTGGTGGCAATGTGGAACTATTGGGTTGAAGCAAAATTTATTGATGGATTGAAGGGAAAACTACACAGTGATAGGAAAATGAAGGGAATGGAGGGTTATGAAAGTAGGTTTAGATGAGGAAAATGAGAGGAGGCTAAAGGAGAGCATAATTATCATCACAATCTTGTTAAGCCGAGTGCTCTGTTTTTGTGCTGCATTCCTACAAACAGACAGTGCAAACAAGCAGAAACTCTGTTCCCAGTTAATAAAGTGAGAAGCTGGATGAACACAGCAGGCCAAGCAGCATCTCAGGAGCACAAAAGCTGACGTTTCGGGCCTAGACCCTTCATCAGAGCGGTCTAGGCCCGAAACATCAGCTTTTGTGCTCCTGAGATGCTGCTTGGCCTGCTGTGTTCATCCAGCTACACACTTTATTATCTTGGATTCTCCAGCATCTGCAGTTCCCATTATCACTCTAATCCTAGTGATTGTTACTCGAGACAAAATGCACAAAATTTGACTGTGGTTTGAAAAATATCGAAAACATGAGATTCAAAAAATGTGGATAAGATGTTTGAAATAAATTAGAGAGGTCTAAGGGACAGGAATTCTGAGTTATTTGAAGCAGCTGATTTTTGTTACTGATGGAAAAGATTTCTCAAAGGTGCCAGAAGTAAACACCGTGAATTGACCATTGGCTTGGTGACTTGCACCCCTTGCTGCTTCCAAATCATACATCAGTGCTTTCTTTACTGTTAAACATGCCATTTACTGATTGCTTCATTTGTTGTGCATTATCCTGCAATATTTCACCTTAATCAGCTATTGATTATCACTTGATAAATTTGCAATGGTTTTGTTGCAATCATTAATCCTTCATTGTAGGCATCATTAAACATTCACCGCACTGGTGGCCAGCATCCTGGGCATTCGATGTTGACCGTAGTAGTGGAACCAAAGGAGAATCAACAACAACAACAGTAACATGCATTGTATAGGACTTACAATGTCACAAAGTGTCTCAAAATGGAATTAATATCAATACAGTGTACAAGTTTTGGCATGCCACAGAAGAAGACAGCAGAATAGATGACAAAATATTTGGTTAAAGAGTTAGGTTTTAATTGTAGGAAGAGAATTAAGGAGGCAGAGAGATTCAGGGAAGGAATTCCTGATGATGGGAGGGAGCAAGCCTAAGATGAGCAGATTAAAAGAGGCCCAATTTGTGCGTGCTCAATAATCTCAAAAGGTGGTAGGGACTGGAGGAGATTATAGAGATACAGCAACAGGTAGAGTCATGGTGGGAGTTAAATGCATGGATGAGATTTTTTTAATCAAGGCATTGCCAGATCAAGTATCATGTAAGTCAGTAAGCGTAGGAAGAACGCAGGAGGGCTAGTGGTAACTAGGATTCTGTGATACGTTAGATATAGCCAGCAGAGGGTTGAATGATCTCAAGCTTATGGAGGATGAAAGATGGAAGCGTTGGAGTAGCCATGAGTCAAACAGTCAAATAACAAGTGTCAATAGACAAATAACAAGGCATTTGTTTATTAATATATTCTCCCTGGGTAACTGCAGTGTTACAGACTGGGGGACATTATATGTTATATTCAAAATTCAGATTGTTTTTGTCCGCGGTTATCAGAGGAGATTTGCTTATTTTAACTGTGACCATCACGTTATTCAAAGAAGTGGAATGATTTTCAACAAGAGGGCCATGTTTGGAGGTGGAGAACTATTGAAAGCGCTCCCTGCACTGTTCATGAACAGTTGTTGTTCCAAACCTGCTACAATTGGAAACCTTGTTACAGATTGCCAGCCATTCTTCAATCTTACACTTTATTTGGCAAATGTCAGGGAACATCCTTTTTGGCTCAAGGTTGCAATATCAACATCAGAAAATGTCAATAATGATGATTACCAATTGCATTGATCTTTCTTTTCCAGCTGTTCTTGAACGGTCGGATCCATAACCTAGCACCAGAAAGGATGCTGGGCAGCACTGCCATGATCAAATCCCTTCATTGCTCACATCAGCAGACAAGCTGTCTTCTAGCTAGCACGGCCCAGTGGCACTGATCCAAGCCATTCATAAAATTAGATATTCTTCCTGACAGGTATGATAATAAATATGTGGCTTCTGTTAAGATTGCAATCTGTGTGAAAAGTGGATTCTTGTTAATTGTTGTCATCCAAGCCACTTGAGATGTTTGAGGTTGCTATTCAGGTTTAAATGGATGTTCTCCACTGCAGACAACCCGTCCCCAACACCACTGTTCTTTGCTGATTAATCTTAAATCATAGTTGAGAAGAAACGAAACTAAGTTCAACAAAAAGAGGGAGGGAGAAAGGAAATGGGTAGCGATAGGCAATTGCATGCATCAAAATGTTCCTTTACATTACTTTTTTCAAAATGCCTCCTTAAAATGAGATAACATATGACTCTTCATGCCTTTTCTCCCTGCCACCCATACACATAGTTCACTCGAAGGTTATTTCTCTAATCTTCTGCATAAGGAGTGATATGTGAAGGGAACTTCTGTTTATTCAGCATGCTGTTCCTAGTACTGTTAGTGACTCGAGTTTGTGAACCTTCTGGAGGCAGACCTTGCCATGAGCACATTACATGCAGGGAAGTGGGGTGTCAAGATCCAATTTCAGTGGCCAACATCTCATAGCCTAAGGACAGCAACCTGAAATTAGACCAGAAATTACTGGAGAAACTCAGCAACCTGAAATTATCTTAGGTTATTTTACAAGAGTTTCTAGAAGCCATCAAAAGTTGTCAATACCTCAGGTAAGTGGTGTGGCAATTAATACATGAATTTTATTCACTTGCAAAAAATAAACAGAAATATCTGGGACAAAAGGCAGGCCTGTCTGTTCTCTGGTGTTAAAGGAGAAGTTGTTTACAGTGAGGATGAGCTTGGCCAAAAGCAGGAGGGTTAAGGTGGATGGGGACAGTTTGTGGGTTTTTTTCCCTGGAAAGAAGGAGGGACTGATGGGGGATGGACGTGTTAAGGGACTACACATGTTATGGTTGGTTCGCTCGCCAAGCTGGTTCATTGTTCTGCAAATGTTTCATTACCCTGCTGGGTAACATCATCAGTGCAGCCTCCGATGAAGCACTGTTGTGTTTTCCCTCGCAGTATTTAAGTTCTGGTGTTCATTGAGCTGGGTTACCACACTTCTGGTTTTCCTTCACAGTGAAGTATGTATAGGGTCTAGCTCTATGTGTTGGTTGATGGTTTTCTTAGTGGAGAAACAGGCCTCTACGACTTCCTGCGCTTGACTCTGTTTTGCCTGTTCCACGATCCTGGTGTTGTCGCAATCAAACTGACGGTTTTCCTTATCCATGTGGATAGAGATGAGTGAATATTGGTTGTGTCTTTTTGTTGCTGATTGATGTTCATGTGCTCTTGTGGCTAATTTTCTTCCTATCTGTCCAATGTAATGTTTGTAACAGTCTTTGCAGGGGATCTTGTATATTACATTGATCCTGTCCCATGTGGGTACGGGTCTTTGGTTCCGGTAAGCAGTTGCCGTAGGGTTGATGTGGGTTTGTGTGCTACTCTGATGGCCAGTGGTCATGGGAGTCTTGTGGTTAGTTCTGAAGTGTTCCTGATGTAAGTTACCGTGATGAGTGTGTCGGGGCGTGCAGCATCTTCTTGGCGTTGTTCATGTAATAGGCATCTTCTGACCCAGTTTTTCGAGTATCCATTGTCCTCAAATACTTGGAGAAGGTACTTTTCTTCTTTTTGGCATAGTTCTGTGTTGCTGCAGTGTGTTGTTGCCCGTTTAGTTATATGCCAAAAAACTTTATTCCTAGATGTTACCAGTCAGGACTGGAACCGGAACCAACCAACCACAGCATGCACAACCCGAGCAACTAATCTACGCAAAAACCTTAGGGATTACATGTCCATGGTGAAGAGTAGGCAGTGGAGCCTGTAAGCTAATAATCTGTTCTAGGTTTTGGATAGATCTTTGCACGCTTAGTATGCTTGCCTTAACTGGTCAGTGCATTTCGTATTGGAGTTGGGAGGTCATGTTGCAACTGTGCAGGAAATTGGTTTGGCCACTTTTAGAATATTGCATTCAATTCTGGTCTCTCTGCTACAGAAAAGATGTTGCGACACTTGGAAAGGTTCAGAAAAGATTTGCAAGGACGTTGCAAAGACTTGGAGAGTTTGGGTAATAGGGGAAGGCCGCATAGACTGGAGTTATTTACTCTGGAGCATTGAAGGCTGAGGGTGACCTTATAGAAGGTTATAAAATCACAAGGGGCATGAGTAGGGTGAATAGCCAAGGTCTTTTCCCCAGGATAGCAGAGTCCAAAACTACAGGGCATAGGTTTAAGATGAGAGGAGAAAGATTTAAAAGGGACCTAAGGGGGAACATTTTCATGCAGGGAGTGGTGCATATTTGGAATAGGCTGCTAGGGGAGGTGGTCGAGGCTGGTACAGTTACAACATTTAAAAGACAGCTGGATGGATGATATGAATAGGAATAGTTTAGATGGAAATGGGCCAAATAATGGTTAATGGGACTTGATTTATTTAGGATATCTGATCCGCATGGACAAGTTAAACCAAAAGGTCTGTTTCCATGCTGTACAGGTCTATGACTCGCTCAGGAAATCAAATAATAGTGTGGAAAGGAAAATGGATGTGGCCAAAGATCAGTCATGATTGTCTTTCATCGCACAGCAGATTCAACTAGTTGAATCTACTTATGTACTTTTCTTTGAATAGTGTCATGGGATCCTTTAGATCCACCAGAGAGGATAGGTAAAGCCTCAGTTCAACATCTCCTTGAAAACACATCACCTCCTGTAATGTATTATCTCATTATGGTACTGAAACTCTGTATTTGCAATTTCTGCCTTTCTTTACTTTGTTGTGCAATCTTGTGCCTGATTGAAACTGTTTTGCGACTATCTTACTCCCCTAAGCATGCAAATGGCTTGCAGATAAGGCATCCATCCTGTCTGGCTATTCTAGATTCAAGCTGTGGCCATAAGACGTTGACCACACCACCCAGTCTTTCACAGTAAGAGATGAAGGAGCATGGTGCTACGCTTTCATCCACCTCTTTACTTCTTTAGTTACAAACTACTGAAGACTGATAGCATCTGTTGAGATTAATTCAGACAGGCGAAACTAGATAAATTGATAATTGAATAAAATTATTAACAAAGGAAGTGATGACCTTATTTCAGAGAACTGCTGTCATTTAACTTTTATCAGTTTGCACCAGCTGAATATTAAAAGTAGGACTGGCGGAGAAGTATTATTAAAACTGTTTCAAGAAAGTGTATCTTTTGACATGATTCTTTAAATAAGGCTAATTATATACTGCGATAAATCCAAATTGCGAACATCCATTTTGTTCAAACGCTGAGCTGGTGATGGCTGGGGTAATGAAAAATAAATGCAGCAGTAAACTCAATTGCTCCTGGTGAAACTTGCAATATCAGTGAAATGTTTGTTGCCCATTTGCATCCATTATCGTACCACCAGATCTTTTTGTAACCCATGACAACGATTGTTACAGTTGTGTTTGGCAGCTCTATAAAGGATGAAGACTTAACATTTGGATTGCCCTCAGGTTGTGCCAAGCTAAACATAGAAACAAAGAAAATAGAAATGGGGTCGGCCATTCAGTTCTTCAAACTTGCTCTATCATTCAATATGATCATAGCTGAGCATTCAACTCAATGCCCTGTCCTCATTTTCTCCCCATATCCTTTGACCTTATTAAATATCCTTTAAGGCAGTTCAGTTCCAATTGAGAACTGTCAGGGTATAACTATTGTTGTAATGTGGCAGCCATTTTTCATGCAGAAACAAAAATAAACAGTAATTAATGACATGATTGTCTGTAGGCCTGGACATGCTTTAAGTTAGTGCCATGGAGTCTTCTGTATTGATGTGAGCAGCCAGAAGGTATCTTGGTTTAATGTCTAATCCAGAAGTCGTGACTGTCAACAATGCATTGCTCCATGGCTGAAAAAATGAAGTGTTAGCAGTGATGTCGGACTCATGCCTCTGGAATAGGACTTCTGAGTCAGTGTTAAGCGTAAACCAGTTGAGCTGGGGCCAATGGGATTGTATCAGTTAGATTAATTCAGGCCTCTGTGAGGCGACATATGCAGTGACCTTTCACTAGCAATCACTGTTCCTTCAGACTCTCATCAGAAATCACAACTCCCAATCATTAGTGACATTAGCTTTCAGCCATTTTAATGAGAAGTTCCAACTCATCCTTCTCAAGATATTGTTCATTGGAGATTAATTGTATATGGCTTTGTTTTGCTGGTGGGAACTAATGAGTTCACATACAGAAACAGTGGAACCGGAATAGGCCATTCAGCCATTTTAATGAGAAGTTCCAACTCATCCTTCTCAAGATATTGTTCATTGGAGATTAATTGTATATGGCTTTGTTTTGGTGGTGGGAACTAATGAGTTCACATACAGAAACATTGGAACCGGAATAGGTCATTCAGCCCCTTGAGCCTATTTCATCATTCAATGTCATCATGGTTGGTCTGTGGCTTAACCCCATGTCCCATAATATGTTACTTAACAAAAATGTGTCTATCTTACATTAAAAGTTAACAACTGATCCAGTATCGGATGACATTTGTGGAAGAAAGTTCCAAACATCTACCACTCTTCGTACATAGAAGTATTTCCTAACATCTCTCCCGAATGATCTGTCCCTAATTCTCAGACTATGCACTCTAGTTTGTGCACAATGTTCAGCACCATCCATGACTCCTCAGACACTGAAGCAGCCTATGTTCACATGCAACAAGGCCCGGACAATATCCAGGCTTGGGCTGACAAGTGGTAAGTAATATTCATGCCACATAAATTCCAGGCTATGACCAGCACCAATAAGAGACAATCTAACCATCATCCCTTGTCATTCAATGGTGTTACCATCGCTGAATCCCCCACCATTAACATCCTGGGGGTTACCATTGACCAGAGACTCAACTGGACTCACCACATTAATACAATAGCTACAAAAGCAGGCCCGAAGCTAGGAATACTGCAGTAGGTAACTCACCTCCTGACTCCTCAAACCCTGTCCACCATCTAAAAGGCCCAAGTCAGGATTGTGATGGAACATTCCCCACTTGCATGGATGTGGGCATCCACAACAACACTCAAGAAGCTCAACACCATACAGAACCAAGCAGCCTGCTTGATTGGCACTACATCCACAAGCATTCACACCCTCCACCACCAAAGCTCAGTGTGTACTATCTGCTAGATGCACTGCAGAAATTCACCAAAAATTCTCAGACAGCACCCTCCAAACTCACAACCACTTCCAGCTAGAAGGACAAGGCCATCAGATATATATGAACATCACCACCTTCTAAGCCTGTGCTCTTGGGTCCTAGTCTTGCCTACCAATGGAACCACCTTCCCAACATCCACCCTGTCCAGGCCATTCAGTATTCTGTAAATTTCAATTAGATCCCTCCTCATCCTTCTAAACTCCAATGAGTATAGACCCAGAGTCCTCAAACATTCCTCATCTGTTAAGCTTTTCATCCCTGGGACCATTCTCATGAACCTCCTCTGAACCCGCTCCAGGGCCAACACATCTTTCCTGAGATACAGGGCCCAAAACTGCACACAATACTCGAAATATGGCCTGACCATAGCTTTATACATTCTCAGAAGTACATCCTTGATTTTATATTCAAGCCCTCTCAAAATAAATGCCAAAGTTGCATTTGTCTTCCTAACTACTGACTCAACCTAAAGTTTACTTGGGAGAATCCTGGACTAGAACTCACAAGTCTCTTTGCACTTCAGACTTCTGAATTTTCTCCCCATTTAGAAAATAGTCCATACCTCTCTTCTTCTTACCAAAGTGTGCAACCTCACACCTTCCCACATTGTACTCCATCTGCCACTTCTTTGCCCTCTCCTAACCTGTCCAAATCCTACTGTGGCCTCACCACCTCCTCAATACTACCTGTCCCTCCACCTATCTTTGCATCATCTGCAAACTTAGTCAGAATGCCCTCAGTTCCTTCATCTTGATCATTAATATATTGAGTAAAAAGTTGTGGTCACAACACTGACCCTTGTGGAACACCGATTGTCACCGGCTGCCATCTTGAGAAGGACCCTTTTATCCCCACTCTCTACTTCCTGCCAGGCAGCCAATCTTCTGTCCATGCGAATACATTGCCTCTAACACCGTGGGTCCTTACCTTACCCAGCAGCCTCCTGTGCAGCACCCCGTCAAAGGCCTTCTGGAAGTCTAGGTAGATAACATCCATTGACTCTCCTTGGTCTAATCTGCTCATTATTTCCTCAAAGAATGCTAGCATGTTTGTCAGAAATAACCTCCCCTTGATGAAACTGTGCTATCCTACTTTACTGTACACTTCCAAATATTCAGAAATCTCATCCTTCACAATGGACTCGAAAATCTTACCCACAACCAAGGTTGGGTTAATCAAATTATAATTTTCAGTCTTTTGCCTTACTTCCTTTTTAAACTGGGCTGCCACATTAGCAATTTTCCAGCTCTCTAGGACACTCCCTGGCTGTAGCGATTCCTGTAAGATCACCACTAATGCCTCCACTATCTCTTCAGCTACCTCCTTAAAAAAACTCTGGGGTATAGTCCATCTGAATCTTGGTATTTATCCACCTGGCCATTCAGTTTTTCTAGTACTTTCTCCTTGGCAATGGCCACCATACTCTGCTCTGTCTCCTGACTCTGTCAATTTTTTAGGATATTACTCATGTCTTCCACTGTAAAGACTGGCACAAAGTTATTATTCAGTTCCTCAGCCATTTCCTTGTTTCCCACTACTATTTCTCCAGCATCATTTTCCAGTGGTCCAACATCCATTTTTGCCTCTCCTTTTCTCTTCTATATCCAAAGAAACCTTACAGTCCTCCCTTATATTATTGGCCAGCTTGTCCTCATATTTAATCTTCCCCCCTCTTTACTTCCTTTTTGGTTGCCCTCTGTTGGCCTTTGTGTTCTTCCCAATCATCAAGTTTCCCACTGCCCTTCACCACATTACATGATTTTTCTTTTGCTAGTCAGCCACGGTTTCCTCATCATCCCTGTAGCATGCTTCCTTTTCCTAGGGATGAATTTTTGCTGTGTCTCGTGAATTATAATCAGAAACTCCTGCCATTGCTGTTCCAATGTCTCTCCCACTAGGGTCCTCTCCCAGTTAATTCTGCCCAGCTCCTCCCTCATGCTTCTATAGAGTTATTCAGCTGTAATATCATTAACTCTGATTCTGTCTTCTCCCTCTCAAACTGCAGACTAAATTCAATCATATTATGATCATCACCTCCTGAGGGTTCCTTCACCTTAAGCTCCCTTATCGAGTCTGCCTCATCGCACAACTCTAAATCCAGAACTCCCTGTTCACGAGTGAGATCCACCACAAGCTACTCTAAAACCCATCCCGTAGAAATTCCATAAATTTCTTTGCTTGTAAGCCACTACCAATCTGATTTTCCCAGTCTATCTGCATGCTGGAATCCCCTATGTTCACTGTAACTTTGCCTTTCTTACACACCTTTTCTACCTCCTGATGTATCTTGCACCTCAACTCCTAGCTACTGTTTGGAGGCCTGTACATAATTCCAAATATGAGTTTTTAAACCTCTGCTGTTCTTCAACTCAACCCACACAGATTCTACACCATCTAACCCTACTTTGTTTCTTACGATTGATTTAATTTCATTTCTTACTAATAAGGCCACCCCACACTCTCTGCCCATCTACCTAACTTTTCAATAAGATGTATAACCTTGGATACACCATGTGTATCAATACAGATATCAATGTGGACTTCACAAACTTCAAAGTCTCCCCTCCGCCAACCGCATCCCAAAGCTAGCCCAGCTCATCCCTGCCTCCTGAACCATTCCTCCCACCTCACGCCCCAACCCCATCTCCTACCAACTAACCTCATTCCGCCTCCTTGACCTGCCCGCCCTCTGTGGGCCAACCTATTCCCCCCCCTCCCCACTCCCCACTTACAACACCTTTACTGGCTCCAACCCCACCTCTTTGACTTGTCTGTCACCTCTCCACCTATCTTCTCCTTTATCCATCTTCCATCCGCCTCCCCCTCTCTCCCTATTTATTTCAGAATCCCTTTCCTCTCCCTCATTTCTGAAGAAGAATCTCTACCTGAAACGTCAACTTTCCTGCTCCTCTGATGTAGCTTGGCCTGCTGTGTTCGTGCAGCTCTCCACCTTGTTATCTCACATTCTCCAGCATTGGCAGATCCTACTATGTCCCCCCATTTCTAATCATTGTTTAGCAACTCATTCCACATGTCTGTTAAGGTAGGTATTAAGTGAAAGATGAATTTTCGTTTCATTTCGAGAAAATGGTGTTAATTTTTTGTGAGTGCTCAGTGTTCATAGAAACCAGTTACAGTCACAAAGCAACTGAATACATCTGCAAGGCACCTAAAACAATTCTCTTTCTGTGAATTGCCATTGAAATGTAGTCAGTATTGCTACGCAGATACAGTTAATTTGCTCATTGCAAGATCCTGTAAACAGCAACAATTAATCAGATTTTGATGATGTTCTTTGAGAGGGAAATGTTGGACGGGACAAGTGAACACTTTGGTCTTTGACAATAACCACCAATGTTTTTGCATAAGTTTGATTCATGAATGTAGCATCTCTTTAAAAAGCAGATGAAAAGGTTTTGGCATTCCTTTCCCTCATCTGCCACTATTGAGAAGCCTATTGTGCCGAAGAAGGCAAGAGTTGGCTGATTTCAACTGGAACAAGATTGCTAAAACTAGCTTCATTGCATTGGGAAGAGAAGGGGTGAAAATTCAACCAGCAATTCTGGCTAGAAAGTTCATGACTGCATGAATATATTTGCATGAGACTTGAACATTGTGTAAGGTTTGTCTTGAGCATGTTAGCGCCAAACCTAATGCTCACTGTCTATAGTCAGACATAGATGTGGGCCACAGGAGGATGACAACCAAGGGTTACTACTAGTAAGAATCAGAACCTTCAGGAATGGTGTCTTTCATGCATAGAATGCTCGTGTAACCTTAGTGCCCATGATCAGAGCATCTTTTATGAAAGTGAAGAGTATTTTCTTACATTTGAAATGTGTATTCCAATCTGATAAATTCAGCAGCAAACCTTTGTGTGTTTAATAATGTTGACTATATTTATTCTCACCTACTTACCCCAAATTAAATATAAAATCTCATATATTCATCTCTCACACTGTCTCTCACACACAAATATTAGATGCAAATGAAGTGATGTTCTTTTAAAGATTATCAATTATCACAATCTTGAATTTACAATCTCTGACCTTCAATACGGTGAGTCTGTTGTTTCTTGGAAAACTTTGATGCCTGGAAGTCAAACCAAGGATAAAGTGAAGTATTCGCACAGGTTCTTAGGGGTCAGACAGATTAATGTCCAGGAGATCAGTTCTCAGATGAATTTGGAAGTTGAAACTCGTTCTGGGAAGGAATGCCTCTTTCTGTTAAGTTCTGATGTTGACAAGATATTGTTGCGAATTATTTTGGCTATTGGACAATCTGTGGTCCTGAATTTCTGATCGCCAAACTGTTGGTTTGCTGGCTTAAGGTGAAACTACCTGTAAACAACTTCTGCTCATTTTGGAAAGGAGTCAAAAATGTAGCTGCTTCACCATTTGACTTTTAAATAATATCTAAGTTAAATAAGTTGAATTTTCCAAATTACTGATGTTTTGTATATAGATTACGTATCTTGTGTTATGGGTTAACAAATTTGTGGGTGTGAGTTGGTCAGTATATTTGCTTTTGAATACCCATTCAATCTTTTGATTGGTTTCAGGAAAGGAAATTGATTAATTCTGTCTGAAATGCTTCTTTGATAGCAAGGTGTAGAGCAGGATGAACACAGCAGGCCAAGCAGGATCAGAGGAGCAGGAAGGCTGGCATTTTAGGCCTCGACCCTTCTTCCAGGCCTGAAACATCGGCTTTCTTGCTCCTCTGATTCTGCTTGGCCTGATGTATTCATCCAGCTCTGCACCTTGTTATCTCAGATTCTGTAGCATCTGCAGTTCCTACTATCTCTGAAATGTTTCTTTATTCCTTCTTGAATCTGGGGAGTAGTTCTAATCCACAAAAGAAATCAGGTGGGCTTTGAGTGGCTGTCCCTTCTAGTATTTGCTTAAAATTTAAAGCATAACATTTAGCTTTAAATTTCAAAATAAAACATATTAGAACAATTTGTGCAGTTTTAAGTAGTATTGGACAAGTGTGGTAACTAAAAACATAAGAACACAATACAGAGAATCCCTGTAGTATGAAAGAGGCCATTTAGCCCACTGACTCTCTGAAGAGCATCACAACCAGGCTCACCCCTTACACTATTCGTGCATTCCTTGTGGCTAACCCACACACTATGGTAACAGAGCATGACCAGTCCACCTGACCTGTACATCTTGGGCTATGAAAAGAAACCAGAGCACCCAGTGGAAGCCCACACAGACACGGGGAGAATGTGGAAACTCCACACATACAGTTACCTGACAGTAGAATCAAACCCAGTACCCTAGCACTGTGAGGTAGTAGTGCTAACCACTGAGTTACTATACACCCCAACAAATGAAGTCCTAATTTTCCACAGTGCAAGTAGTTTACTTATTTCAAAGGAATTTAGTTTGTGTGTGGGCTTGATGCTGGAACACAATAGCATGTAGGGCCTTTAGCAAATATGAATTTGAAGGAAAATAAAAGGGAAATTTTAAGCGCAGCAATGCAGAAATGGAATTAGTTTGAACAAGTATCTAATGTATTAGCAATGGCTGAGTTGGTAAAGAACTAAAAGCTAAAATAAAATGACACTTAGACTGCAGCCTACAGGTTTTTGGAGAGTGTCAAATTGACTGTTGCTGCTAGGAGCAGCCTGCGGTACTGTTTTTGGATGTCAAGGGAGTCACAATATATCTCATTAAATTGTTTAGATCGTTTAATGACCTGCTTATTGAAAGAAAAATAAATGAACCTACTTATTGCAAGTGAACGTTCTTGCTGAGTAAACAGAATAACAGTGATGCAACAAATAGACAAGAACTCATGGGGCTGAAGCTTACCCAAAATCGAAGTGTCACTTTCATTGAGTTCCATGGAGGTTGCATAATGGATTCATCAGCCGTGCTTACAGACGGTGGCCCCTGTCCTCCAGAAACAATCCATGGAAGGCACCTGGCCCCTCAAAAATAATAAGAGCACAAGAGTTCTCAGGATGGCAGCCTTCAGGGTATGGGGGGCCAACTTCTAAGAAGTGAACAAATGATCACTGATGACATTGATAAAAAGGAACCGTCCACTATTGATGAACACAGCTGTGTTTTGATATGGTCCTATCAATGTGACGTGTGTACAGTCCTTCGCACCCTGCACAGAGAAAGGGGAAAGCCAACTATGCTCACAATGTCCATTGCCTGGGCTGCAACATTAACCTGATCATGAGGAAGTGAGATGAAATTGTATGATCTGGAACAAACGGCATTGGTAACAGCCTTAATACAGTTGAGCGTGGACAATTCACAGATCCCACATAGGTCCCCAATGGAAGGAGCCAATCACTTAAAACTTCAACACAGCCGCCAATTTGACAGCCAATGGAATAGGCTGATCACTCACTCCAAGTTCAGTAACAGTATTCAGAGAAATTGCAGTGCCCCTGCGTCAACGCTGTGCCTCACTCCTCTGGAGTTAATAGCAGAGTTTGCTATAGAATTTAAGCCTCATATATCTCCTGCAAATCCCAAGGGAACCTTCAGCTGTGACATTGTTACAATGGAAGCACATTGGAGTCTGTTGGAGGTTTCTACTCATCCTGAGTCGCTGGAGCATCTATTCTTGCTCCATTTCCCTGCAGCTTCACAGCAGCAGTGATGATAATGTGCTGTGGATGGATCCATCATTCACACTTGCAATGAACCTACTCGGGGAATATGAAGGACAGAACAAGGCCTTTGAAAACTGAGTGCTCAGCATACTCATCACTCACTAATGAGCGTATTCTCTAACTCTCTATTCAGAGGTACAGGGAGCACACTGATAAGGAGGGCCTTGGAACACCTCTACATGATACTTTGACGTTGAACTTTAAGCTGATTAATGCAGCACCAGTTTGGACACAGAGACAGAAGGAGATTACAATTATTGCATAAGTACTGAAACTTTGTGCTCCCAGTCCTACATGAACCAGGAGAGACATGGAGGGATCCTTGTGCAATTTTTAAAAACATAATATATACTTTTGTAATCAAACTGTTAGAGATGTTATTACACACCTTTGGACTAGGTCAGACTGGAACTTGGATTTCTTCACTCAAGGGTAGAGACAGTGTCAAAAGATAACCCATACTCACATGACAAGTTTGTTTTATTTCAAAATATTCATGAAAGTAATTTAATATAAAGCAGTTCGGTTTTATCCAGTAGCAGATGAAGAAACAATCAAAAATTGGAGTTTGACACTATCTAGCAAACAGGCCAAAGTCACTTCTTACTTATACAAGATCATATTTATATATACTTACAGTTCAAGTTGAATAAGAATCAATTCCATGGCCTTTGACAACCTACGAGGCTGTGTACTATCTTAGCACTTTCTGGTTCGTAGGGGTTACTTTTAAGGTCATTTGTGATTGCTTCTGTTTCACAGTAATGATTACCTTCATTCTGCCATGACCAGTGGCACAGTCAAGATTGCTTGTCACCATCATGTTCACCCAACATAATTGGGGGCTGCGTGAATTTCACATGGACAACATTATGACTGCAAATGATTTCAGTCCGTACCCTGCAAATGCCTGATTGGTGTTATTATCTCCATATAAGGGCCTCCCATCCACCAGGCATGAAGTCCACTTGTTGGGATTGTCAATAAACACTGACTCCACACAGTCTGGGCGTGGTCTCAAGTATTTTCTATCTGTAGCTCACTTTTAAGAGTCATGAGAACAGCGTAGGCAAGTCAGAGCATGTTTAGTACATCAAGGCATAGGGTCAACCTGATGATCAAGCACCCCATCCACTCCCAGCCTTTATGTGCCTTCCTTCTGGCAAGCCAACAATGTGTTATCTCAGGCATTAATTTATTTCCCCACCTTTTATATTAAATTATAACATTCTTGCAGCAACATTTCAAAGTAATATTCCAATGCAGTGTGAACGCATACTACAAGTGGATCTGCAGCATGCCATGATGATGCAGTGAGGCTGGCACATGTCAGATACTGATGCCAGTTAGTGTTATATATGTACACGGCAATTGCCATGGAGCAAGTATGCAAATTGTTGGTGCTGGGTGTCCAAGATGGAGGACCAGACGAGAAAGTAGTGAGCTGGAAGTCTCCAAGTCACTGCCCCAACTCTCATGTTGGTTCTATCCAGTGGGTGGGAGAAAGTGGAATTGTATATTAATGAGGTGAGATTTGGTAGAAAGGGGAGATAATGAGTGACAATGCATGCAGCTAGGCCTGTCAACTCTCATTAACAAACATCTTGTCTCACCATCCAACACTTGGGAGTTTTATATCTCAACATTGGGAAGGGCCTCACTGGACATTAACACAAGGTTTCTCACTATGGACCATATCTCTCAAGAGCTGAGAAGATACCTCCCATGGTGATTCAGTTTGTTTATACCCTTGATTTTTGCTTCACCCTCCACTTCTGACAGTACTGATACATATCAGGTACAATGTTGTCAGGCTTCTAATACCTGGCTCGAAACATGGGTGACAGTCAATGTGAGTATGTACCCTGCACCTGAGTGCACCAGCGAGTTCTGCAAGCTAACACACTGTCAATGATTGAACAAAATCCTGGATCCAGTTAACCACCATTAGTACAAGTGTCTGGAACAGATAATTGGATACAATATGTTGATTTTTATTTCTCCAAAATGTTCTCAAATGGAAAAGATTATTCAGACATTTCTGACACTCACAAATTCAACATATAAAGTCCACAGGCATTATTTGGCCCTAATCTATAAACAAGATTAAATACTTTATTATATCCTCTGGGGTGGGTTTCAAATGAGCCAATCTGGCACTAGATATGGGCTAGATGCTATCAAATGGGACTCCATTAATTTAGGATGTCTGGTCGGCATGGGCGAGTTGGACCAAAGGATCTGTTTCTGAGCTGTACATCTCTATGACTCAGTGTCCCGGTGAACTGAACAACCAGGACTGTAGAAGAGGAACTAAAGTAAATCCTGCAGTGCAGAATTGGTTGGAAAAAAAGTCACAAAGGTAAGGAGAAAAGACACGGTAGGTGGTCACTGATAACATGAAAGGACAAAGTGTAAAAACGTAAGAGTAGTAAAGTAGGGAATAGGGTTGAAAACAGATTAAAAAGTGAATGCTCACAACATTCATCAGAAGGTATATGGACTGACAGTGCAAATAGAAATAATTTGTATAATATAATCATTAAAAAGATGTGATGGCTGGAAGCTGAATATTCAACAATGTTTGACCGTTTGAAAGCATAGGAAGAAGGGAAAGGAGATAGGTTGCCTCTGTTAGTAAAGAATGGGATTGATGCAGTAATGTGAAAACATCACCTTAGCACCTCAATATGCTAAATCATTAGGACAGAGATAAGAAATACCAAATTGTTTATTTTGCGAAAGAACGTGCAGAATGTCATATCAATCCGGGTGTGGGGTTGATCAGGTCAAAGCTATTTGTTTTTTTTCTACACTCCTCAACCCCTTGACCTTAGTGTCATAAAGTCATATAGCATAGAAATGTGCCCTTCAGCCACAATGTCTATGCTTACCAAACAACACCAAAATACACTAACCCCAATTACCTGAAATAGGTCCACAGCCGGCTATGTCCTGGCATTTTAAGTATTCATCTAGATGTTTCTTAAATTTGAAAAGAAGACCTACTTCCATTAGCCTCTCAGGCAGCATGTTCCATTTTTCTACCATCCCCAGTGTGTGAAAAACATATTCTAGAAGAAAAGTGAAAGTTTTAGACAATCAGAATTTGTGAAGTCAAAGTTTGTGCAGCAGACATACACCAGACTGCTTCAAGTGTCAAGAATGGTGTTGAACATTGTATAATCATCTATGAAAATACCCACTTCTGACCTTATGATGGATGGAGGAATATTGATAAAGCAGTTGAAGCTGGTTGGACCTATGACACTACCCTGAATTTTATGAATAACCTTAACATCTTTCATTGAGTAAGTTTTGTTTGCAGTAAAGTAGTTCTTAATGTGTTACTCACGGATCCTGTCTGACTTCTTTTTGGTACTGAATTACCTATAGCCCGTAAGGTATAGAACCACTTCCCATTTTAAAGTCAGACTTTGATGTGAACAAAGGAGGCGTGGATCAAAGAAATTAGTTAACTGCTCTAACTATAATAATCTGCAGATAGCAGAGAGACCAGTTCAAATAGATACAACATTTGAAATTATTTTTTAAATTAATAATTTTATTGATGTTATTTAATATTATTTTATTTGTGTATGTGATATGCCATCCAGAGATTGAAAGGGAAAATATTCCAATGGCATTAGACAACATGATCCCCATTGATAACTTAGTGTGGAGCTGGAGGAATACAACAGGTCAGGCAGCATCAGAGAAGCAGGAAAGTTGATGTTTCAGGTTGGCCTGGCCTGCTGTGTTCCTTCAGCTCCACACTGTGTTATCTCTGACTCCAGCATCGACAGTTCTTACTATCCCCAATGATCATCATTGTGTTTGATGAGTAAATTCATCACCATTAAAATCTTGATACTTACCATGAGCCTGAATCATGGCTGAGTCAACCATGTAAGTACATTTCCTCAAGGTCTGTTGCAACAAATTAAGTGATGATCAATCCAACTCATAATTTCCTGAAACCTATCCACCATCACCAAAACACAAGTCAAGTGTGTTATGGGATGGTCTCCATTTGCAAGGTTAGTGGAGTTCCAATAACTTTCAGGATGCTCACCACCATCCAAGGCAAAGCAGCCCGGTTGGTTGATGACCCATCCAACATCTTAAATGTTCACTCCCTCCATCACAGTGGCAGCAATGTATAGCATCTCGCAAGATACACAGAAGTGATTCACAAAGACTTCTTTGACATCACCTCAAAATCCACACCATCCACCAACTACAAGAACAAAGACAGCAGAAGAGTCAAGACACTGCCATTGTCTGCTCTAATTCAAAGTCATTATGACTAAGTAATATATCATTGTTCCTTCAATACTGCTGGGTCAAGATACTGGAACTCCCTACCTAACAGAATAAATAGGGAGGGAGGGGGAGGCGGACCGAAGATGGAGAGAGAAGAAGATAGGTGGAGAGGAGAGTATAGGTGGGGAGGTAGGGAGGGGATAGGTCAGTCCAGGGAAGACTGACGGGTCAAGGAGGCGGGATGAGGTTGGTAGGTAGGAAATGGAGGTGCAGCTTGAGGTGGGAGGAAGGGACAGGTGAGAGGAAGAACAGGTTAGGGAGGCAGAGACAGGCTGGACTGGTTTTGGGATGCAGTGGGTGGAGGGGAAGAGCTGGGCTGGTTGTGTGGTGCAGTGGGGGGAGGGGAGAAACTGGGCTGGTTTTGGGATGCGGTGGGGGAAGGGGAGATTTTGAAGCTGGTGAAGTCCACATTGATACCATTGGGCTGCAGGGTTCCCAAGCGGAATATGAGTTGCTGTTCCTGCAACCTTTGGGTGGCATCATTGTGGCACTGCAGGAAGCCCATGATGGACATGTCATCTAAAGAATGGGAGGGGGAGTGGAAATGGTTTGCGACTGGGAGGTGCAGTTGTTTATTGCGAACCGAGCGGAGGTGTTCTGCAAAGCGGTCCCCAAGCCTCCGCTTGGTTTCCCCAATGTAGAGGAAGCCACACCGGGTGCAATGGATGCAGTATACCACCTTGGCAGATGTGCAGGTGAACCTCTGCTTAATATGGAAAGTCATGTTGGGGCCTGGGCTAGGGGTGAGGGAGGAGGTGTGGGAGTCACGGAGAGAGTGGTCTCTCCTGAAAGCAGACAAGGGTGGGAATGGAAAAATGTTTTGGTTTCCATCCCCACGCTTGTCTGCTTTCCGGAGAGACCACTCTCTCCGTGACTCCCTTGTTCGCTCCACACTGCCCTCCAACCCCACCACACCCGGCACCTTCCCCTGCAACCGCAGGAAATGCTACACTTGCCCCCACACCTCCTCCCTCACCCCTATCCCAGGCCCCAAGATGACTTTCCATATTAAACAGATGTTCACCTGCACATCTGCCAATGTGGTATATTGCATCCATTGCACCCGGTGTGGCTTCCTCTAAATTGGAAAACCAAGCGGAGGCTTGGGGACCGTTTTGCAGAACACCTCCACTCGGTTCACAATAAACAACTGCACCTCCCAGTCGCAAACCATTTCCACTCCCCCTCCCATTCTTTAGATGACATGTACATCATGGGCCTCCTGCAGTGCCACAATGATGCCACCCGAAGGTTGCAGGAACAGCAACTCATATTCCGCTTGGGAACCCTGCAGCCCAATGGCATCAATGTGGACTTCACCAGCTTCAAAATCTCCCCTTCCCCCACCGCATCCCAAAACCAGCCCAGTTTCTCCCCTCCCCCCACTGCACCACACAACCAGCCCAGCTCTTCCCCTCCATCCACTGCATCCCAAAACCAGTCCAACCTGTCTCTGCCTCCCTAACCTGTTCTTCCTCTCACCCATCCCTTCCTCCCACCCCAAGCCGCCCCTCCATCTCCTACCTACTAACCTCATCCCACCTCCTTGACCTGTCCGTCTTCCCTGGACTGACCTATCCCCTCCCTACCTCCCCACCTATACTCTCCTCTCCACCTATCTTCTTTTCTCTCCATCTTCGGTCCGCCTCCCCCTCCATCCCTATTTATTCCAGAACCCTCTCCCCATCCCCCTCTCTGATGAAGGGTCTAGGCCCGAAACGTCAGCTTTTGTGCTCCTGAGATGCTGCTTGGCCTGCTGTGTTCATCCAGCCTCACATTTTATTATCTTGGATTCTCCAGCATCTGCAGTTCCCATTATCACTGATACAATTGCTAGTGCGCCTGTATCACCCTGTGCAGGAGTGATTCATGCAAGTAGCTCAACCATCATCTTCTCAAATACAAATTGGAATAGACAATCAATTCTGTCCTTGCCAGCGATGCCCATGTCCTGTGACTGAATAAAACTCATGAAATCAGTACGAAATAGAGATTTGGATCTGCCAACTGGAAAGAGAAAGACGGAAAAGAGGAAAACAATAAAATCTTCCAATCGTAAACATGAATTTTTATGTCCATTTTTGAAATCTGTGGCAACATTTTTTTCTGAAGGTTTATGTTTCAGACTTTTAAAATTAAATGTTCCACGTTCACAGTAGATGTTCAATAATAATCATCTGTGGCAACATTTGAATGCTCTCGTATCACTTTAAATAGTTTGTTTATCTTTAGTTAGAAATGGTAATGCCACTGCCAGGCCAGTGTTGTTTTTCAGCAAGCTTGGTCTTGGCAGTGGAATATTTTTGCCTGTTCTAGACTTTCCTCTCAATAGACTAACCACTGGCATTTAGGCACCTGTTTCAGTTTATATTAAGCATATGTCATGAAGTGCTTTAAATTGTCACAGGCTTGCACATTGACAGGAGATGTATTTAAATCTAGATTTGTATCTCAATACTGTCCAGGCACAAAATATGTTCTGTACAAAAGTTATATATTTTAAGTGATTATTGGATTATAATGATCTCAAAAATCATGGTTCAATTTAAGTTGTTTTCAAGACAAATATCATGATGGTGCAGAAAATGTCTTCTCATCTCGTTGAATCACAGATGGGGACCTTTCATCTCATTGAATGACATTTCAGCTGTTTAGAGAACTATCCTGCCTCAGTACTAGGTCCAGTCTCAGTCCCCTGACCAGTTCCTTCAGGTATAAACATTTGGCGGGGATCTATGTAACTCTTCAATGGCAAGCTGATGCTAAACTTAGCAACAGAAAATCTTCTCAAAATGTTTAATTTCCTTGAAAATATAAAAATAATATTCAACACCAAAAAAAATGTGAAAAGCCTATATGTATTATCTGTTGCTCTGAACCTAACTTGCCCTGATGGATGAGAAATAGCTTGCATAAATATAGTACATTTTGCTTCCTCATGATGGGTCACGTATTTTAACATGGCAAAACCTCTCCAACGGTGACCTCATTTCAAGGCTTGGAAGTTCCCATGAACCTTCAGAATGGAACTGGATTGAGAAGACCCAATTTGGGGGTGAGTGAGTGGGAAAGGGACTGTAGCTGATGGGGCAGGAGAGATGAATTGAGGAATTATTTGAAGCAGGAATAACACCAGAAAGATTAATCTGTTCAGCCACATTTTCCATTTAACAAAAAAGAACATGGGTCCTGTGAGCTGTTAATTCTGGATCTCTGAATCATAGCTTTTAACTTCAAATCCCATCTGATGACCGCTGTCATGACCCACAGTTTGGGATGCCCTAGTGGAGTCACTGTTGTGATTAGGAACTGTAGCAGCCAATTTGCTCACTGTCGGGATTAACAATGAACACCAATGAAACGTATTGTGCATCTGCTTTAGAAAGAGTCAAGGCATCTCCATCATCCACCTGAGTGAACAGATTGGGCATCACTTCCAATGTTCATCAAAGTGCAATGCATCCGACAATGCAGCACTCCCTCAATGCAGCATGGAGACACCAGTAATCATTTTGTGCTCGAGTCACGAGAATGGAAATTGACCCTATAACATCCTGGCTCGGGAATAAAAGATCAATAAGTTATAGCTTTTAAATGAAGGCCTTTTCCATGTGAGATACTAAGACAATCGCTACTGGAGTCTGAGATAACACAGTGTAGAGCTGAAGGAACATAGCAGGCCAGGCAGCATCGGAGGAGTAGGAAAGCTGATGTAGAAGGGTCGGGACATTTCTGAAGAAATATCAGCTTTCCTGCTCCTCTGATGCTGCCTGGCCCGTTGTGTTCCTTCAGCTCCACACCGTGTTATGGCATTTTCTATGGTGTTGACCGAAATATTCTGTTTTGAAATAAATATGAATAATGTGAAATAGGGATTCACTAATGGTGTGGAAAACTATTGCTAATTTGAAACTATTAATAAGAACCTTTGGAAGCCTGGTTTAGAGGTGGGTGGAATGGACATCATAGAAGATACCTTTTTAAGCATTGAGGTTACAGCAGTGTTGGCAGTAAAGGGGAGTTTTAGTTTGAATCAACTCAAAATAAATCAAATGTTTAGAACAGAGGTATATGAAATGCGGAAGGCGATCAATCTTCCGGCGCTGACAGTCATCACCTGAATGAGAAACACAATTGTAAAAGTGATAATGGGAACTGCAGATGCTAGAGAATCCAAGATAGTAAAGTGTGAAGCTGGATGAACACAGCAGGCCAAGCAGCATCTCAGGAGCACAAAAGCTGACGGAAGGGTCTAGGCCCGAAACATCAGCTTTTGTGCTCCTGAGATGCTGCTTGGCCTGCTGTTTTCATCCAGCTTCACACTTTATTATCTATACACAAATGCAAAAGTCTTATTGACAAAAATGGACCCCTCTCTGCAGTGGTGACGGACACCTAGACGCAATCACCCAACTTCCTGAAGGAAATCTAGGAAGAGGAAGTCTTGATGGGAAGATCACAGAGACATAAGACTGCACTAGTTAGGGATAAAGTGGTTTTTCACGTTTTTCACTGTTTCAGGTCCTCACTTCAGTGAAAAGAATCATATTTAAATACTGCTGCTGACACAGATACAATGAGCTGCCAGTAACTGCCCACGCTCTCTCCCAATAAACACAATATATCTGCTTGATCCTGAAGAGTTTTCCAAGCAGCAGGTTGACCTTGAAGGCAGTGCATTGATTTCTGGAATCACATGGTGAGCAGGGGGTCATTAGTGAAGCATTCTGCAGGAGGTGTGACAGTGAGTAGCTCTCGAATATTCTGATACAGTGCCACCTGCCTCCAGTGATAGATCATCCTACCATCTCCCATCAATCCTCACCTGGCTGGGTTAAATAATGTGATACCTGTTTGAAATTAATCACCACGTATGACGTTAACACATCAAAACTTTACAGCAAGGGGACTGCTAATAATACCTACTGAGTCTTACAGTGACCAACACCATCATTCTTGAAAAGAGACTTCTTGGTCCAGGCAGTAAAGCTTCACATGATATGATTTCACATCGTTCATCTCTTCAAAGTAAGGGCATTATTTGGCTCCAAATAAAATGAATTCTAAGAAAATGCCATAAGGTTACAACTCTGATTTTGTGTCATTGGAATTGTGTAGTTTGAGCTGCCATTGTCTCTTGTAATTCTGCTCAGGCACAGCAGGTATCTCAAGTATCTCAAGAGATTCACTGTCACAACAATGAGCTATTGTACATTGGGAAAATGAGGGCATTCAGAATGTGAGGAGTTACTTCGACCTGATATGTATTTGCAAATTAATTTTCATTGATGACCTAGGACCCCTGTGATAATAAAGGAACATTGCAGATCACTCTGACTAAAGTCAATTTATTTTATGTTTTGTTGAGAGAACTAGGGATAAAGTTGATCAATTTTCCAAGGTTTGGGGAAGAAATTCTTAAGTGTGGTGATATAACAGTGTTTCACTAAAGATAGTATCTTAGCACTGCTTGAACAATATGTGAGCATGGCCATAGAATGCCCACTCATTCGGGAGAGACAATGGATGGTGAGTTTAACTCGAGGAGTGTGGCACCTCAGTTAAGGTTGAGAAAGCAGGGTCATCATGGTGACTTCTGGGGGTACAGGAATTGAAACTGCATTGAAACTGGAATCTCCTTGCATTGCAATTGTTAAACAAGTAAAAAGAGCGAAAGAAGAAAGAGAAGTAGTAGAGAGGGGAAGCAAAGAAGAAACAGGGAGAGAAAAAGTGAGAGGATGGTTGAGGAGAAGAGGAACAAGGGTGAGAAAAGGAAGAAATTGAGTCAAAGGGTATTTCAGCCTAGTAGAGGTCATCAGGCTTTATTCCTGTGGCTCAATGATGTTTTATTTTATAAAAGATTTAATTGCTGTATTATTTTAGTGCTGCACAGATCAATGATCCAGTGTAGATAAGAGATTACTCAATGGAGTGTTGTCCCATTAATCTACTCACTGGCCAGGATAGTGATTTTTTATTTTAAAAATAGTCCAGATCTTAAAATAAATCTTGGTATAATTCAATAAAAATAACTCCATTCACGGATATAGCCTGGGCCATTTTATCTGGATTGTGTGAAATTCAAGTTCACTTTCGACAAATATATCTTCCTTTTTTTCCAAAATGTGGGTAAGTTTGGGTCAGGGAAACTAGATATTAATGTCATCTGTCTGTGTAATGGATTATTATGCTACTACGAGATGCTGTTTTTTTTTTCCTTTTACTCCAGAACATGTTTTTGAACCGCAACATCATCCGACAAAGATTGAGAATGAGAAGAAGGCACAGTGGGAAAATAAATCAATTTAAAGATTGCAATTTGTGCAATCGGATTCTTCCAACCCTGTAAAGAAAAAGCTTTTTACTGTCTATTACTGGGTTTCCTCTTTTTGGACTGCAGTTCTCAAGGTAGAAATGACACATTTTTAAAAAAGCCTGACAGCAGTCTACATCCTCATGTGTATGCTGTCTGATACAGCTTGACATTGCTACCATCCAGGGAAACTGGCTGTATGTTATCAGTTTGAGTTTGCTTTGCTTTCAACAAAAAAATGAAGTACTCCTGACAATTAAACACTTGTCTACATCTGATTGTGCATCCCTGTGCAGCAATGACTGAATTTTGAAATCCTCATTTTAACATCGACATGGACTTTTCTTCCCTATGCCTGCAGTGTCCTCCAGCCCTCCATTTATGCTTTTTTCAATTCTGATCTCCTGCCTGACCCCAACGTTCAGTGTCCACTATTGTGAGGCCTTCAGAATACTCAGTTCTGATCTCCAGAATCCCTTTCTTAAGCACCTTCACCTCTCCTCCATTAAGACACAATCTAAAACCTACCTCTTTGACCAAGCTTCTGGAGGTCTTTCTTATTGACCATTTATGAGGCTCAGTGGCTACTATAGTTTGAATTTACCATGAAGGTAGACCTTCTCCACCTCACCACTCACCTGAGACCTGGTGATCCTTAAGTTAAACTCATCACTAGTTCCCTCTCTCTCTCTCTGTCTCTGTCTCTGTCTCTTTCTCTGTCTCTGTCTCCCTCTCACTCTCTGTCTAATGAGAAAGCAGCCCCTATGGTCCTCTGGAACTATGACGACTTTACTTTTCACCCGTACTGCCTCATGCTAACTCTCCCGAGTGCCTTAGGATGTTTTACTATGTTAGAAATGCTGTATAAATACAAGTTGTCATTGTTGTAAAAACTCCATGTAAAACATCACTTGCAGAGTCTACATACAAGTTGACCAGATGCAAACTAACAGGATAAGTGTGAACTACACCTTTCGACTTTAATGTTACTTGAATACAGAGAATTGGCAGTACAAATCAACATCCTGAACACTTTTCTATTGCTGTCCTCGAAGAGTAATGGGCAACCTCATACAAGGGACTCTCTTTAGTTCCCATTTTGGCATTGAAATCTCAATAAAATCCTATTTTTCTCTATTCTGACTATAACTTGCCTTTGCTTCAAGCCTGGGCTGAGCTTGTTCTTCTTTGCCAAACAGAAACTATGCTAAAACTGGTTTGATTCACCTCAGTAGAAAAACAATTAAATGTTGAGCAGTCATATTTGAAAAATGTGAGCTTTGAAAACTGATTTACAAATTCATTCAGATTACATGGTTCATTATGATACATCAGTTACAATATTTAAATGACATTTAGATAAGTACATGGATAGGAAAGGTTTGGTGGGATATGGGCCAAACGCATGCAGATGAAACTGGTTTGGTTTGAGAACATGGTTGGCATGGAATAGATGGACTGAGTGGTCTATTTCCATGCTGCATCACTCTATGACTCTATGTCACTGCACTCCAGCAACACAGACATTGAGAGTTCACTGTATCAGACAAAGTTAAACAAGCTCAGCTGTTGAGTACATGCAGCAGGTGGTTCTGTAGGTCTTGTTTGGAAAAAGAGGTTATATCATGCTTCTATAGGATATAAATATTATCTAACATCAATATTAGTGCTGGAATTATTCCTCCCTACCCATTACTGACGTGAATCTGCTATATTGGGAAGTCTTCTCCCCTAACCCCTCCCATTCCCCACTCTTATTGGAAGGCCACTCAGTGCTTGCTTTCTGGACAGCAGCTGATATTAAATCTGGCGAAGCAAAATGAGGCTATTTATAAAACTCCCATCACTCACTCCTAAAATAAATAGTATTTGGACAAAAGTGGTTCTTGATGCTCTACCTCATATGCGAGCTACTTTCAGAATGACGATTCTTCCTTCATGCAACTAAGTCGAAAATGAGCCCATGGAATGTAATGAGTATTGAACTATCCTCTAAACTTGCAATTCTTTCCATTTTATCAATTAACATGAAAGTAAATGCCTGAGATTTGGGTTGTCACAGTTCTGGTCACAATACCCATCATATCTGAATGAAAATTTGGAAGAAATTAGTTCTCACTCAAATCGCTGAAACTGTATAGCAGGCAATGAAAAAATGTGATACTGGTGGTTTTAAAGCATTGCCTTTCTCAGCTTGGGACCAAGGAACATTTTTCCAAAAAAGACAAAGTTTCTCTCTGCATTTCACTGTGGCACAGTTGACCAGCGGTTAGCGTTACTGGTTAGCCTCTCAGCAATGGGCCAGGGTTCCATTCACCATTCAGGTGACTCTCTACATGGAGTTTGCATATTCTACCAAGGCTGTGTGGACTTCCGCTGGATGCTTCGGTTTCCTCCCACAGCCCAAAGATGTACGGGTTTGTTGAACTGATCATGCTAAATTGCCAGGGATGTGCAGGCTAGGTTGATTAGCCATGGGAAATGCAGTGAAAGAGTAAGGGAGGGGTGCAGGTCTTGGTGGGATGTTGTTCAGACAGTCAGTGTAGACTCAATGGGCCAAATGGCCTGCTTCCATACTGTAAGGGTTATAACTAACCTGGTAGCCTGAAATGCAGTCAGGACTGGCAACATCCTTGCATAATGATGTCACAACATTTGTCTAACTTAGAATGTAATTTGGGTGACTAAATGCCTTCCATTCATGTGAATCTGTGTTGGTCATAATCAAGAAAAACAGTGGGATGGATATCAATGGGTAGACTATACATCTTCTTCAGTAAGGTTAGGAAGTTTTGAAAAACTACCCTTTGTTATTCTCATGTGCGCAGTTTTGGACCCCATATCTCAGGAAGGATGTACTGGCCTTGGAGTGGGTTCAGAAGAGGTTCATGAGAATGGTCCCAGGAATGGAAAGCTTAATATAAGAGGAACATTTGAGGATTCTGGGACTACATTCATTGGAGTTTAGAAAGATGTGGGGTGATCTAGTTGAAACATTTCAGAATACTGAGTGGCTGAACAAAGTGGATTTTGGGAAGGTGCTTCCATTGGTAGGAGAATCGAGGACCCGAGGACACTGCTTTAGAGTAAAGGGAAGACCTTTTAGAATGGAGATAAGGAGAAAATTCTTCAGCCAAAGAGTGGTGAATCTATGGAATTCACTGCTACAGAAGGCTGTGGAGGCCAGGTCATTGAGTGCATTTCAGACTGAGATTGATAGGCTCTCGATTATCAAGGGGAGAAAGCAGGAGAATGGGTTTGTGGGACTTATCAGCCATGATTGAATGGTAGATCAGACTGGATGGGCTGAATGGCCTAATTTCTGCTCCTATGTCTTATGGTCTTATGGTCATTTTTACTTGTGAAGGGAACTCATGAATAATAAATTTAATGGAGTCCTTTGAAGACATAACATTTACACTGGATGAAGAGTAAACTGGTGGGTGTATTGTACTTGAATATCCAGAAGGCATTTGGCAACTTGCCACATCAAAGGTTACTCCAGAAATTAAAAGCTCATCATGTAGTAAGTAACATATTGGCATGATAGAAGATTGGCCAGTCTACGAGCATAAATGTATCAATTTTGGTTGACAATGTATAATGAATGGTGTTTTGTTTTAATTCAATGGATTAGTTTACTGGCTATGCCTGCATTTATTGCCATCCCTAATTGCTTAGAGAACAGATAAGAATCACCCACATTGCTGTGGGTCTAGATTTAGATTTAGATTTTATTGTTACGTGTACTAAAGTGTAGGAATAAAGGAGTATAGTGAAAAGTGTAAAAGTGCAATTCTCCAGTGCTATCTTCCTCCACAGATATTTGCCACAATGAATCTGCACTGTGCTCCATCTGAAGTCACGTCGGCTAAACCATGTAAGGATGGGAGTTTCCTTCCCTAAAGGAAAGGAAGGACATTAGTGAACCAAATGGGCTTTTCCTGATATTTGGCAATGGATTCATGGTCATCATTAGACTCTCAATTGCAGATTTTTATGGAATTCAAATTCCACCATCTGCTGTGGCAGGATTTGAACCCAGTTTCACAGAACATTACTTGGGTATCTGGGTTAAGGTTCCAGCAATAATGCCACTAGACCATCACCTCCCACAGGGACATGAACTGGTCCCTCATCTTCTTGTAAGTTACATAAATGGCTTGAATGAAAGTACTAAAGGTAATGGTGCTATTGCAGATTGGTACATTTGCTGATGACACAATGGTAGGAAGTACTTTGTGAAGAGGACATAGAGAAGTTACAAAGGGTATAGCTATGTTAAGTGAGTGGGCAGAGATCTGACATGCAAAGTACAATGCGGAAGAATGTCAAATCGTCCATTTTGGGAGGAAGAATGAAAACAAAGCATATTATCTAAATTTGTGAGAGATGGCAAAACATATTTGATCCTGAAGGTTCTGGCAGGGTGGAGTGAAAAGTGTGTTTTTTCATGTAGAGAATCTAGACCTAGGGTATAATAAAGTGTCGCCCATTTAAAACAGAAATGAAGTTTTTATTTATATCACAGTGGGCCTTGCAAATTTGGAACTCTCTTCTGTGAAGGGCAATGGAAGCTGAGTCTTTAACAATATTTAGGACAGAGGTAGATACATCCTTGAAAAGCAAAAGGTGTAAGGCTTTTGGCACAAGAAGAAAATGTGGAAGAATCAGATCCGCTGTGATCTCATTGAATTGCAGGACAGGCTCGAGAGGCCAAGTGGCCCACATCAGCTCCTAATCCATTTGCACACCTGTTAACTCTTGTCACGCAGGGATAGTTCCCCTACCTCTAGGCCAGAAGTCCTCTGTCAAGTCTTACTTGCTCCAGAAGCATTTAATAAGAGGTTCCTTAGAAACTAGCTATTAAATGGAGTATAACACAAATATCCTGCAGCAATGGTTGGAAACTTACAAGTTGGTTTAAATTTTCTGAAATGTTCTCATTCTTACCAATATCAAACCATCACTGAAAGAAAGGGGGTTTGTATTACATAGCACTTTGCACAACCATAACATTCAAGGATTTGACACACACACACAGGAAATTGGGATTGGCTTGCTTCTGATGGTAGTTATGTCGGTGCAGAACTGATGGGCCAAAGGGTCTGTGTAAGAATCTATAATCACTGGATGCCTCACAGCCAACGAATTACATCTGAAGTGTAGTCACCTGTTGTAAGGTTAGATTTGCCCACAAAAAGCAATGTGATGGTAACCAGGCAATTAGATGTTGATTGAGAGATAAATGTCAGCCAGTTCACTTGCAATAATAGCCCTGTTCTTCAAAATAGTGTTATAGGATCTTTTGTCTACACCTTGACAGGTAAATTGAGTGTTGATTTCACATCATCTCTGACAGTGTAGTATTCCCTCAGCACTGCACAGGAATTTCAGCCTGACTTCTGTGCTTAAGGCCTAGAGTGGGACTTCAACTCAGAAGTAGGATAGGCTCCAATTGAGACATGACAAACATTTCAATGTCAAATTGCACATTTCTTCGTTTCCCTCAGCAAGGAGCTTTATTTGTTTATCTTTTTCTAAAGTACTTAATTTGTGTTAATTTTAATTAATAGCATAATATTTGTGCATCTTGTACAAAGCAAGAAATCGGTAAACCATAATGCAGATTATTTAATATCTATGATGTTTGATTTATTGAAAAAAAATGCCTATGTTCTACCAGGGTTGATTTATTCACATGACGTGGCAGATTAAAAATTGAATAATGGCTATGAATGTAAAATTTCCTCTTTTGCTCTGAGCCATCAAATGAGTGACAGTATTAAGTATATGAGGGTAAAAGGGTTGAGAACCATGTGATGGAGCTTGTTGGTAGATGAATGACAGGAGTGCAGTAAATTGAGCAGTTAGTCATGCACATATAACATTTGAAAATCAAACACACTCAGCTTGACACTCATGTCAAATTGTCAAATATCTTTGTGTGCTGCATCCATATTCCTGTTGCCACTAATCTGGCCTTGATCTCCACCATTATTTCTTCGAATTGCCTCTGTGAATACATTCTGGGGGGCCCTCACTTTGAATCAAAGATGCCTCTCCAGGTCTGGCACCCAAGGCTTCTAGTTCATTGTTAGCACAACTTGGTACACTCTCTCTGGCATACCCTTCAAAACAAATTCACTTCAAAAAGGACTTGCACTACATCTTCCAGCTACACTGCACCTCTCCTTTAAGAGGCTGAGACTACTTTTAAATAAGGCCTGGATCATACTGACTGTGCACAGCAATCATACAAAACAGCAAGCAGCACCAATTTAGCAAACTGTCTGCATCACAATGAATAGGTGCAATTAATTGCATACTGTGGACCTGACTAGGAATTATCCAATTTAACTGTAACTCTACAATGGAGATTAAAAAAATGATTGCAGAAAGGAATAAATAAAGGAACGTGTAGCTATATTTGATCAAATATTTTAAGAAACATTGTTCTCCTGTTTCAGTCAAATTAATTATTATGCAATGTAAGAGTTGGAAATCAAATAATGTAGGTTACAGTACAACAAACCCCTGTATCAGATAAAATCACAATACTTTTGGTGCTGGAAATCTGAAGCAGAAACAGAAAATGTCAGACAAATTCCGCAGGTCTGACAGTATCTGTGGGGAGAGAAGGCTTTCTCCAGTAATTTCTGTTTTTATTACTGTATCAGATTGCCTTCAGGAGAAGCAAACTTTCACATCATAGTCACATTCTTCCTTTTGGAGCTGAAAAAATTGAGAAGAATTTTTGAACAGACAAATTGCATAAGATTAGGGCTCAAGGAATATGGCAAAGAATAAGAATGTGTATAAAATTTATTCAGAAGAAAAGAAAAACAGAAGGAGTTAAGAGTATATTTTCAGAACGGTGGGGAGCCTCTTCACCTCTATTCCAATTGAATGGTTACTGAAGGGATAAGGGCTTTTTGTTGCCTATCAAATCCATGTCAGCAGGAGGAACTCTTTAATTTGATTTGACTTATTATTGTCACATGTACCTAGGTACAGTGAAAAGTTTTGTTTTGCATGAAGTACAGGCAGATCATACCATATGAAGATCATAGATGATAGAACAGAGCAAGGACTACAAAGTTGCACAGAAAGCAAGATCAACATTAGATTTGAAATTTGAGACATTCATTTAGATATCTAATAACAATGAGGAAGAAGATGTTCTTGAAACTGATGGTTCCTGTGTTTAAGCTATTGTGCCTCCTGCCCGATGGAAGAGATTATAACCGGGCTGGGAGGGGTCTTTGAAGATCATAGTATCATAGAATCCCTCCAGTGTGGAAACAGGCCACTCAGCCCATCAAGTCGGCACAAACTCTCTGAGGAGCATCCCACCCAGACTCACCCCCCTAGCCTATCCCTATAACCCTGTATTTCCCATAGCTAATTCACCTAACCTGCAGACACCCAGACAATATGTACAACTTAGCATGGCCAATCCACCTAACCTGCACATCTTTGAACTGTGGGAGGAAACTGGAGTACCTAGAGGACACCTACACAGACACAGGGAGAATGTGCAAATTCTACACAGACTTTCATATGAGGCTGGAATTGAGCTTAGGACCCTGGCACTGTGAAGTGTCAGTGCCACCATGCCAGCCCATGATGTTGCCTGCCTTTGCAAGGCAGCAAGAGGTGTAGATGTTGAACTTTACTAGTCCCACACCTCTATATTTTTCACACAGGAGAGATAGGATCAATATTTTTATAAGACCTCTGTTATGATGACTCTTTTATATTAGGCACCACATCAGACAAAGGACATTAAGATTTTAGAGAAGGAGAAACATAAATATTTTGTAATTTTGCCTGGTGTAAGAAAATTGAAAATATAAGAATACTTTAAGATTTGGGTATCATCCAACAGGAACAATATGACTGAGTGGCATGTTGACATTCATCAGAATGATATAAGCTTGGGGTACGATCGATAAAGAGGAAAAATCATATTTGACCTGTTCCTCAACAATATGCCTGCATTAGATGCATCTGTCCATGACACCATTACCACACAGTCCTTGTGGAGATGAAACCCAATCTTCTCATTGAAGATAATCTTCATCATGTTGTGTTGTAGCATCACCATGTCAAATAGGGTGGACTTCAAACAGATCTAACAATTCTAGTCTGGCATCCAGGCAGCTCTATGAGCCATCAGAATAGTAAACAAACATAATCTGCAACCCAATGGCACAGCATTTCCCCACTAAACCATTATAATTAGTGCAATGAAGCATTCAGGAAGACATACAAGGACCAGGACCTAAAAATGAGGTGTCACCCTGGTTAAGATTCAAAGCAGGACTATGTTTGTACCAAATGGTAGTAGCAGCATTTCTAAGCTCTGCAACTGTTCCTTATCCAGCTCTGAACATGGGTGGGCAACTTTAAACATCTGTCGAGAGAAGGATAATGCATAATTATGCACATCTTCAATGATGGGGGATCCTAGTGCGTCAGTGGAAAAGGTAAGGCTGAATCACTTACAATAATCTTCAGCTAGAAGTATCAAGTCGATGATGCATCTCAGCCTCCTCCAGTGATCCCCAGCATCATAGGTACCAGTCTTCAGCCAATTTGATTCACTCCACGTGATGCCAAGAAACAGCTGGATGCACTAATCACTGCAAAGGCAATAGGCCCTGACAACATTTTCACAATAGTACTGAAGACTTGTGCTTTAGCCCCCATTTTGCCCCTAACCAATCTGTTCCAGTACAGTTACAATGCTGGCATCTACCCGGCAATGTGGAAAATTGTCCAGGTTTTCCCTATACACCAAAAGAAGGACAAATCCAACCCTGCCAATTGCTATCCCAACCGACCGCTCTTGAACATCAGGAAAGAGATAGAAAAAGCACCAACAAACTTTCTTAGTGATAATCTGTTCACCAACCCTTATTTTGGGTTCTGCCAGGCCTCCTCAGTTCCAGACCCCTCTTTAGCTTTGGTTCAAACATGAACAAAAGAGCTGAATTCCAGTGATGAAGTGAGAGTAACTATCATTGATATCAAGGTCACATTTGACTGAGTATGGCATCAAGAAGTGCTAGCGAGAAAGCGTCAATGGAAATTAGGGAAATCATTTCACTGAATGGAACCTATGTAATCCAAGGTTTATGGAGGGACATCATCTCAGCTCTAGGACATCACTGCAGGCTTGTGCTGACAGGTAACAATACGTCTTGCCTCACATGTGCTAGGCAATATCCATCGGCAATAAAAGGCAATTTAACTATTGCCACCGGACATTCAATGACTTTATCATTGAATCTCTTGCTTTTGATATCCTGAAAGTTACTATTGACCAGAAATCCACAGGACTCACCATATAAATACACAGCTACAAGAGAATGCTAGAGGCTAGGTATCCTGTTGCAGGTAGGTATCCCGGAGAGGGGATGGCCTAGTAGTATTATTCCTGGACTGTTAATCCACAGACCGAGATACCGTTCTCGGGACCCAGGTTCAAATCACACCATGCTGGAACTTGAATTCAATTTTAAAAAATGACTGGAATTAACAATCATATGATAACCATGAATCCGTTGTCAATTGTTATGGAAAACCCACCTGGCTCACGAACGTCTTTAGGGAAGGAAACTGCCATCCAGACCTGGTCTGGTCTACACATGACTCTTGACCCACAACAACGTGGTTGACTCTTCACTGCCCTCTGGGCAATTAGGGATGGGCAATAACTGCTGTCCAGTCATCGACACCCTCATCCCATGAATGAATAAAGTAAAAAAGAAATGAATAAAGCTTAATCACTTCCTGACTCAAGAATGTCTGTCGACCAGTTACAATGCAAAGTGAAGAGTGTGATGGAATTTTCTCCACTTGCCTAGATGACTGCAATTTCAACAACACTGAAGAATTTTGGCACTATTCAGAACAAAGCAGTTCATTTAATTGTCACCACATCCACAAACATTCACTTTCTCTACCACTGACTCTCAGTAGCAGCAGTGGGTACCATCTACAAGGTGCACTATGAAAATTCATCAAGGCCCTTTAGAGAGCATTGCCCAATCCTACCACAACCATTCGGAAGGACGAGGGCAGCAGATACACGAGAACACCATGATCTGTAAGTTCCCCTCCAAGTTACTCACCATCCTAATTTGGAAAAATATTGTTGTTCTTTTACTGTCATTGGGTCATGATCCCGGAAATCCCTCCTTAACAAAATTGTCAGTCTACCTACACAAAATTAGAACCAACAGTTCAAAAAGGCAACCTAACATTGCCTTCTCAAGGACAATTAGGGATCAACAATAAATGTTGGCCCAGCCAGCAAATCGTTCATCTCATGAATGAATTAAAAAACATCATCAATGACAACAACAACTTTGATTTATTTTACATGTTCACATTTGAATATAGCAAAAAAATACACAAAGGCACTTCACAGGAGCTTTATGAAGCTAACAATTGACATTGAAACACCAAAGGAGATATTATGGTATATGATCACAAACCTGATCAATGAAGCAGGTTTTGAGGAGTTTCCTGTCTGAGGAAAGTAAGGTGTTTAAGGAATGAATTCCAGAGTTTCAGGCCTAGCGTAGAATCAGAGATGCACAGATACCTCTATCAGACTGCTGTAGGTCTGGGGAGATTGTAGATATAAGAAGAGGTGAGGTAACAAAGGGATTAGGAAGCAAGAATGAAAATATTAAAATCAAGGCATTGTTTTATCAGAAAGCAATTTTGGCCAGCGAGCACAAAGTTGATGGATGACCGGTATTCAAATGATTAAGGCCAAAGACAAAATATTTTAGAAAAGAGAACAAGAAAGGCTGGCTTGATATTCAATAGAACATATGAACAGGCAACAAAGCATGGGAACAGAATGGCAGGCCACTCACTCTCTGAGCCAGTTCTGCCATTTAAAACAATTATTGCTGTTTGAACACTTCAATGGCTCTCGCCAAGACTATCCTCCAAACCCTTTATACTATTGGTAATCAGAAATTGATCAAATTCGACTTTAAATATACTCAAAGACTGAGTTGACACAATCCCCTTGTGTAGGCAATTCCAAAGATTCACACTTCCCTGAGCAAAAACATTTCTCCTTATCTCAGGCAAAATGAGAGGCATAGCATTCAATGGTCATCTCCTTGCTTTCTACGTCTATACTAGATTGCCACTTGGATGCAACAAATGAGCCCTCAACCCAGGCCCCAACCCAGCCAGCAGCTCACCCAAGACCAGCTACTTTTCTCACCTGACAGGAGAATAGGAAATAAGCCCCGTGGTGAGTTGAGACATTAAGCTCGCTGTTAATTGGCCACTTTGTCGGTCACCCATGGACCTTCACACCCAAAACTTCATTGATGAGATGGCACAAAATATGGCAAGTATCTCCCTGGGACAATTCATAAAATTATATGTCCTCCTTGCAAGATTCCTCTCCAGGCACACAGAGGGAAGGTTGTGCCCTGTCTCACCATTCACAATTTAGATTGGATAGGAGAGTAATGGGAAATAGGTGGAAAGTGTGTCTGCGGGCTTGGCTATTGAGGAAGGAGGGAAGTAAATGGGCAGGTACTATACCTTCTGCAATCGGATGGGAAGGTGCCGTGTGGTTGTGTGCAGGAGTGAGGGAGGACTGAACTAGGGTGTCCCAAAATGAATGGTCCCGCGGAAGTCTGTTAAGGAAGGGAAGAGGAATATGTGTCTGGTGATGGCATCCCATAGGAGGTGGCAGAAGTAGCAGCTAATGACCCTTTGGATGCAGATGCTGGTAGAATGTTAGGTAAGGACAAGGGGGACCCTATCATTGTTGTAGGAGGGAGGAGAGGAAGTAAGGGATAGCGTGCAGGAAATGGGTCAGACCCATCTGAGTGTCCTATCAACTACAGTGGTGGAGAATCCTCATTTGAGGACAAGGAGGACATTTCAGAGGCCCTCTTGTTGAACTTGGCATCATCAGAACAGATGCAAAATCAGTTTCCAAGTTGTATGTTTTTACTTATGCATAATTGGCATGGTGGCTCAGTCGTTAGTACTGCTGCCACACAGTGCCAGGAACCTGGGTTCGAGTCCTGCCTTGGCGACTGTCTGCGTGGAGTTTGTAAATTCTCCCACATTCTGTGTGGCTTTCTGCCAGGTGCTCCAGTTTCCTCCCATGGTTGAAAGATGTGCAGGTTAGGTGGATGGGTCCGGCTAAAGTGTCCTGTAGTGTCTAGGGATAGTAGGTTGGGTGGATTAACCTCAGTAGATAGGGGAATAGAACTGTGGTCTGGGAGGGGATGTTCTTTGCAGAGTCTGTTCAGACTTGATGGGCTGAATAGCCTCTTTCTGCAATGTTGGGATTCTATGGTCAGGTTTCAGGAATTAATTCGAAGGGCCAAATGGCGATTACGTGTTTGATTCTGTTCCTCCTTTCACTGTATTACGAGAATTCAAGATCATATCTCGTGAAGTCATTAAATGGCTTTGTAAAAAAACAAATGCTTGCAATGTCTATTTTGTTCTGTGAAAAATGTGGAACAATCAAGTACATTTCCAACAATGCTGCATTTTGCTTTTACAAGGACTTTGGTAGATGGACTGCAACTCAATAGAATGGCAAAGACTAACAGTTATATACTTATAGATGGTAAGCACTTACAATACAAGCAAGCACTCAGATATTAATCCAAGGTCAGGCATCAGTAAATCAAAGCACTGTTGTGCATTCAATAATTTACTATAAGCCTTCCTCTTAATAATGGATGAAGCACTTTTTCTATGTCTCATTCATTACTGATAAAACAGCACCTGAAAATATTTATTCCAATGCAGATGAAATCAGTACAAGGTCACAGAGTTCAGTTGTCAACCAATTGGCAGAACGAGTCAATGTGGAGCACGTTATGACTCCACTGTTAATCTGCTCACAGTGTCCCACAATGCCAGAGAATAACAGGCCATTTTATTACCCAATCATCTGATGTTTAGAAGTACTCAATAATCATGCTACATCTGTCCTTTCTTAAGTGGCCTATACATACTGATGCTCACCCTCCACTATGATATCTGCTCAATAAAACAGTCAAAGTAGAGGCTGTCTGAGATTAAGCCAGTCGGCTAAAAGTAAAACACTGTGAATATTGAAAATTTAAAATTAATAAAGAAAAAGAGCTGGAGAAACTCAGCAAGCCTGGCAGCGTCTGTGGAGACAGGAACAACTAAAAATGTTAAAGTGGAGTCTCATGCAGGTAGGATATTGAAGAAGGCGTTTGGTGTGCTTGTCTTTATTGGTCAGTGTATTGAGTTTAGAAGTTGGGAGGTCACGTTGCAGTTGTACAGGACATAGATTAGGTTACTTTTGGAATACCTCATTCAATTCTGGTCTCCCTGCTATATAAAGGATGTTGTGAAACTTGAAAGGGTTCAGAAAAGATTTACAAGGATGTTGCCAGGTTAAAGAGTTTGAGCAACAGGGAGAGGCTGAAATGACTGAGGGTATTTTCTCTGGAGAGTTGGAGGCTAAGTGTGATCTTATAGAAGTTTATAAAATCATATTGGGCATGGATAGGGTAAGTAGACAAGGTCTTTTCCCCAGGGTGGGGCAGTTCAAAATCAGAAAGTGTAGGTTTAAGGTGAGAGGGGAAAGATTTAAAAGGGGCCTAAGGGACAACTTTTCATGCAGAGGGTGGTGTGTGTATGGACTGAGCTGGCAAAGGAGGTGGTGGAGTTTGGTAAAATTACAACATTTTAAAAGGCATCAGGATAGGTATATGAATGAGAAGGGTTTAGAGGAATATAGGCCAAATGCTGGCAAAAGAGATTAGATTTATTTAAAGTATCTGGTTGGCCTGGATAAATTGGACTGAAGGATATGTTTCTGTGCCATACATCTCCATGATACTACAGACTTTAAAACATTAACTCTGTTTCTCTCAGTACAGATCTGCCAGACTTGTTGTTGGTGGTACTTGGTTCCACAAAACAGATTGAGCTGTTTCAGGCATGCAGTGAGCTTTTGGATGGATTGGTGCTGTCCATCTGTATGTCAACATTGGCCTCCGTATACTAGATCCTTCCTCAGAATGTGGCATCCCACGATGTGAGCTAACTCAGCAATTCCCACGGTGCCCTTCAAAATGGCCCATGGCCATTTCTTCCATGGAGAGCTGCTGCACACTCTCTACTCCCTCAATTTTGTCCACTGCTCAGTCACGCCCAGGCATAACATGCCAGTCTCTGGGGGTGGAACCCCTCGGGTTGGGGGGGGGGTGGAGTTGGGGGGTAGTGGAGATCCCTCTATGAAAGGATTCTGCCTCTTCCCAATTGGGGGGAGCTGGGTGGAGAGAATTACACGAGACTGTCTCATGTAGTAAAATATTAAATGGGTTCATTAAGTGCCAGGTTACATGTAATTTTTTTCTGCCCTGGAGGAAATTTTCCTATGTTTACTTTGAGTATTTTAACCTGCAGCCTGTTTAATTGTCTCAAAGGGGCAGCTCTTAAATTTTTGCTTACACTTTTGCCCCACAATCCTGGTCTGTGGGCAGCCTGTCTGAAGTGGGTTGGGCAAATCGAGGAAGAGGAGTGGGGGCCTCATCATGGACATGCTCTTGGTCCTGAACAAGTTGGCCATCAATAGATCTGTATAGCTGGCTGTGGAAGGGCTCAGAACGCCCAACTGTTTGACTTTATTTACCCACGTGTCAGTTGAAAGGGATCATGCTGTGTCCACTGACCTGATAAAAGCCTTTAGAAAATGCACAAGGGATGCGGTGCCTCGTAATGCCATGTTGAATTCACTTTGATCATTTTTCATTCCAGCTCTGTTTATTTTCATCGACCACTTAATTTTCTTTGACTACACAGCCTCACCAATGGCCACCGAACTTATTAACATGTTGCTTATATGAACAGAACATGGGTAGGCGATGGCCTTGTGGTGTTATCGCTGGACCGTTAACCCAGAGACCCAGATAATGTTCTGGGGACTCGAGTTCAAATCCCGCCATGGCAAATGTTGGAGTTTGAATTTCATAAATATCTGGAATTGGGAATCTAATGATGACCGTGAATACATTGCTGATTGTCAGGAAAAACCGATCTGGTTCATGAATGTCCCTTAGGGAAGGAAACTGCCATCCTGACCTGGCCAGGCCTATATGTGACTCCAGACCCACAGCAATGTGGTTGACTCTTAACTGCCCTCTGGGCAATTAGGGATGGGCAATAAATGCCGCCTAGCCAGCAATGCCCTAATCCTATGAATGAATTTTAAAAAAGGGAGGACTGTTGCCAGCAACCCACCCAAAATCGCAAATCTTACGTGATTGGTACCACAGCCATTACCCAATACAACATCTTCCCACATCCCCAAGCTTTATTTCTATAATGAACAATTCTATATTGGTGTACATCTGCTCCATTCCCACCACAAGACTATCACTTCAGAATTCAGGCAGTCTGGAGGTCTAATTGTTCTACTAGCATGCGCTTTCTTCAGGCTTGAAAGATTAGTAGGTCTTTGACTTGAGGACTGTGGGGCAAAATTCTCCTCTTGGCTCAATGAGGTCTTTAAAGTCCCTCTCAACTGAATAACCTTACGTCTCTTGGATATCCTATATAAAGGATGTTGCTCCTGCTAAATCTGGAAGTAAGTTCAATACTTTATCTGGAAGGCCCTCAATCCCTTCAATTTTCCTCATTGAGGAATTTTTCCCTGCCAAAACAGATAATTGCCACATAATATCAAGTGGGGGACCTGTCATCTGAGACATTCCTGTGATGTTCTGGGGACCTGGCTTCTAAACCCACCATGATCAAATTTGAATTCAATTTTTGAAGAAAAATTCCAGAATTAAGAGCTAAATGATGACCATGAAACCATTGTTGATTATCAGGTAAAACCTGTCTGGTTCAGAACTGTCTTTTCAGGAAGGAAATCTGCCTTCTTACCTGGTCTGGCCTACATGTGACTCTAGACCCACAGCAATATAGTTCACACTTAATTACCATCTGGGCAATTAGGGATGGGCAATAAATGTTGGCCGAGCCAGTGACATCATCATCCTGTGAGTGAATAAAAAAAGATGGCAGCACAATCAAAACAGACATTTTCTTCAATACTATATCTCGCATCTCCAAACTAGTCTGTTTGTTTGTTTTTCTATAAAATGGCATGGATCTGTAGACATTAGTCATTTCACCTTCATGTGGGATTCAACGTAGCTGGATGCACCCATCTGCAACCTACGTGAGCAAACCTGTTCTCAATCTGCTGATAGCCCTGTTTTGAAGTGTCAACTCTTAATATATACTTGTTGATTAGCTTGACCATTTTCCTTCACTTCATTTGGTCTTTTTAGTGGCAAACCCACCAAGTTTACATCCTCCATCATGCTACTTGCAGATTCCTGTTTACTTAACGTGAACTCTGTCACTGCTACTGATCATTATTCTTTAGAAAATGAAGAATTGAAAAGTTCCTAGTGGAATCATGTTGCCTAGTCCTCTGACATCGATTTTGAATCTGCTATAGTAATTTGTTTGCCATGCTGCGCTGTTATCTGAACAAATTCAGTTAACGCTTCTTCAACAAGCTCAAATGGGTCTCACAACTCATTACTTCGCTTACAACTTGTACCTTCTCGCATGTTTTTGCTGATTTTTGTTATGTGAGTTCTCTTCAGGGTTGAAAGGAATGGAAAACATTCCTGCTGATCCTGTAAAGTTGCAGTGTTCCACAGTCCAAGGACATACAGGTGAGTTGGAATGGTCATGCTAAATTGCCCTGTAGGTCCAGGGGTGTGCAGGCTAACAGGAATAGCATTGGGTAATGAAGAATGGGGTTGGGTGGGATGCTCTTTGGAAAGTTGATGCAGATTCAATGTGCTGAATAGCCTCTTTCCACACTGTAGGGATTCTAAACTGTAAGCAGTGTTTCTCTACCTATGGTATACAATCCGATAATATAATGACACTCACCCATACATCAAGCTTAAAATTAATGAAATGTCCATTGTCATAAGTCACTTCTTGCCAAATGTAATTGTTTGGATCCCAAATTCCAAAAAGAATTGAATTTCTCTTCTATTGTAGGTTGCTCTGACTCATTGATTTCTTTGTGTGAGTAACTATTTGTCTTTTCACACCTCTGTAACGGTGTTCTTGTCTGCTCATCTTCTGGCAATGACCTAACATTTCACAGAGTGTAGCATTCTTTTTAAAAATTTCTGGGCATTTGTTAGCTCAATAGGGTTTCCTTGCTCCAAAGCGTTGACACTGATTCTTAATAATTGCTGCCTGGCCTATTCTCTGTACTAGCTTCTCACATGTATTTTTATGGACTTTTTAAATTGTGAATTGTTTCTGCAGATCTCCCATCATGAGTTTGGCTTTGTTCTCTCAGGATTGTTCTTTTCAGACTTTGCTTCATCTGAATGCATTCTCCAATGTAAAATCTTCTTTGTACTGTAATAAATCTGACAGAGGCTCAAACACTACTGATAACAACTCTGTAACTTATGATTCTGCTCTGTAGCTCTGTAGCCACAATTCTTCACCAATCTGCAAAGCTTGTTAATGAAAATATCCATGAACTCCACCAGATTTTGAACTCTTCTGTCAAGTTTTGCTCTTTCAAGAAATTTACCTGTTCTAAGACTAAAGGAATTTTCAAACATTTGTAGAATATTTTCTTCTATGACTTGATGAATATTCACAGCATCATCTAGAGTCTCAGTTGAACTCAAAAGTATGTTTAATTATTCAGTTTCTGATGCAGTATCTATTGCAAAGGCAATTCATATCGTAAGAACTATGTTTTTTTTCCAAGATGTCTGAGTTGAAGGCCTATTTGGCCCATCTCAGAAATTTTCCTGCCAATATTATTTACTTCCTAACGTGATTATTTGTGAATCTCATATTCAAGCTTTTCAATTCTGCAATATCTCACTCCTGCTTTACTCTTTGCTTGAAACTTTTAAATGACAATACTTTTTTAAAAAGTTTTATTTGTCTGAAAAACATTTAACCCTACAGTTTACCAATGTTGACTCTGTACGACTGAATGGGAGCGTTTTCATACACTTATGCCGCCAAAATAGAAGATTTCTCTCTTCTGTAGCTAGAATGGAAAATATCCCAATTTTAAGACTGCAAGACATAGGAGCAGAAATGACGCAAAACAGCCCATCGAGTCGGCACCTGAATTCAATCCTGGTTGATAAGTTCCTCAACCCCATTCTCCTGCCTCCTCCCCATAACCCTTGATCCCCCCCCCCCCCCCCCGATCCCCATGATAATTAAGAACCTATCTAGTCTTAAATATACTCAATGACCTGGCCTCCACAGCCTTCTGTGGCAGTGAATTCCATAGATTCGACACTCACTGGCTGAAGAAGTTTCTCCTTATCTCCGTTCTAAACGGTCTTCCCTTTACTCTAAGGCTGTGCCCTCAAGTCCTAGACTCTCCAACCAATGGAAGCATCTTCCCAACATCCACTCTGTCCAGGCTATTCAGTATTCTGTAAGTTTCAATTAGATCCCTCATCGTCCTTCGAAACTCCAATGAGTATAGTCCCAGAATACTCAAAGGTTCCTCATATATTAAGATTTTCATTCCTGGGACCATGCTTGTGAAACTCTTCTGAACCTGTTCCAGGGCCAGTACATCCTTCCTGAGATAAGTGACCCAAACTGCAAACAATACTCCAAATGTGGCCTGGCCAGGGCCTTATAAAACCTCAGTAGTACATCCCTGCTTTTATTGTCAAGTCCTCTCAAAATAAATGCCAACATTGCATTTGCCTTCCTGACTACTAACTCAACCTTCAAACTTATCTTGAGAGAATCCCGGACTAGAACTCTTTTCACAAGTAAGTGAATGATATTCCCCCTTTCATCACCTATTAAACAATTCTGATCTTTTACCCCAACTCTGCTGAAAAGATCCTGCTACATTCGGCCTTAAAAATGAAATTCCATTTGCTTAATAGCTTTCCCTAGACAAGTTGTATTATCCCGCTCTGCTTCTAATCATGCCTGCACAATAGTTTCTTCACTCATTTTGCTGTTCAGTGTTTCTTCAATTAAATCCCAGTTTTTGTGACCTGAAGTAATTTTCCCACTTTTACCGCAACCTCACTTAACAGGATCCTAATAGATCTACAGCTCTAAAGCTTTGGAGTAGAATTGTAGCTTGGGTTGTGGGGGTATTGAGGTTGGTTGGCCTGCTGAGCTGGTTTGTTGTTTCGCAGATGTTTCGTCACCGTGCTGGGTAACAGCATCAGTGCAGCCTCCGATGAAGCGTCAGTGTGTTTTTTCCACCTGGTTTTTAAACTGTGGGGTCCGTTGAGCTGGATTGACCCACTACCCTCCATGGACAGAACCAATGTCATCTATAAGATCCCCTGCAGAGACTGTGAGAAACACTACATTGGACAAACAGGAAGGAAATCAAAGACAAGGGTATACGAACGCCAACTGGCTACAAAAACACAACAAATACTCATTCAGATAATAAAGTGTGAAGCTGGATGAACACAGCAGGCCAAGCAGCATCTCAGGAGCAGAAAAGCTGACGTTTCGGGCCTAGACCCTTCATCAGAGGGCCTAGACACTTCATCAAATACTCATTCATCTCTATCCACGTGGATAAAGAAAACCATCAATTCAACTGGGACAGCACCAAAATCCTGGGACAAGCTAAGCAGAGACAGGCACAGGAATTTCTAGAAACCTGGTACTCAATGAACAAAGCCATTAATAAACACATAGAACTCGACCCATGTACCCTCCACTAGGAAGGGAAACCGGAAGTGAGGCAATCTGGCTCGACGGACCCCAGAGCTTATAAACCAGGCGGGAAAACACCCTGACGCCTCATCGGAGGCTGCACTGATGATCTTACCAAGCACAGTAACGAAACATCTGCAAAACAACAAACCTCAAGATCTACTGCTCCTATTACGCCTCAATAGCCTCCTTACCTTTTTCCATCTGTTGGATACTGTCTGCGTAGGCTTCTAAAACACAACTTCAACTTTAATTCGGGCTTCATCAAAATCGTAATGTTGTGACCTTCATTCCATAGCACAATCATGAATGTTTGCAGTGCTCAATCCTCAATATAAGATTTTTTTTTACTTACAGCCTGTAAATGCACTGTTTCCTTTTAAAGGGTTTTTGTGCATTTACGCAGTCGCCAGGGAGCCTCCAATATGCATTTCTGGTGTGAACTAAAATCAGGGATTCGAAAGGGGTCAGAGTTTAAAGAGCACAGAGCTCTCAAAAGATTATGGAGCTAGAGGAGGTTACGGAGAAAAGAGAAATGATCTGTGAGCAAGTCTGTTACGCATTCTCTTGATTTCTCCAACAACATGTTCCTATATTTTACAAACACTGCGCATTTCCATTCTAGGACCCCTTTTATTTGTCACTGTTGGAAGAATTTTGTTTGTTTGTTTGCTTGTTTTATTCTTGAGCAGCCATTCTTTTTGTGCCATAATATTCTCCTTTCTTGGCATTCCATGCTATTACTGGGTGAGACTAGCAGAATGTTCTGACATTGATCATAAATATTTCAATCCCTATATTCCTTGACTCTTTGTATCCCAGGCCAGGTTCACTTCAGCCACTGTCAAAGTCACTATTAACTTAAAATTTTAAAATGCAGGGTCAACAGCTGTCTTCATGCACCTTGAGCAACTAATCTATAAGACTCCTGGCCAGGGTGCTCCTACTATAAATGATACTTACAGTAAAATCCTATAACCCAACGCACCAATGTGTTTCACCAATCTGCAGTTGGATGAATTGTTTACTGTAGTAACTAGGAAGGAAGGATAGCATGGACACGTGTCTGAATTGGTTGGAATAACCCTGAAGAGTGAGATCATTGAATCTTCTTAGAAATCTCCTTGATGGAATTCCAATAATTATATGAAATTGTAATGCATTTGATTCTAAATAGAGCCTTCTGTGATGGGGTGTGAGGGTGTTGAGGGCCTCCTTAATTAGTTGGCTTATTTGCTCAATTTGTTGTCCTCCCACAAGTGCTGCCCACTACAGGATCATCCATGTCTGGCAGCAGATGAACTCATTTCACTTCCAGCAATTATCCTGATCTAATGCTCCAACTCATTTCTCGTCCTGCCTGGAAAATAGAATGCAAATAAAAATGAATGCAGTGTTCAGAGAAGTTAAATGCCTCGCACAATAATCAAGTACACTTGTTAGTTTTAATCACTCTTTTTATAAAAAAAAAGAAACATTTTAATGAACTCCTGATGTTATTCCAGCTGTCATGGATGGTTTCTTGCCTTGCTTGCGTAAGATCTGGTACTACATCTTGCTTCAATTAGGTATTAGTTCTGCTGTCGCTTGCAAAAATGTTGCACCTGTTGCCCTATTCAGTCTCAAGCCAATGTTATCTTAGCTCACAGACAAACCGAAATAATCCACGATTGTGTCTGCTAAGCACAATATTATTGTAAAGAATAGTCTCATGCTGTCTTCCCACCCTCTCCAGAAATCCTCTGGTCACTTATCAAGCTACTTCTCTTGATAGGGTGAGCTAGCAGCTGGACTACGTGATAATTGACCCTGTCTGCTTAACTCTCGTGTTAATGGTCTAGGTCAAGAAACACCCTCCATAGAATCATAGAAATATACAGCAGTGAAGTATGTCAAAGAGAGCCATCTGCTATGGTACGTGTGGCAATAAAAACTAAATCTAAAAAGAAATTTAAAAAAAACTTTGCATGTCTTTTGCATAAGTTGAAGGTTGTAGCACTGCAAATGCGTACCCACATGCTTTTAAAATATTTGTTGATATTTGATTTCTACCACCCTTTCAGGCAGAGATTTCTGAATTCCAACTATTCTCCTCTGATCCTTCCACAAAATGCCTTAACTTTATGCCCCATATTTATTGCTCTCTTGGCTAAGGAAGTTGTTCTGTCTTATCCTTTCTAACAATTTTATGCACCTCAATTACTTCTTCACTCAACCTTCTGTATTCTAAAGGAAACCAAAACTAATCTAATCCAATCTCACAGCTAGAATTCTCCTTTCCCTGTACCATCCTTGTAAATCTCCTTTGTACTGTCTCTAGTGTGATCACATCTGTAAACAGAACTGCACATAGGGCCCTAGCTGTGGCCCAACCAGCACTTCAGATGACTCTAGCATAACCACCCACTCTTACGTTCCGTGCTTCATTTCTTAAAGGGAAATAGCCCATAATACTTCTTCAACATCTTAACTACCTAATTTGTTACTTTCATCGATTTGAAGATGTACACTCTGAAGACCTTTTAGTTTTGCGACACTTTTTAGAATCCTCCAATATACTGTGTTTTGCTTTGTTTGCCCTCTCCCAAAACATCATTTCACATTTCTCCAGACTGGATTGCATTTTACATTTTTTGCCAAACTGACCATTCAAACCTTCCCTTACTGCATTCTACAACTTTTTCTTTCCACCTTATCAGTTTTATGTTAACTGTAAGCTTCATAATCATGCTTTCTGACATTTAAATCTAAATCATTAATTTGTATTACAAAAAGTGATGGGTCTAATATTAAACCCCCTGAAGCTCTTTTTTGACCTTTTGGGCTGGCTGTAAGCTGGGTGAAAAAGTTCCCTTGAATGTTTTATAAGAATTCTATACCCTCTAATTTTTTCACACAGAATCCATATCATGAATATTGCGATAGCTGAAATCCCCCACTATTATTGCCCATTGATATTGAACATCTCAGAAATTTGCTGATCTATTCGTCCTTCAATCTCACTCTCACCATTTGGGCACTTAAATTATGTTCACAACAGTGTTCTATTGCTCAGACCAAACAACTTCATTTCTTAAATATCATCCTTCAACTGCAATTGTTCTGCTTAAGCATGACTACAACATCACTGCTTGTTTACGCACTTTCCAGTCTCACCTGGCAGTCCTAAAACCAGAAACATTGAATTGCTATACCAGCCCATCCTTAAACCATGTTTTAGTGATAACTACCGGTCATCGAACTTCCAAAAATCTGTATCATTGGCTCATCGGTTTTCATCACCAGCTAAACGTATTGATATACATAGGATTAAGAACAGCCAAACTCCTTCATTGTTTATTTTCTATCTTTCAGTTTCTCTACCTTCCACATTTTCTTGTTAAATGTTTGCCTGCTGTTTCCAGTTTTGCTTCCCTCTTTTTTTTTTGAATCAATACTTAAGACTCTCATGCCATTTCCAAGCCTTTGATAAGCCGTCCTCAACAGTACTTGCACAAGTTTGGAAGGAAAAGCCAGGGAACTACAGACTGATGAGCCTGATATCAGTGGTGGGTAAGTTGTTGGAGGGGATTCTAAGAGACAAGATCTGCATACATTTGGAAAGGGAAGGACTGATTAGGAATAGTCAGCATGGCTTTGTGCATGGAAAATCATGCCTCAGTGGCTTGATTGAGTTTTTTGAAGAGCTGACCAAGAAGGTTGATGAAGGCCGAACAGTAAACAAATTTAACATAAAACCTTAGTAAGACTTCTCAGAAAGTATCCACATGGTAGACTGGTTACATCACATGGGATCCAGGGAGAGCTAGCCAACTGGATACAAAATTGGCTTGACGGTAGGAGACAAAGGGTGGTAGGCAATTTGTTGTTCAGACTGGAAGCCTGTGATAAGCAGTGTTCCACAAGGATCAGTGCTGGGCCCACTGCTTGTTGTCATGTATATGAATGATTTGGAGGTGAATATACGAGGTATGGTTAGTAAGTTTGCGGATGACACCATAATTGGTTGTGTCATGGACAGCGAAGAAGGTTACCTCAGCAAAATGGGATCTTGATCAAATAGTCTAATGGGCCAAGGAGCGAGCAATAGATCTTAATTTAAATAAATGTGAGGTGCTGCATTTTGGAAAGGCAAATCAGGGCAGGACTTATATATTTAATGGTAAGGTCTTGGGGAATGTTATTGAACAAAGAGACCTTGGAATGCAGGTTCATAGTTCTTTGAAAGTGGAGTCACAGGTAGATGGGATAGTGAAGAGGGCCTTGTATTTGGGGCTTTGGATGGTGACAAGGGAGGAAGTAAATGGGAAGGTGATAAACCTTCTGACTAATGAAGGCATGTGTGTTAAATGCCTCCTTCACTACCCTGTCTATGTGTGCCTCCACTTCCAAGGAACTATATATACCTGCATACCTAGATCTTTTTGTTTGACAACATTCCCCAGGAGCCTACCATTAACTGTGTAAGTCCTGAGCTGGTTTGTCATGCCAAAATATAATACCTTGCACTTACCTATATTAAACTCCACCTGCCATTCCTTGGCTGACTGGCCCAGTGATCAAGATCCTGTTGTACGCTTAGCTAACCCCGCTCACAGCTCACTATACCACCAGTTTTGGTATCATCTGCAAACTCACTGACTATGCCTCCTATGTTCTCATCCAAATCATTTGCATAAATGATGAACAACAATGGAGTTAACATTGATCCTTGTGGCACACTGCTGGTCACAAGCCTTGAGTTTGAAAAGGAACCCTCCACCACCAGCCTCTTTCTTCTACTTTAGAGCCAGTTCTGTATCCAAATGGTGAGGTCTCCCTGTTTTCCATGTGAATTAATATGGGAACGCTGCAGCCTTCTGAGCTCAATAGTGAGTTTAACAAGTGTAAGGCTCAAGCATCTTCTCCCATGTCCTTACCCCAACCCCACACACCAGGCCTTGCTATCAGATGGGCTGCTACCACACCCAACCCATTGTCAGCTTCTAATAGTCCCCATTAAAAGTATTCATTCCCCAGGCTGCCCTTTAACCAGTTCTTTGTCTGTCCAACTGTATTTCTTTCTCTTTGGGTTCTATCTCCCCCTAAAGTTTCCTCCTCCTCCAACCCCCACCACCCAATCTTCTGCACACATACGATATTTTCCCTAGCTACCAACAGTTCTGAGGAATGGTTACTGGATCTGAAATATTAACTCTGTGTCTGTCTCCACAAATACTGCCAACCTGCTGAATTTTTTTCAGTAATTTAAGTTTTTATTTCTGATTTCCAGCATCTGCAGTTCTTTCGGGGTTTTTTTAGAGATTATATTTCTTCATTTGTTTAGTGGTTTACTTATGAATCCTGAGACTCTAGTGTTCCTGGTTTTTAATCACTCTACCCTTATTACCTCAGTCGTTACAGTGAATCATCTGGTCTCAATACTTTACTATTACCAGCAGTAGTGTGCGCACACAACTTAAGATTCCATGATGTTCAATTGCAATATGTACCAATCCATTTGGTGTTTCAATTCTAGTGATATAATAGCTTCAGGAACATCCTTCTAGAGTTCTGCTCTTGATTATTTTGATGAACCTGTGGAGGCATCTTCGATGACCTTTATGATCTTTTCACAGGATAAGTTTTTTTTATTTATTCATTCACAGGATGAGGATGTCACTGGCTAGCCACCATTTGTTGCCCATCCCTAATTGCCCAGAGGGCAGTTTAGAGTCAACCACACTGCTGTGGGTCTGGAGTCACATGTTGGCCAGACCAGGTAAGGATGGCAGTTTCCCTCCCTAAAGGACATTAGTGAACCAGATGGGTTTTTCCAACAATTGACATGGCTTCATGGTCATCACCGGATTCTTAATTCCAGTTACTTTATTGCATTTAAATTTCACCATCTGCTGTGGTGGGATTCAAACCCCAGTCCCCAGAGCATTATCTGCGTCTCTGGATCAACAGTCCAGCGATGATAGCACTAGGCTACCACCTCCCCGTGTCAACATTTATTGCACATCCCTAATTGCCTCAAGGGCAGTAAAGATTCAATTACATTGATAGGGGTCTGGAGTCACATATAGGCCAGACCAGGTAAGGATGGCAAATTTCCTTCCTAAAGTACACAAATGAACCTAATAGTCCTTTGTCAGGAAAAACTATCATCAGTCTCTTAGTTCCAGATATATTCATTGAGTTTAAATTCCACCATCTGCCAAAGCAGGACTTGAACTCAAATTCCAGGATATTGCCTGGATTTCTGGATTAACAGGCTAGAAATCATACCACTAGGCCATTACTTGCCTAAACTGTTGGTAGAAGCATGGCTTCAGGTGCACACTGACATTAAAGCATTTGTCACATTTCTGATGCAACTTCAAACTGCAGTGAACCACAGACAGCATCCTCAAGAGTAGTGCAACACTGGGGCCACGCTCATTCTGAGCATTCACTTTGGCTTTTGAAGAACACAGCTTTGGACAAATGTAGAACTATTACATTCCTCAGGCATTGTAGAAGTATGAGGTTGTTGGCTTGCTCGTCGAGCTGGCTGGTTATTGTGCAGACATTTTGTCACCAAGCCAGATAACATTATCAATACAGCCTCCGATGATATGATGTTGTTCTACACAAACACCAGCTAGCAGCAAAACAACACAACAAACCTTCCCTCATCTCAGTGCACTTGGACAATGAAGGCCATCAATTTAACTAGGACAACGTGAACATCCTAGCTCAAGCAACTACAGATACACACAGGAATTCCTAGAGGTCTGGGTCTTCAACCCATAATGCAATCAACAAACATGTGGAATTAGACCCCATATATAAACCCATGCAGAACTGAGCCAGAAATGACACAACCCAATTTAACAGGCCAGATCATATAAATACCAAATAGTGAAGACCAACTTGGCCTCATCGAAAACTGCACTGGTGATATTACTTAGCATGGTGATGAAAAGTCTGTACTGTGACCAGCCAGCTCAGCAAGCAAGGAGACAACCTTATCCAGAATCTGAGCTGCAAATCTTCACAAAAGCCTTATACGCATAGAAGAATTTGGCAGTCTTTTACTGAAAGGTCTTTATGTTTAGCAGGAGTGAGCAATGTTGTTTGCCATTCCAATATTAAAAATGAACTTCTGTCGGAAGAACAGACAGCTACGCATGTATATAAGCTCAGATTTGCAGAACTCTTTCTTGACAAGGAATGTGTTTTGGTAGTTATGTTTGGCTCACAGTACAGCTTGGGCTTTATTAACCAGGCAGTGCAATATGCCTCAGATCAATAGTGTCATAAAGCTCATCCTTTACAAGTAGTCAAACTCACTGATATGATCCCAGAAAAAGGCATGGTTAGCATGAATAGCCAAGAACTTTTTCCCAGGGTAAAGGAGTCCAAAACTAGAGGGTATAGTTTTAAGGTGAGATGGTAGAGATATAAAAGGGACCTAAGGGGGAACATTTTCATGCAGAAGGTGGTGTGTGTATGGAATGAGTTGCCAGAGGAGGTGGTGGAGCCTGGTACAAGTACAACATTTAAAAGGTATCTGGATAGATACTTGAAAAGGAAAGATTTAGACGGATATGAGTCAAATGCTGGCAAGTGGAAATAGATTAATTTAAGATATCTGATCAGTGTGAACGAGTGTTCCGTGCTGTCCAAATCTATGACCTTATGCTCCTAAAAATAGAAGCATTGAAGCAGATAGACAGCTTAGCATTAGCTATTTTCTTAAGGTGTTAACATTGATGGAAAACCAACATTAATTGACCCATCTTGGATTGTCCTTGTCTGAATGAGTGTCATCCAGGCTGCCTCAGAAGGAGGTTAAGCGTAAATAACGTTGGTGTGAGACTAAAGTCACATAACGTGCAGGAAATGTCTCTTCCTGAAAGCCATGAATGAAGCAGGAGTCTTTTCAGTAGGAAGCTCATGGCTTCATGGTGACTCTTTGCTAAGGCCAGCTTCACATTTCTCTTTTTTTTTAAACAAAATTCAAATTCTCAATTGGAATGTCAGTTCTTAGTCTCTGGATTATTGATCTAGGCTAAAAGTGGCATCTTTTCCATGAAACAGTGTTATGTTTTAGGCAGAGGGTGGAGGGAAGAGACTGCACAGGAGCCAAATAGAGCAGAGAGATTTAAAGTGAGGATGTGGTGGATATTTTAGGGAGTGAATGATTAAAGGTTATGAATGTTGGGGGCCAGCCAGATGGCAGTCTTTCCCTGGCCTATATTTTCCTACATTCTTGTGTCACTGAATAGTGAGGAAGCAAGGCTGCTTCTTTAAATAAGCAGTTGATACATTGGTGTCTGTAGATGCTATACTCTGTGGTATTAATCTGACAACAAAACCATTCCCTCAATGCTACGAATTACTCTTATTTTACTCAAACAAAATAATAATAATTAATTGAAAAGCACCACACTTGTGATGCCCTGGGAACTGAGAATGTCCAGTCTGTCCAAAAATGGAATCTTCAAGATAAGTTCTTCAATCTGTTGTCCTGACACAACATAGTTAAATGTTGCTATTACTATTCAGTAACGGTTTCTGCTACTGATTGAGCCTTGTTCTCTTTTACTGATCTTTAGAAATCACAGATCTCAGGCCACAACAAGGGACTTCCCACTGTGATTTTCACACTTGCTTTGCTCAATTAGATATGATTGTCCCTAATTAAATCATCCTATAGGAAGACAGTAATTAAATCTTAGATAATGGATAATGAAAGATATTATAATCTATATTTCCTCACCAATTAAAACTGGCTCACATTAAAATACAAATGGGAGTCAGCAAGTCAGAGTCTCAAGCCTATTCAGGGGATTGTTATTGAATCTTAACTCCATCAACAGTTTTGTTTACCTTACCTTCAAGGACCTTGGCCCAACAAGAATCTTGAGGTTTTGAAACTTTCCATTGACCTCCTCCTAACCTCAGCGTGTTTTGAGAGAGAAAGCTCTAGATCTGTGGAATTCATTAAAACAAAGGACAGCTGAGGCCGGGTTTTTAAGTGTATTTGAGTAAAAAATAGATTTTTAATCAATAAGGGAGTCAAGGTAATGGGGGAAAGGTAGAAAAGTGGAATTGAAGCTTATATCGGGTGAGTTGTGATCTCATTGAATGCCAGAACAGACTCAGTGGACTGAGTTCCCTGCTTCTGCCCCCATGTCTAATTATTTCCAATACTTTAATCCAGTCCATCCCATTGAATATAAAACGTTCATCCTCAAATCTTGCTATTAGCTCTCCCTTTTGTACCTCTAAAATCTCTTCCGTTCTGATGGCCCTTCTTGGAGTCTCCAGTTATTTCAGCCATTTGTGCCTGATTACCCACCATTGCTGACACTGCCCTCAGCTGATTGATTTTATTGCCTGTAAGTTCTTCCCCAAATCCTTCCACCTCTCCACCTTGCATCAAGCCCTTTCTCTCATCCTCTGTTTGGAAGGCATATTCCAGTTTGTGAAATGACGTGAGATTTTTTCTTTATATCAAACAAGCTACATGAAAACAAATACTTGCTGTTCTTGTGTTTTATTCCCCTAATGTAGACAAAACTACAGAGAACCTTTGAAAGTCAATCACAGGACATTAATAACTTAGTTGACCTTTCACAGTCACAGTCTTGTGCGAGTTCAAAACCTACAAGGTTCATTGAATACATACTATAGTGAGATTTGAATTTGCAATCTCTAGTCGTCTTATTCATGGACCACATTCACATAAGCAACTATATCCTGTTCAAGTGATTTTAAAAATATATATAACTATTTCAGGAATCTTCAGAAATCAGATATTTACAACTAATAGCAATATACATGTATGTGTAAGGAATATTTCAATGTATTATTTCATTGGTGAGGCTGAAGATTTTCAACCAGGGCCCTATATCTGAGAGCAAAGGCTTTTTTGACATTATTATTTGCTTTTCCTGTTTCCCCTAAGCTATAAATAGGACTTTGTCTCTTCCAGGCATCATTATACTGAAATCAATGCTGAAAAAAGATCGCTTTCTCCTCAACCTTATCCTTTTCCAGGACTTCAATTTGAAGCAATCCTTATCATTCTTTCTATCCCTGTTCTCCAACAATAGATTTCAAAAACTAAGCCTTGGTGTCACCTAGTCATTGTTTGTGGTTTCAACTGCTGATCTCCTCTGCCTTTCTTTCAGATCTTGTCAAATGTTTTTAAGCTCTGCCTTAATGGTCCTCTTTCTTAGACTTAAAAAAATGTTATCAATATTTTCTTTCCCAATAGCAGTTAAAAGTACTGTGCTCCTCAGTTTTTAACTGAAGGAATTTAATGATTCCTATTGTACTGTCATCTTGGAGATGTCAATATTTAGACTTTGCACTATTACATAGCATTTTCAGCACAAGAATAAGCCATGTCGTCAATTGCATCTACACCAGCCTTTATGTTCCATAATATCTTTGTCCACCTGTTCGGAAAAAGTCAGGAAGTGTAATTCAGTTCGTACCTTTTAAACCCCATTTGGTTTGTCACAGTCGGTACTTGTGTTTGCTTTTAACACTCAGCTATATCATAAGTCAATTAAAAATGTGATTAACTAGATAAAAATGAAGGAGCCAATTATGAGGTTTTCTGCCCCAAAGAAATTACTAAGAGATGACATCAATGTGTTAGATTTTTAACTTGAGGCCAAAGATATTTATTTGTTGACTCATATCCTCAGCAATGACGAAGTTTAAAGAAGTCTTTGAGTTCTTTGTGAATGATTGATTTCTCAATTTGCTTATACACCATATGCCTTCTGAGAGGTTTAAAGGAATAGTGAGACAGAGAAACTTTCTTTTTGTGGCAAATTTATTTTTTCTTGTTTCTTTCTCCTGCTCAAAAACAACTACCAAAATATGGTTCATTGTGTTTTCCCAAAACTGGTTCCATTGTCTTTCCAAATGTAATCTTTGCAGGCATTATTTGACGTCCAAAGTGTGTGCACTTATAATGCACGTTATGGAAATTAACCAGGAGATGCAAATTTCTTGATGTTGATCTATTTACCTGGTTTCAAGGTCTTTAGCTAAAGTGGTATTTCAATACCAATTGTTTTGCTTATTCCAAATTGGTTTCCTGGACTTGCTTCAGTTTGTGGTCTGGTACACATGGCAGCCACTTTAAGTCAACGCTTGGAATAATAAGACCATAAGATATGGGATCAGAATTAGGCCATTCGGCCCATTGAATCTGCTGTGCCATGCCATCATGACTAATGTTTGTCAACCCCATTCTCCTGCCTTCCCCTGTAACTCTATCCATTTACTAATCAAGAACCTATTCATTTCTGTTTTGAAGACACTCAATAACTTGACCTCCACAGCCTTCTGTAGCAATGGGTTCCGCAGATTCACCATCCTCTGGTTGAAAAAATTCGTCCTCATGTTGAACTAACTCCATGCAGGCTGGTATCCCGTCACCAAGTCACACTTTATTTACATGTGGAAAGCCTTTGACGTTGGCCCAACGTGCTCAGAGCCAACTCTGAGTGTCAGCATATTTGATACTTTATATCCGTCAACCGAGGTTCCCTGATTAAACCAAATTAACAGCACCAATCAGGGAACTTATATCTTATGAGATCCAACTGACTGACTTCATTACAATAACTACAGGTCATGTCTGAAGGGTTGTCCTTTCACTTTGAAGCTGCACTCTCAGGTCCTAGTCTCTCCTACCAGTGCAAACATCTTCTCCACGTCCATTCTCTACAGGCATCTCAGTATTGGCCCTTTTTTAAAGGTAATTTTATGCCAAGAAAGTCCTCAAGTAGGAAAATCTGATGATGGAAGCTAAAATTTAATCGTTCATATTTACCACTATAGTAAAACACATCTCACGTCATGTAATGATAACAAAGTGTGGAGCTGGATGGACACAGCAGGCCAAGCAGCAGTTTGGCCTGCTGTGTTCATCCAGCTCCACACTTTGTAATCTCGGATTCTCCAGCATCTGCAGTTCCCATTATCTCTCACATCATCTAATACTATCAGTACATTCTTCTATTCCTTTCTGGGTCTTGGATTCATCCAACTTGCCCTTAGTTAGAACACTTCCACAGACTTGCTATTTGCATTGTAAACTGCACTGTTCCACATTATTTCAGAGGCTGAGCCATGTTATTGGAGTATGGTACTGCAAGAAACTGTGTCATTGTTCGTGACAGAAATATTGCAGGCTGACAGAGAAATTACCTACTTCTGAAAAACAAAGAAAGAGTAAGTCCAAAATGTTACTCAGACCATAGTAATGTGTGATTAAGTATCACTCAAGGCACATGGTGCTAGACTTGCAAAGTTGAAAAAATAGGAGAGAATATGAACACATCAAGAATTAGACAGAAAAGGTAGATCTGGCGAGCCTTCCTGAAAAGAGATGTGATGATTTCTTTTTGGCTTTGGAGCTGTTGAGTGAAATCGTCATCCCCTCTCTTGAATACTTCCCATTATCTGTTGTCCTGCTTTCATTGAATGGGGGCTCTAATAAGGCAATGATTCTTGTATGAGGGTATCAGCAAGCTAGTGCAATAAGAGGAAAGGAAAGGTCAAGTGAGAATTCCAAACACAGAACATAGAACACGGGACAGTACAGCACAGTACAGGCCCTTTGGCCCACGATGTTGTGCTGACCTATCATCCTACTAAGGTCAATCTATCCTGCATAACCTTCATTTTACTATCCTCCACGTGCATATCCCAGAGTCACTTAAAAGTCTCAAAAGTATCTGACTCCACTACCACTGCCAGCATTCCACATGTCCACCACTCTCTGTGTGAAGAACCTACCACTGATATCTCTCTTATACCTTCCTCCAATCACCTTAAAGTTATGCCCCTGTTATTTCCACTCTGGGAAAATGTCGCTGACTATCTTAATCCAATCCTTAGGAACAAAGAATCTAGTACAGTTTTATTCATGAGTCTTCAATGTAGTGTGGTCCTGAGAATCACATTTCTTGTCCATCTTTGTGTGCACATATCACAACAATCTGAAATTTTGCAAAGCTTATTGATTTTATTTCTAATAAGATGGCTGCTTAATTGACCCGTGTATTTGTTAATTTTTAATTATTCACCAGAAAATTCATGTGAGATTGAATTTGCATTTTAGATCCCTTTGTCATCATTCAGTGTCACAGGAAACATTCAAATGATCCTTATAGTGTGTTCAAGATGGCAGTTAGAATGTGGGTATAAGTGATAAAATCTAAAAACATACAGCTGATGATCTCTGATAATAAAATGTGAGGCTGGATGAACACAGCAGGCCCAGCAGCATCTCAGGAGCACAAAAGCTGACGTTTCGGGCCTAGACCCTTCATCAGAGACCCGAAACGTCAGCTTTTGTGCTCCTGAGATGCTGCTGGGCCTGCTGTGTTCATCCAGCCAAACATTTTAATATCTTGGATTCTCCAGCATCTGCAGTTCCCATTACAGCTGATGATCTCTCATGAGAATAGTCTAATCTAAGCAGAGGTACTAATTTATTGTTAAATTTATTTATTGACAGGATGTGGGCATCATTGAGTAGGCCAAAATTTATTGCCTATATCTATTTATCTTTGAGAAGGTGATGATGAACTACTTTCTAGAATGTCTGCAGTTCACATGCTGCAGTTACACCCACAGTGCCATCAGAGTTCCAGGATTTTGACCCAGAGATAGAGAAAAGACATTGTTCTAATCAGCAATGCAGGTATCTTTGAGGAGCAGCTGGGCTTCTCACAGCGGCTGGTGAAAATACGGGAGAGTACATCAGTTCCTTTTGGGCCTCTTTCTGCAGAAATCACTGTCTTTGGAAAGCTGAGGGAAGTGGAGTCAGAGATAATGGGCAAGGATCAATGAAATCAGGAGCAAACATCATGTTTATTCTTAGGAAGCTGCTAATGCTGGCTAGAGAGCCAGGGAGAGGAATCAGAGAGAATATACAGCCACTGGACACATAGTTGGACCGAAACAAGTGCAGGTGCTGTAAATCAGAAACAAAAAGCAGAAGTTGCTCGGCTCAAAACGTCAGCTTTTGTGCTCCTCTGATGCTACTTGGCCTGCTGTGTTCATCCAGATCCACACTTTGTTATCTTTGAAAAAGAAATTCAGGTTAACGTTTCAGGTCCGGTAACTCTCTCTCAGAACCATTCTGAGGCAGGATCACTGGACCTGAAATGTTAACACTGGTCTTTTCTTCATTGATGCTGCCAAACCTGCTAAGCATTTCCAGCAACTTCTGTTTTTGTACTTAGTTGGGCCAACTGACTTGATTTGGTTTGATTTATTACTGTCACATGTATTGGTCTCTCCAACACTTACGACCATTTTTCATTATACAAGGTATGACTCCAAGCCGTTTTCTTTCTGATTCCCGTTGTCTTCAGCCATGAGGATCAGTCACTTATAGAACATAGAACATAGAACAGTACAGCACAGAACAGGCCCTTCAGCCCACAATGTTGTGCCAACCATTGATCCTCATGTATGCACCCTCAAATTTCTGTGACCATATGCATGTCCAGCAGTCTCTTAAATGACCCCAATGACCTTGCTTCCACAACTGCTGCTGGCAACGCATTCCATGCTCTCACAACTCTCTGTGTAAAGAACCCGCCTCTGACATCCCCTCTATACTTTCCACCAACCAGCTTAAAACTATGACCCCTCGTGCTAGCCACTTCTGCCCTGGGAAATAGTTTCTGGCTATCAACTCTATCTATGCCTCTCATTATCTTGTATACCTCAATTAGGTCCCCTCTCCTCCTCCTTTTCTCCAATGAAAAGAGACCAAGCTCAGTCAACCTCTCTTCATAAGATAAGCCCTCCAGTCCAGGCAGCATCCTGGTAAACCTCCTCTGAACCCTCTCCAAAGCATCCACATCTTTCCTATAATACGGCGACCAGAACTGGACGCAGTATTCCAAGTGCGGTCTTACCAAAGCTTTATAGAGCTGGGTCATTCTTGAGTTCAGTTCTTTTCTCCATGTTTTAACCAAGAAAGTAATGAGGTCACAACTGAGTGACCCTGGCGTAGATACAGCAAGCTCAAGAATACAAAGGAAACACTGCAAGAATTCACTTACTGATATCACCAACAGTAATTACTCAGTTATCTTACCACAAATGTTTCAAGTGTTAATTGACAGTTGATTAACAGAAACTATGGTGTGAATTTCATTTGGTGCAGACACATTGAAACAGCTGCTGGAAATCACCACCCTACAAACCACACTGAAATGCATGAAACTAGGTCAACAGTCCAGGTTTAAACATACTGCTCACCTCTAATGTAACTCAGTAAAAAGGAGCTATAATTTCATGCATAGCACGATGGTCCAGTGGGTAACTTGAACATCAGTCACGAGGGGTAAAATTTTCGAAGTCCCTGGGTAGTGGGCAAAGAGTGAGTTGTGATGAGATGCCTCAGAGCCAGATCTGGAGAGGTGCACTACTCTGTCCCATGCAATGAAGTTTCAAATGTTCTGTAATTACTTCAATAACTATACAATACTACTATTCAACAGCATTACAATCATCCGTTCACTACCAGTACCATCCTGGGGATTATGATTGATCAAAAATCAAATTGAATGGGTGGTAGAAGTACTGCTGAAAAAATATCCCAAATGCTGGGTGCTTAGTGGGAAGTGACACACCCCTGAAAGCCTTTCCACTTGTTGGACCGGAGTATTTAGTGTTACAGAGCTTTCAAGCAAGGTGAAATTTCAGCTCAAATCAACAGTGATCAATTTAAATAGCAGGACAGGCTGGAGGGTGAATTGTTCTCTACCTTTTCTTATATTCCTTGCTTACTCAAACAGGTGAAAAACAACATGTGGACTGCGTATCCTGGAGCAGTGCATGGAGAAGAAGCTATGGAGAAACAAGGGCAGTGAGTCCCAGAGTACCGCGAGGGAAAACAACCGTGGAACAACATGTGGGTTGTGAGCCCTGGAACAGCACGTGGGCTGCGAACCCTGGAATACCATGTGGGCTGCAAGACCTGGAACAGCGTGCGGGCTGCAAGCTCTGGAACAGCACGCTGGCTGTGAGCGAGGGAATAGCACGTGGGGTGAGAGCCCTGGAATAGCACACGGCGGCGAGCCATAGAGCACTGCACAGGCTTTGAGCTTCAGAGCTGTGCAGGCAGCAAAACCCAGAGCGGTATGTGGGGAAGCAGCCCCGGAAAAATGCGGACAGTTAATCTCGGAGCAGTGCGCGGGCAGCAAGTCCCAGGCATAGACTGGGTGGAGTAAGCAGCCCTGAAACTTTCCCTAGAGCAGCTGAATGCAGTATGGTGTGGGCTGGTAGCTTGGAGCAGAGTGGGGCAACTATTGGACTGGGATCTGGTGCTGCTACACTGTAATGTGTTTTAGAATATTTTTTAACTTGCTGTAATGCCAAACATTGTCTTATTTCTAACTTACTTTTAAAACTCTGTAAAATGATGCACCTACATTTTATTCGTCTTGTGTTTCTAAGGTTTGTCCTTGCTACTTGTAGCTAAGATGGTGCCATAACGTTGTGAAAGCTTTTTATTGTACTTCTATAATGGAATACCCCTGACAATAAAGAATATTCTGTTTAATTCTTTGTATTCTGAGGAAGGGTCACTCGACCAGAAACATTAACTGATTTCTCTCCATAGATGCTGCCAGACCTGTTGAGTGTTTCCTGTAATTTCTGCTTTTACTTCTGATTTACAGCATCTGCAGTTTTTTTGTTTTTTTTCAGATAAAAATGGAAGATACTTCCATTTGAATTGAATCATTAAGAAAGAATTTGCCTTGTGTTGTGATGTGCATGATGTCAGGGCAGCCTTCAGACATCCATAACAGTGCATCAAGTACTTATGGAAGTGTAGCAATTGTTATAATGTAGTAAACATGGTAGGCAACTTTTAAACAGCAAAGTTGCATGGATAGCACTATGGCAATAAGATAAGCTCTTCAGCGATATTGGTTGGGGGATATTGGCCAGGTCAATGAAGAGAGCAAAATGCAAGCAGGATCTTGTTTTAAGATAATAAAGTGTGAAGCTGGATGAACACAGCAGGCTGAGCAGCATCTCAGGGGCACATGTGCTCCTGAGATGCTGCTTGGCCTGCTGTGTTCATCCAGCTTCACACTTTATTATCTTGGATTCTCCAGCATCTGCAGTTCCCATTATCCCAGGATCTTGTTTTAAATGATTTTATTATTATTTCATAGAATGTGAGCTCCTCTGGCAAGGCCAGTATTTGTTAGCCACCCCCAATTCGCTTTAAAAAGGTGGTGATGGCCGACATTCCCGAACTGCAGCAGTTCCTCTGGCGTAGCTACACCTACAGTGCTGTTCAGGAGGGAGCTCTGGAATTTTGACTCAGTGACACTGGAAGAACAGCTATATAGTTGCATCCTAGGACAGCATGTGGATTGGTGGAAGGATATGAGCAGATGGCCATTTCCTAGGTGTCTGCAAGCCTTGACCTGGACAGCAGCTCTTGAGCCATCTGGAAATCAAAAGAAATGCATATTTTCCAAACTCATGGTGATCACATTTACTTTCCAATTCTTACTTAAAGCAAGCAATAATATCACCAAAGGAGAGAGATATACATGAAGGGCGCAGTAATATATCAGACCTACAGAGGAGAAACTTTATTGAAACCTATAACGCATTAAATAGCATAGAAAATATTATTTATGTTATTTAAGTAACATTTATTTAAATCAGATCATTGATACAAGAGATTTTCTGTTAAAAATCATGAAAATGAAATATAACCAAGAACATTTGTGTAAATGGTGATGGCCATTTGGGCTGGCCTCCTGCCAGGTAAACAGATTAATGAGATAGGACAACTTTGAATTGTATTCAGAGGTGAGACTGGGTGATTTGAAATATTACAACGCAAATATTTTGTGAACCAGTCCTTGACTTTTCCTTAAGTTCTTCATATGTTGTGTAGAAGGTTTGCACAACGAGTGAAGAACTTTCAATGCAATAGTGATTCACTCACAAATAACACGCCTCCTAACATTTGAATTAATACAAAATTCAACATTGTCAAAATCACATTTAACGTTAACTCAATCCACATTCACTGCTCTTTAATAACGTGCATATTACATTCAAATCAATGTTACTTTGGTCCCTAAATCTCTAAATATTGTTTTAATATTAATATGGTGACCATATGCATAACATGCCCAGTGGCCAAGCCTGAATCATTTGAGATATAAATAGTGCTGTTACTTAAATCTGATCTGTCCATGTTTAGGCTTTCCTCATTTGTAACTCGCGGCTAAAGATACTGTTCTTTAAATTAATCAGTGAAGCTACCAATGTGAGTGTATACTGATTTTGGATTTCACAGCATTACAAAATGCAAAAAATATAAAGCCAATGTCACCAGCAGAGCCAAATTTTGTCATCCTTTTCAAAGTTTACCGTTCTTTCGCTGTCAGTGTCTTCACACTGGCTATATGGCACACAGATATTATCAGTTTGTAGGACTAGTTTGTCTCTTTTTGACAAAGCTAATTCTCATGAACAGTGGTTTCCCCCCCACCCCCATTTTAAAGGTGATTGCTGATGTCAAAAGTTATGACCTGCAGTTGGTTGATTATCTCGATAAAGGAAGGACATTGCATTTATGCAGCAACTTTTGTGACCACAGCATGTTCCTAAAAACTTCATTGACAATTATATACTTTAATAAAGTGTAGTCACTGAGGTAATGTTGGAGACACGGTAGCTGGTTTGTGCAGAGCAAACCCTGACCAGCAATGAGAAAATGGCTGAATATTTTGGTTATTGTTGATGTTGTTTGTGAGGTTAATTATTCGCTTTGATGCTAGAAATAATTCCCCATCTTTGGACTGTGGGAGGAAATCCATGCACACACAGGAAGGCCAAGCAGCAACAGAGGAGCAATAAGGCTGACGTTTTGGTCCTAGACCCTCCTTCAGGAAGGCCTGGGCCCAAAACATCAGGCTTCCTACTCCTCTGATGCTGCTTGGCCTGCTGTGTACATCCAGGTCTGCACATTGTTATCCCAGATTCTACAGCATCTGTAGTTCCTGCTATCTCCCACACACGGGCAAAACACGCAAACTACACACAGACAATCATCCAAGACTGGAATTAAGCCTGGATCCAAGTGCAGTGAGGCAGTGTGAATAACCACTGAGCTATTGTGCCACACTTAGTCCAACTGTTGTCAATGCTCTTGAAGCAGAAGTGCTAATTAAGAAATTCCTCAGCTCAGCACACTCACTTTGGGAGAAATGTACCTAAATGCGATCATGTGATCCTTGTTCCCAGGGTAGGGAACTGTGGGACTGAATCAAACCCACTGCTCCCAAATGCAGTCTGAAAGTGGCAATAGGGTTTGCCAAGTCCCAAGAGAATCTAATTAAAAGGCCAGCTTTGGTTCTTCTCAGGACTTTGTCCTAGTTCTTTGCTCAAGTTTTAGACTTTATAGTCCTTCACCTTCACACTCCCTGTATGTCCCACTGACTCCTCATGATCTATCTATGCTCATACATAACTCTGACCACTCCAAATGACCTGTTTTTCCACCATGCCAACTTATGCCACGCTACTCACTACCTGGCCCCTCACAACCCTCATGAAAATGTCATGCTGACTCACCGTTCTCAATACCCTTTCCATGTACATCCTCCGTACCACTCACACAGTCTCCACCACAGGCAGGCTTTAGCAGCCACATTGAGATGAAATAAAACAAAGGTCTAAACATCTGTTCTAGACTTCACTGTAGTAAACCATCACTTGCATTCATGACATTCCATTAAAATTTCAAGAGTCCCTCAGATACTTTTAAAATGCATCTATTCCTAACCTCATATCAATGTTAGCTAATCCTTTACAAACTTCCTCGAGCTGCCAGGCAGACTTATGAGATAGTGATAGATTGTAAAAAGTAGCCAAGCATTAAAATCTACATGACGATTGTCCTTACGATAATGTCAACAGCTACTGTAATTGTTTGATCAGAATTGTCTTTTACACAGACAAATTGTTCCTTTCTTTAAAATGATTGGGCATTTAAATAACTTTGCAGTTGTTAACACTCAACACTGAGGTTAGATTGTCTTATCGAGTTCAGTTTTTTATGCCTGCTCCCTATCCATGAAAATGTCATCTCATCAGAAATGGACAAGGAATTTGTGGGTCTTCACACCACCTGCGATTTTGAAAGGCCCACAGTATATTCATGGCTCCATAAAATTCCTGGTCTTATTATTAATGTCTGATCCAGAAAAGTGTGTCTCTGGTGGTGTAACTCTCCCAGCAGAGAACTCCCTCTGTCCTGCAATAGTGCCATTGAGTCATAGAGTCTGAAAGTCAAACAGCATGGAAACAGACTCTTTGGTCCAACTCATCCATACCAGACAGACATCCCAATTTGACCTAGTCTCATTTGCCAACATTGGGCCCATGTCCTTCTAAACCCTTCCTAATCATGTACCCATCCAGACACTGATTCAATGTTGCATTTGTACCAGCCTCCACCACTCCCTCTGGCAGTTTGTTCCCTATATGTACCAGTGTAAATGTGAATAACTTACCCCTCAGGTCCCTCTTACCTTAAATTTATGGTCTCTTGTCTTGGACTCGCCCACCCTGGGAACAAGATCTTGGCTATTCACCGCATACATGTCCTTCACAATTTTATAAACCTCAGCCTCCGATACTCCAGGGAAAAAAAGCCACAGCCTATTCATCTTCTCTGGATAAAGACAAACCCTCCCGTCCCAGCAACATCCTTGCAAATGATGGGAACTTCTGTTCTCATTTCAGCAGTGGGATTTGAACAAATAATCATATCAAAAAGGATGCAGATAGTAATCCAGTTGCAAGACAATTTCAATTGTGTGTTTATGTAGATATGAAATTCTCATTCTTAGAGACTCAAAGACATTGAGCACAAATATTAAAGAAATAGAAAAATCGTCATTGTTATTTTGTAACTGTAGTTTTTGATAGGAAATCAGATTTTTCAAACTAAGTTAAAATGCTGTCTCTTGTGGACAAAGTGGCTCAGTGGTTAGCATTCCTGCCCCACAGCATCAGGGCTCAAGCCTACCCTCAGGCAACTGTCTGTGTGGAATTTACACATTCTTCCTGTGTCTGTGTGGGTTTCCCCCAGGTATTCAGGTTTCCTGCTACAGCTCAAAGTTGTGCAGGTTGGGTGGATTAGCCGTTGGACATGTAGGGTTATAGGGATAGGGTGTGTCAGGGTCGGAGGCTCTTCAGTGGCTTTGTGCGGACTTGATAGGCCAAGTGGCCTGCCTCCAGTCTGTAGGGGATTCAAATTCTGATTTTAGCTTTGGATGATGAAAGCTTTAGCAGCAAGTTAACCATTGGTCACGAGACGTTGTTTCAAAATGGCATAGTGCAATATTTTGCAAAGAAGAAACACGCGTTTAAGAAGAAAGGATTGAAATACTGAAGTAAAATTGCAATGGAAGTCATTTTTGGATTAAGTGCTCTGTGAGACAGCTGGACTGCCCATCCCCCTTTTTGATGTATTTTACTATCATTAGTTGCTATCTTGAATTGACAGTAGAGTAATTTGAACTCTAGTTCCCAAGGGCCTACTCTCTTACTTCCTGCTCTAGGAATAAGCTGTGTATTGATTAGATATCAGGTTGTAATTGGGTCCCAATCTCCTTGCTTGGAGATATATGATGGGGCTGACAGGAAATGGAAGCTGTGTTGCTACATGTAAACAATGTAGTTGAAGCCAGCCTATTTTAAGTGCAGAACCATGGCTGCTTTCCTTAACATTGCTTCACGTTGAAACAATGAAGAGCTGAAAGGGATTTTTTTTTAAAAAGTGACAGAAACACAGACTGAGATCTAGGGTGTAGTGGATATGAGAGAAGAAATCTGATGCTTTGGTAGATACTTTGAGGAAGGGAGCTACTTGGCAGGATATCCATTTACAAGGCTGATTAATGAATTTAAAAATTCCTCCATACTCAAGGAATCTTCATCAAAACCACAGTTGATGCAAATCTAATTTCTTCTGTCATTAACACCATCATTAAACAATCAAAAAATAATCCCAGGCAAAATGTTCTTTTCAACTAACAATCAGGCCTAAACATATTTGATTTATTTTTAATAATTGCTCTGACTATTTCAATTTCTGTGTTGGAATATTTAACTTGAAAAGCCTAGTAAAGTCTGGCTTAGTCTTTTTTTCTCCTTTAGATTAGTGGCATCCTGTGTCATAGACAGTGCAAAACTCACCCGAAAGTACTGAAAAAACTTGCCTGGGCCCACATGCTGGTACCAAAAGTCATTTCCTATATTTTGATTGTATTGGGTTCAGCAGAAGTGAGGAATATTTTGCAGATTGCCCATTGAATGCTACTGAGATTGACAGACCTTACTACCAAGTAACCAAAGTAAATGGCATTACGGCACAGACAATTATATTCTAACCGAATGGTGAAACGAATGGTGAGCCAAATAGGCTCCTGCTGTTAATAAAAATAAAGTTGCCATAGTCCTGAAGGGAAGGTGGAATAACAAGTCTCTTGTCACACTGTAGTAACTCATCTGTGATTGAAAAGCACTGTCAATGCTCAAAGTATGTTGAGCATGTCCAAAGAACATTCAATTCCTTGGGCACTCGGAACTCGGCTGTTCTGGCAAAGTCTGTGGAGAGAAAGCACAGTTAATGTTTTGAGTCTTCTTCACAGCTCTACATTCCCTATCTGCTCCTTGCACCATTTCTCATAAAGTGCTCCCGATTTCCCTTTAGGATCTCGAATTTTATCTTCTGGAGCATTTACCTGCTCCTTAAGAGCCTCCTTTGTTAAGGCTGATGTCCTACCAATGTGTGGTTTCTTAGGTCAAGTGCCACTGACAGTATAATATGGCCTGAAAGCTGCCTTATCTGTCAACTCGCATAACATATATCACAAAGATTAGGTTCTGCCACCCCTTCCCCTTTGATCTTGCTTTGCCTAGAGCCTGCTAGTGGCTAGAGAGGGAGGATACACCACCACAGAGTACTTAAAGAAGAAGCATTGCTCTCAGGCAACAGGACATATGTTGTCAGAAAATATTACATGGACCTTTGGGAGTTTACACATATAGGACTCCTCCAAATTGGACCGCTCATCTTTCTGGTCTACCTGCTGTTGGCATGATGTTATTAAGTCTGAAAAGCTTTAGAAAAGATTTGCAGGGGTGTTGCCAGGGTTGAAGGGCTTGAACTATGGGGAGTAGCTGAATAGGCTGGGGCTATTTTCCCTGGACTGTCGAATGTTGAGGAGTGACTTTGTAGGGTTTTATAAAATTATGACAGACTTGGATAGAGTGAATAGCCAAGGTCTTTTCCCCATGGTTGGGGTGTCCAAAACAAGAGGACACAGGTTTAAGGTGAGAGAGGAAAGATTTAAATAGGACCTAAAGGGCAGCTTTTTCATGCAGTGAGTGATGAACGTACAGAATGAACTTCTAGAAGTGGTGGTACAATTACAACAATTAAAAGGCATCTGGATGGGTACATCAATAGTAAGGGTTTAGAAGGATATGGGCCAAATGCTGGCAAATGGGACTAGATTTATTTAGGATATCTAATCAGCATGGACGTGTTGGACCGAAGGGTCTACTTCCATGCTGTACATCTCTATATTTCTATGGCTCTAAAAAATAGAGTAGAACTCATTGTCTTCACCTACATACCAGAAGTAAACATAAACTGGGAGCAGTTACTTGCAAGTGAGTCCACATTTGGAAAGTGGGAATCTTTTGAAAGTAGTATTGTGAGAGTTCAGGATCAGTATGTTCTTTTTAGAGTAAAGGACAAGGGCAGCAAAACCAGGGAATCCTGGATATCAATAGAAGTTGGGAGATAGTAAGAATTGCAGATGCTGGATTCAGAGATAACACAGTGTGGAGCTGGAAGAACACAACAGGCCAGACAGCATCAGAGGAGCAGAAAGGTTGATGTTTTGGGTTGGGGAGAAATGGACCACACTGTGTTTTGGGAAGTTGAGAGTTTGATAGAGAAAAGGAAGGAAGCACATGTCAGATACACTGTATTAAAAACAGGGGAGGTCCTTCAAGAGTATAGACAGCATAGGGGGGGTTGTTTAAAAAAGAAAGTAAGAGAGCAGAGAGATGCCATGAAATATCTTTGGAGGATGGGATCAAGAGAAACCCCAAGGCTTTTCACATGTTTATTAAGAGTAAGATGATTACCAAGAAAAGGGTGGGGCCTATAAGGGACCAATGGGACTATCCACTCACAGAGCCACTGGATGTCTGTGAGTCTCAAATGAATAATTCTCATCTAAATTTGCAGAGGAGGAAGATGTTGTAACTGGGGATCTCAGTCGGGTTTAGCAGGCAAAAAAGCAGGGTCTGACAAATCTGGTGAAATGTATCCCAGACTGCAATGGAAGCAAGGAAGGAGATTGCTGGAGTCCTGGCAGGGATCATTAATACTTCACCAGCCAGAGGTGAAGTGCCAGATGACTGGAGGATAGCAAATGTGGTTCCTTTGTTCAAGAACAGCTGCAGGGACTGGCAAGTAATTACAGACTAATTAGTCTAATGTCAATGGTGGGCAAATTATTCAAAAAAAAATCTGAGGGACAGGATATATCAATACTTGGTAAGGCTGGGATTGATCAGGGATAGTCAGCATGGATTTATTAGAGGGAGATCCTTTCTAACTAATTAAATTTTGCTTTATGAAAAGTTGACTAAATATGTTGATAAGGGTAATGCAGTTGATGTGTTTCACATGAACTGCAATAAAGCCTTTGATAATGCCCCACATGGAAGGTTGGTCTGAAAGGTAAGAGTCCATGGTAAGCAAGTTGGCAAACTGGATCCAAAATTTGCTTGCAAATAGGAGATACAGAGTGATGTTTGTCGTTTACATTACGACTGGGAACTCAATGTAGAAAGTATAATTAGTAAGTTTTCAGATGACATGAAAATTGGAGGTGTTGAGAACGAGGAGGATGGGCTCAGGCTGCAATCTGATATTGAGCAGCTGATAAATTGATAAAGCAATGGCAGATTTTATTTAATGCAATGTCAAAAAGTACAAGATGATGCATTTCTTGAGGTTATAGAGTCATAGAGTCATGGAGCTTTACAGTATGGGAACAGATCTTTTGGTCCAATTCGTCCATGCTGACTAGACATCGTAGATAAATCTAGTCCTATTTGCCAGCATTTTGCTTATAGCCCTCTAAACCCTTCCTATTCATACACTCATCCAGATGCCTTTTAAATGTTGTAATCGTATCAATCTCTACCACTTCCTCGGGCAGCTCATTTCATATATGCACCACTCTCTGCATGAAAAGGTTCCTGCTAAGGCCCCTTTTACACCTTTCCCCTCTCACCCTAAACCTAAACCCTCTGTTTTTTTTTCTCCCTCACTTTGGGGAAAAACCCTTGCCTATTTATCCTATCCATGCCCCTCATGATTTTATAAACCTTGAGAAGGCCACCCCTCAGCCTCTGATGCTCCACGGAAAATAGCTTCAGCCTATCGAGCTCCTCCCTATAGCTCAAACCCTCCAAATGTGGCAGCATCATAAACCTTTTCCGAACCCTCTCTAGTTTCACGACATCCTTCCTACAGGAGGGTCATTCTGGGTAATCCAAGATATTTTGTGGCTGTAAGAGCTGCTCTTTTTTTGAGATATTTTCAGTGTTGGAGCTGATTTCCTCGAATTCTAGGAGCAGTAATTACTGTTTTATAAGCTGTTGTATTGATTTGGAACTTGAGGTGAAAAAGATCAAAACAATGGGCTCTTTTAAAAAGGAGGAAGTGGAAGATGGAGGCGAATGACAGTCTAATAGGGGAAGGATGTACACACATTTCTGCATTAAGTACCAAGAGATAGAATACTGTGTGCTGTTCTGATCACCACAAAATGATAATTACCCTGGAAATTCACCATGACGTTGCTGAGGGTGAAAGCCTCAGTTGTGGTTCGACACTGGATAGGCTAGGTTGGTGTTCCTTTGAGGAGAGGAAGCTGAGGGTGGGGGTGGGGGGGAGCCTGAAAATCCAAAAGGTACAAAATTACAAGAGATGCAGACAGGGTAAATTGTAAGAATCTCTCTACCATTCTAAAACCAAAGAACATTGTTTAATGTGAACAGCAAGTAGTTCAGAGGAAATCTGAGAAAGAATTTATTTAACCCCATGTGTAGAAATATGTGCTGCCTGAGAAGATAGTAGAGTCAGATATTTGATTTGATTTGACTTGATTTATTATTGCCACATTTACTGCGATAGAATGAAAAGTGTTGATTGTGTGCTATCTAGGCAACTCATACCTTACATATGTACATCAGAATAATTGAACAGAATGCAGAATATAGGGTTATAGCTACAGAGAAGGTGCAGAGAAAGATCAACGCTAATGTACGAGAGGACCCTTCCTAAGTCTGATAACAGCAGAGAAGATGCTTTTCCTGAATCTGTCAGTATGTGTTTTGAAACTTTTGTATCTTCTGCCCGATGAAAGAGAGTGGAAGAGAGTATAACTGGGGTGAGAGGTGTTTTTGATTATGTTGGCTGCTTTCACGAGGCAGCTGCAAGTATAGACGGAGCCAATGGAAGGAAGGCTGGATTTTGTGATGGACTGGGCTGCGTTCACAACTCTGCAATTTTTTGCAATCTTGGGCATGGCAGTTGCCATACTACATTATGATGCATCTGAATATGCTTTCCTTAGCACATTTCTAAAAATTTTTACAAGTCTTTGCAGACATGCTGAATTTCCTTATCTTTCTGAGGAAGTAGAGTCATTGGTGTGCTTTCTTGATTACACCATCAACAGGGGTGGTCTGGGACAGATTGTTGATATTTACTCCTAGGAACTTAAAGCTCTCGATCATCTCCACCTCAGCACCATTGATGCAGGCAGGGATGTGTCCTCCACTCTGCTTCCTAAAGTCAATGTCATGCTCCTTCATTTTGTTGCATGTCTGTAGTACAACTTTGAAGGGAATACAAGTGCGTTTTTTTCTGAAAGTGGCTCAGGTAAGTTGAAACAGTTGTTAAAAAGGTTCATAAGATCTTTGGCTTTATAAAAAGAAGCATAGAGATAAAAGCAAGGAAGTGATGTTACACCTCTACAAATCTTTGGTGGTCAGAACACGCGTTCAGTTCTGGGCACATTATTTAAGGAAGGATATTAATGCCTTAGAGAAAGTCCAAAGGAGATTTACTAAAATGATACTAGGCAGGAGGGGTTCTAGATAAAGGAAAGCTTAGAGAAATCCGAAACATCAGCTTTCCTGTTCCTCTGATGCTGCCTGGCCTGCTGTGTTCCTCCAACTCCATGTTGTGTTATCTCTGTCTCCAGCATCAGCAGTTCT